>NC_092345.1:62869296-63194344 GCF_963676685.1 Mytilus edulis | reverse complement strand
CTAGGAAGTTGTAAATAAATTATGACACACCCTTTGGTGTTGGTTTATAAACATGTCAAGTATAAACTTTGAAATGATAACGGTTCTCAAGATATAGAGCGGACACGATCTTTACCATAGGACATGGGGTTGTCAACTGAAACCAAAGTTTTTGACCTTGACCTTTGACCTAGGAAGTTGCACATAATTTATGACACACCTTTTGGTGTTGGTTTATATACATGTCAAGTATAAACTTTGAAATGATAACGGTTCTCAAGATATAGAGCGGACACGATCTTTACCATAGGACATGGGGTTGTCAACTGAAACCAAAGTTTTTGACCTTGACCTTTGACCTAGGAAGTTGTACATAAATTATGACATACCCTCTGATATTGGTTTATATACATTTCAGGTATAAACTTTAAAATGATAACGGTTCTCAAGATATAGAGCGGACACAATCTTTACCATAGGACATGGGGTTGTCAACTGAAACCAGTTTTTGACCTTGAACTTTGTCCTAGGCAGTCGTTCATAAATTATGACACACCCTCTGGTGCTGGTTCATATACATGTCAAGTATAAACTTTGAAATCATAACGGTTCTCAAGATATAGAGCGGACACGATCTTCACCACAGGACACAGGGTTGTCAACTGAAACCAAAGTTTTTTTACCTTGACCTTTGACCTAGGAAGTTGTACATACATCATGACACGCCCTCTGGTGGTGGTTAATAAACATGTAAAGTATAAAGTATGAAATCATAACGGTTCTCTAGATATGGAGCGGACACAAAGTTAAAGTGTTACGGAAGGACGGATGGATGGACGGACGGACGGACGGACAGACTGATCACTATAGGGCGACCCGCCTAAAGGCTGGGCCCTAATTAATCTTATCTTTGTGCCGCATAAGCATCTCTATAATTCAACACATCCCTGAGCCACGACATTATATATTTTATGCACTGCATGCGCTTCTTTTTATCACAATCCAGACCGGCTAGTAACCGTTGTATAATTTTACACGTCTGAAGACGAATATTTGAGTGAAACATTTTTGTATGATTTTTATTTCTGGAAATCAATCTGAAATCTTCAACAGTCCTTTCCCGAAAGTCGGGCTGGACTTTTACTTTTATGTGCATTCGGGATTTACACAAAGTGTAACCCGAATAATTCAGTCGTATTATTCAGCTAAGGTACGAATGCTACATTTCTCGTGTGGGAGAAAATCGGACATGGAAAGGGCTTGAATTATTCGAGTTACCCAAATTGAAACTCGGGAATATTTTTTTTCTAGCTGTTTGGAATTCGCGGAAACAAATGATTGTTTTTCGGCATTACGGTATTAGAGATACCAATTTTTTCTTTTAACAAATTCGAATACCAGTCAGTTTATAGGACTTTAGTTTGTAATAGGGGCGGTAATCCATTCATTTTATCCAATCAATTGGGGGGGGGGGGGGGGGGGGGGTTCAACATTGATAGTCAAAAAGACTTGAAATATTCGATAAAAAACGTTGAATGTAAATTATATGAACTCCAAAGTCTCATATTATAAGACTAGTAAACCACAGGCTTCTCAATTCTGATATGATCATGAACTAGGTGAAAACCTAGAGCTGACCGAGTGCGAGATCCTCATGGATAATCATCGAGGTCGTTAAACACCCCTTGCAGTAAACTTGGGTTAAATTTAAAAAAAAATTGAAATGTAATAGTCTGAACACATTTCACCTCTCATTCCACTAAATATTAAATTGCAGTATTACAAAACTTCCCTGACCTCTTTTCTTTAAACGTAATAGAGGGATGAGGGACGGAGGGACCAGATCCCGAAATCCCGGGCTTAAAAACACGACATCCCGAGGTCCTGAATTTAAAAAAAAAATAAATCCCGACAACCCGAAATTCGGAAATAGAATTCCCGGATCCCGAAAGGGTCAATCCCGAAATCCCGAGCTTAAAAACACCCGATCCTGGAGTTCCGATAAAGGTCCTACCCCCCCCCTCCCCCCCCCCCCCCCCCCCCGTAATTCTATTTCATTCATAATCTTGAATTGAGACTTGATACTTCAAAATTACATTCTCTAATTTTGAATGATGCACACAGGCACAATAAAAGAAAACAGATTTCGCTATATATCTCTTCGAAATTGGAATTTGTGAAAGAAAAAATGACATGTTATATTTTATCTTACATGTGTACTTTCAATTTCAATATGGTTCTAAATTTAGATTTAGTTTTCCCATAAATTGCGGACGGAATAGAAGACACCTGTTTATTTTCTGCACATGTAGAAAAAGTTGAAAACTGGGAGTTGAATGACATAATTTTTACTTACTTTTAAGATAAATGTTAGAGTGAGACAACTTTTAAGTTACTGAATAATTTTTGGGGCCTAATTTGTTTATTTTTTGTTTGTTTTTCGTCTTTGTTCTTCCGACCTGTAAGTGTTGCACTAGTGGTCAAATTATTCTCTTGGTATCGTCTGATTTCTTATATGAATATAAATCATGTCCTTAAATTTTCAATTGCACAAAATACGAACATTTCAACGTCTTTTCACTTAAATAATTAAATTCACACGTCTTTCATTAATTATTTGTAACCTATTATAAAACTTTACGTTGAGTTTTTCGTTCAAGACTACGGCTTTTTAAAACGATATTGTTGGGTCAATTCAGGTTTCATTTTAATTAATTTGATATCAATAGAAGAAAAATTGTTACATGTTTATTTGTTTATAATTTTGTTGTGAGGCGTTTTTTTCTTTCTGTTGATATCATAAACACGAAATGCCTTCTCCTACGCGTCTAAAACAAAAAAAAAAAGTGTTTTTTAGTCAGGCTGCACACAGAACAACGTACAGAATGCTGTGATTTCTAATTGGAATTATTTAGATAATTTCTATGAGGTTTAAAACAGCACAGGCGTGTTTGTTGGATTTATTATAGACCGCAGAAAGTAGTTTCTCTTTCGTGGACTTTCGTGTGTCCTCTCTTGGAGTAAGGGAGATAACTTGCGTAACTAACGACGAACGTTTTTAATCCCGTATTCCGCTAGAGGCGTGCAATTACGTACACTTCGCCTTAAGGGGTCAATTGACAATTTTGGTCAAATTGACTTATTTGTAGATCTTACTTTGCTTAACATTTTTGCTATTAACAGTTTATCTGTATCTATAATAATATTCAAGATAATAACCAAAAACTGCAAAATTTCTTTAAAATCATCAATTCAAGGGCATTATACCTGAAAAACCAGTTACCCAATTCGGCTGAAAATTTCAGGACAGGTAGACCTTGACCTAATAAATACTTTAATACCCCAGTCCCACTAGGCCACGATCGCACTACGATCTGTGAAAAAAATGCAAATTTTGATGATCGTAGTACGATCGTGTAGATCTCAGTAAGGTCGTATCATGGTCGTGGTGAGGTCTTCAAGATCGTGATGAGCGTGGCCAACTTTGAACATGTTCAAAACAATCGTGGTGAGATCGTGGCCAAATCAGGTCGTAGTAGAATCGTAGTGAGAGCGCACTAAGATCGTAGTAAGATCGCAAAGGTCGCTGTACCATCGTAGTGAGAGCGTAGCGAAAGCGCGATTCTATTCGGAGAAACTGCGCTACGATCTCACTGCGACGTTATTACGACCTCACTACGATCATCACGTTCTCACCGCGACCAAACTACGCTTCCACTACGACTATACCGCGCTGTTCACGACCATAGTACGATTCTAGCACGCCCTTGCCGTCCTCATTACGCTCTTCTCACGACCTGACTACGTTCATACTACGACCATTATTCTCATTTTCATTTTCCCATAAAATATATTAATTCTCTCCAGGTTTTGTTTGTCTGTATGTAATTGGGACTTCTTGTCCATTTTCTCTAACGGCTCAACCTTGCTTCTTGTTTTCATATAGATTAGACCGTTGGTTTCCCCGTTTGAATGGTTTTACACTAGTAATTTTTGGGGCCTTTTATATCTTGTTGTTCGGTGTAAGCCAAGGCTCCATGTTGAAGGCCGTATCTTGGCCTATAATTGTTACTTTTAAAATTTGTTACTTAGATTGAGAGTTGTCTCATTGGCACTCATACCACATCTTCCTATATCTATTGACACATCTGTTTCATATGCTATCGTTCACTAAAATATCGTCATTTCATCTTTACAATAGGTTGTAAATTAGGTCGGATTGGTCGGTCCGACATCTCTACTTGATCAAGATTCGTTACTATCAGAGCTCCATCTGCCTCTACATCAACCCTAACACCACGTCCACCTGTTCTAGTAGATTTTGGTGACTTGATTGTATTTTTTTTCGAGGCATCTACGTATTAATTAGAAATAGAACTGAAGGAATGATACTGTATTGATATGGAACACGATGTTGACGTTATTGCTGAGAGCGTAGTAAGATCGCGGTTTGAACGTAGTGTAATCGTGGTAAGAACGTGCTATAATCGCATTAGAAGCGTGGTAAGATCGTGTTGCAATCGGATAACTCGTGGTATGGTCGTAGTGAGAACGTGATGAGCGTAGAAAGATCTTGATAAGCGTAGTAAGGTCGCAGAATAAGCGCGGTGAGAACGTGTTATACTCGTAGCGGGATCGTTGTAGAAGCGTAATGAGGACGTAGTAGCATCGTGAAAGCAACGAAAATTTAGATTTTCTTGCCGCTCATACCGCGACCTCACCACGATCTAAATTTAATTTAGATCGCGGTGAGCGTGGTGCGATCGTGGTCTAGTGGGACTGGGGCTTAACTTCTTTCTTGTCTTATTTGCTCTAAATGCTGGAGTTTTTGAGATATAAGCCAAAAACTGCATTTTACCCTGTGTTCTATTTTTAGCCATGACGGCCATGTTTTTTGACGAAATAAAAAATAAAGCACAAACTTTATTTTATACACCCTACTGATCATTCAGTTGAAGTTTGGTTGAATTTGGTTAAGTAGTTTTAGAGGAGAAGATTTTTTAAAGTTAGCAAATATGATGAACAAATTGTGAAAAATTGCCATTCAAGGACAATAACCCCTTAAGGGGTCAATTGACAATTTTGGTCATATTAACTTATTTGTAGATCTTACTTTGCTGATCATTTTTGCTGTTTACAGTTTATCTTTATCTATAATAATATTCAAGATAATGACCAAAAACTGCAAAATTTCCTTAAAATTACCAATTAAGTGGCAGCAACCCAACAATGGTTTGTTTGATTCATCTGAAAATTTCAGGGCTGATAGATCTTGACCTAATGAACATTTTTACCCCTGTCAGATTTGCTCTAAATGCTTTCGTTTTTGAGATATAAGCCAAAAACTGCATTTGACCCCTATGTTCTATTTTAAGTAACAGCGGCCATGTTTTTTGACGGATCAAAAATCGAAGCACACACTTTGTGCAGGATAATCTAAGGAACAATCATGCTAAGTTTCATCCAAATCCATTCAGTAGTTTCAGAGGAGAAGATTTTTTAAAGTTAGCAAATGTGATGAACAAATTGTGAAAAATTGTCATTAAAGGACAATAACACCTTAAGGGGTCAATTGACAATTTTGGTCGTATTAACTTATTTGTAGATCTTACTTTGCTGATCATTTTTGCTGTTTACAGTTTATCTTTATCTATAATAATATTCAAGATAATGACCAAAAACTGCAAAATTTCCTTAAAATTACCAATTAAGTGGCAGCAACCCAACAATGGTTTGTTTGATTCATCTGAAAATTTCAGGGCTGATAGATCTTGACCTAATGAACATTTTTACCCCCATGTCAGATTTGCTCTAAATGCTTTCGTTTTTGAGATATAAGCCAAAAACTGCATTTGACCCCTATGTTCTATTTTAAGTAACGGCGGCCATGTTTTTTGACGGATCAAAAATCGAAGCACACACTTTGTACAGGATAATCTAAGGAACAATCATGCTTAGTTTCATTCAAATCCATTCAGTAGTTTCAGAGGAGAAGATGTTTGAAAAATTGTTAACGACGACAGACGACGACGACGACGGACGCCAAGTGATGAGAAAAGCTCACGTGGCCTTTTAGGCCAGGTGAGCTAAAAAAAAGGGAAAGTACATCATACCTTGAATTTATCTATGACTATATAGTCCGACTCGATCAGACATATCTCTGGTGACCATTCAATGCAGGGTTTGTTGTAGTATTTGAAGGTGTAATTATCATTATTATTAGAAGCATTATTCCGCATCAATTTCGAAAAAAAAAAACAACTTTGTTTTCAGAGTTACTGTAAGAATAATTCAAATTATATCGATATCCAAAAGGAAATTGCTAGAGCATAATTATAGACCTATAATAAAAAGTAAATTCTACATAGTTACTTTTAGAGATAAATCGTATTACCTTAATATCGTTTTAAATTAATGAAATCAATAAGATTCAGATGATATATCGACTGCAGAATAACTTGATTGACTGTGTCGCTCATTACAAATATTTAGGTGTTCACTTTACTGCATCTGGAAGTTTTCATCTAGCTAAAACTGAACTTTATAATAAGGCTCTTAAGGCCTACTATAAACTTAGAAAGGATTTTATCAATTTGTCTCCTGGAATAAAATCTTGTGTTCATATTTTTGATCATACCCTTAAACCCATTCTGTTATATAATTCAGAGGTATGGGGAGGTTATAATGTCTCTTGTAATAAATTACAGTCTTCCTTATTTAATCTTGAAAATGTTTTTAAAAATCTTAAGTGTGAGAATCTCCATCTTAAATTTTCTAAATTTATACTTGGTGTACACAAAAGGAGTGTCAATTTTGCTGTATTATCAGAACTGGGACGTTTCCCCTTACATTATGATATTGTAAAGTCAATTGTAAAATACTGGTATAGATTTGAAAATCTTACAACTGATTTCAGTCTATTGAAAGATGCTTATAAATGCAGCCAAGAGCTTCACAAATCTAACATAACTTCTTGGTTCTCATTTGTTAAAAAAGTATTAGAAGTTTTTGAAATTAAACAAGAAGTAAAACATTTCGGACAATACAAATTTTTGAACATATCTAGTAAATTAATTCACACTAAATATATTAGCAATTGGTATGCTAGCCAAAACAAAGCTTCTGATGGAAAACTGTTTAATTATGTAAAATTTAAGCAGAATTTTGGTTATGAAAATTATCTTTCTTTAATTAAGAACTTTGATTTTAGAAGATCTATATGCAAATTACGTATTTCTGCTCATAAGCTTCAAATTGAAGTTGGTCGTTTTTCAAATATTCCACGAAATGAAAGAATTTGCAAAAAATGCTCCTCTGGCTGTGTTGAAGATGAAATCCATTTTTTAACTAACTGTGAAAATCTTAAATCGGATAGAGATGCTCTCTTTGACTTTGTTTGCCAAAGAATTCCGAATTTTTCTACACTTGATAATCAGCATAAATTTATTTATTTATTAAACTGTGAAGACAATCAGGTCCTTAATGCTGTTGGTAAATTTATTAAAGTGAATATGAGTTAGTAATTGTATTGTAACTGTATGTAAAAAATTGTTTGTATCTATGTATCTATGCAAATCAATATTCTTTTGCCTTATTCATGTATGCTCTGTATGCCCCTTGTGGGCCCTTAATTGGAAATAAAATATGTTCTGTTCTGTTCTGTTCTATTCATCATCATATAATATGATTTGCATCCACTTGTTTAACCCCGCCGCATTTTTGCGCCTGTCCCAAGTCAGGAGCCTCTGGCCTTTGTTAAGGTTTATGTACCCTTCTCAGGCTTCTGTAGCCATTTTTGTACGAATTTTTCAAACATCAATTGTATCAAAACTACAGATATAATGAATAATAGAGACAGGCCATTTTGAACATATACTAGGGGGAAACTTGATGCAAAGCATTATTATTTACTGTTGCATTGCATTTAACAGAAAAAGAGTACTTTGTGGCAAATAAACCAAGATTTTTATAGAAAATCCACAGCCTTTAATAAAGAGATTTGTGTTATAAAATTTGAAATATAGATTACTCACTTGCTTTTCTATTATGTGCTAGTGTTTATTTTTTACAAAAAGTTCCATCCAACCTGTAAATTCCAAAATACCTCGTGCAGAGTAACTAAAGTCGAGCGCACCCTAAAAGGTGTACTTGATTTGGTCCATGTTTTTATTTGTTCTAACCAATAACTACATTAATAAACTTGCTTTAAGGAAATCAATGCTAGTACTGCATGCAATAATCCTATATCTATCGGTCATCAAATTGCCAAATATGATAGAACAAGGATAAAGGCTGTGGATTTTCTATAAAATTTCCATATGTTTAGCATTGAAGCAACACAAGGGTACATAATCCTTAAGTCTTGTATTTTTTTAAATTTTTAGTTCATTTATATGTTCATGAGTTATTGAGATTACTCTGACGTCCAACGGCTGTTTTGCCAGACAACCTGGGGCCGTAGTCCGAGATCACTCTGACGTCCAACGGCTGTTTTGCAAGACAAGCTGTGGTCACTGTGACAACTCTAAATATGAGAAATAAAGGGTGGTAGGTAGTTGAAACTTACATAAATGAAGAAATGAAAAATGAATAAATTAATTCCAAGGATGTTAGTCGGCAACAAAAGCGACGAAGCAGCTCATCTATCAGTATGGACCCGTAAATATCCACTTCTTTATATTGGACGAGCTCTGACAACCCCGTGACGGCCCCAGCTTGTCTGGCAAAAATGCCGTTGGATGTCAGAGTATTCTCGGACTAAGGAGTTCATTTTCACTGAACTAGTACACAATTTTATTAATCACCGGGTGCGGAATTTTCTCGGTGCGTTGGAGATCTATTTGGCTGTTGTCTGCTCTTTAGTCGGCTTGTAGTCCGAGATTACTCTGACGTCCAACGGCTGTTTTGCCAGACAAGCTGGGGCCGTCAGACAAGCTGGGGCCGTCCCACGGCCCCAGCTTGTCTGGCAAAACAGCCGTTGGACGTCAGAGTAATCTCGGACTAGTCGGCTTGTTGACTTGTCTCGTTGACATATTCCCCATTTTCATTATCACTGAATTGTATCGACTTCATTTGAACTTTGGTACCGTTGAGAGTTGTCTCATTGACAATCATACCACATCTTTTTTATTTATGTCCGATAGAGTTCTTACCGAAGGTTGTCATTCTGTATGTCGAGAGAAAAAAAATATCGTGAAAATTCGTGATGACGTCAGGCTAATTAAGTAATGTCGACTTATGACCGAGTTTGAATGTCCCTTTGGTACCTTTGGCCTCTATTTTACCATGATAATTCGTCTAAAATAATTTTATGGTCCTCGCGTATATACACGAGGATTGTCGTGTCGAATAGTTAATTTAATTTGTCGTGCGAAAGAGGACTTCTTAACCAACAATTAAACCTGTTGTATTTCCAAGTGAGCTAAAAGTAGGCCAACCAATTACCCGACAACTGAGAGTCAATCTGGGACATTCTTACTACTAATTTCTAGAGTTGTAGGAAGTGCTCTGTCAATTAGAGATCTCTGAAATCAGAAGCCCGCCGCCAGGATTGTCTTGCTGTGTTGAATACCCATTGGTGGCTGTGTGTTGTGTTCTGTTCTTATGTCTGGATGTTGTCTCTTTGACGTTTTTCCCGTTTCACTTCTCAATTTTATTTACTAATGAGCTCATGACTAAAATCATTTTGTTTTTGATTTTGTATTGCTTCTAATCTTTCTGTTAATCGTCCTGAACATTTAAGAAATAGCTGGCATTGGACGTTTATCAACCAACATTCAAACAATCTTTCTTTTTATTTAATATAGTTTATCCCCATAACACCAAAAAAAATGGTAATATCAACATGCAAGGGCAATAACTTATATAAGAAGTTAACTGGCAATTTCGTAAATTTGTTTTCCAATATATAGCTATTTCTGGCATATAATTTTTGCTGCCAAGTTTGCACACTTTCTCTCTATCTTTTATATGTTTTGCTCTAGACATTCAAATAGGTATAAAAAAAATGGTATTAAACAAAGGACAATATCTCTTATAAGGAATACACTTGCTATAGTCAGTAGTTTTACATTATTTTCATTTTGTCAAAATGGGCAGTATTATTACTGTCAGATTTTCTCTATTACAGTTTTCAAAATGAGACAAAACTTGCAATTTACCCATACATTTAATTTTAAAAGTGTGGACACAGATCAGTGTGGATAGTATGTTTGGATGTTTGACAGCGTTTTCTGACAAAAGGAGTTCTCTGGTTTTTCCCATAGGGTTCTTTACCATTAACTGTGTTGCACAATGACAGCCAACCTGAGCATTAGGAGTGTTGTTTATTTAATATTTAGTTTTTATGTTCAAGACTGTAAGGGATGACATCAAAAGTTCAATGAAGGATAAAAAACTTAATTCATATAATTTTTTCACTGACCCCCTACGGTACCCCCCTATTAACTTAATTTGAGAAAAATTGATTGACCAATAAGGATATATGCAAAATCTATGTCAATTTATACAAAACTTGCAATTTGACCCCCTACCCCCAAACTATTTGAATTAAGTTTGTTTATCCTTCATTGATTTTTTTTATGTCATCCCTAATGAAAGAGACAATAATTGCATTGACAACCAAATGATTATGATAGAAAAATATCATGTTATGAGAATAGCAAAACAAAAAGGTACAATAGCAATTCAAGGGAAAAGTCTATAATAACAGAAAACTATCCATTTGGGCAATATTGTAGCCCTTATCCTGCTTACAATTTTTACTATTTGAAGTTTCTCTCCATTTACTCTAGTTTCCATATTTTGTTGCTTTATCACACCACCACAACACTAGTAAGAATCTGAATTATTTAGTACATAGTTTTTCAATTGGTCCTGCATATCTGTTGTTTTGGGATATACATAATACATTGAAGTCAATCAGACATATGTACTGAAAGTTTTTTTTTTAAATGTAACTCAATTGTATTGCTTTTGACATCAACGACGAAAACTTTTCAAATAACCATTAAGGGGAAATATCAATTGATATAAATTCGGGTGGAAATACTGTGGAGAGGCAAATGTCAACCAGATGCTCCGCAGGGCACAGCTTTTTACGATCGTAGAGGTCAAACGCTGTTCGGAGTTTAGTAATACGTCTATTATCACTGAACTAGTATAGATATTTTTTTAGATGCCAACTGAAGGAAACCTCCAGGTGTGGAAGTTTCTTGCTCCATTGAAGTCCTATTGGTAACCTTCTGCTGTTATATGTTCTATGGTTGGGTTGTTGTCTCTTTAACACATTCCCCATTTTCATTCCCAATTTTAATGAACTTAAATATTAATACCCCCCCCCCCCCAAAAAAAAAAGAATTTGAAGAAATTTTCTTTTTAATTACTGAAATCTGAAATAAGCAAAAATGTACCTCCTCCTTTCCCTTATTTCAAAAATAATCTCAATTAAAATTTCTAATGGAGTTTGCATCAATAACTACTCATTCAAATACGTCATAAAATATTCAAATATAAAATGACATACAGTCATGGTTAAAATTTATATTAAATATAAGTAACTTCTGAAAATAAATTTACAGCTCATCATCTCAAAACAATCATCATTTCTAAATAATTTTCAAGCAGTGTAAGGGAGGTAATCAAACATATATATAACAGTATTCATTAAATTGAATTGGCTTACCTCCCTTACATTGCTTTTAAAATTTTCTAAATTGTCCTTTAGCCAGACAAGAGTGCACAGCTGAAATGTCTCGCCTTCTTAACTAATCATTGATATTATGTTGATAGTCTTAAATATCAAGCTTTATTACAACTGTCACATAATCTTAACCAAGAAAACTAAACATTGACCAATGAATGAGGAAAATGAGGTCAAGGTCAGATGAACCATGCTATCTGATCATATTTTTCATTGAAATCAATTATTGAACAATACAAGACTAAACATAGGAAAGTTTATGCTGCATTTATTGATTTAAAAAAGCCTTCAATTGGATAATTGGATTATTTCATATACTATTAACACATGGTATTCGAAAGAAAATTTTTAACATAGTTTTTCCAATGTATACCAAAACAAAGAATAGAATGAAATTTAATGATGATTTAAGTACATCTTTCATATCTGAAAGAGGTGTTAAACAAGGCGATGTTCTAAGCCCTTTGCTATTTAATATTTTTATTAATAACATTGTTGAAAATTTAAAAAGACAATAGCACAGACCCTGTGCTAATTGGTGATAATAAGATTCATTGTTTTTTTTATAGGCCAATGACTTGGTACTATTGTCAAATAGTCAAATAGTCCAGAAGGACTACAATGTAGTCTTGACACTCTAGCTCAGTTCTGTACAGATTGGAAGCTGGAAGTAAATTCTACAAAATCTTTAATTCTAATGGCAAATCATTTCAACTATCAACAAATATTATATTGAGACAGTTGATAAATATTGTTACTTTGGGATAACTTTAAAATGCAATGGTAAATTTAACCTTGCCTCCAATTTATTGCTGGAAAAGGCTAGAAAAGCTCTATTCAAAATAAAGAAATCTCTTAGTCTTAACAATGTAGACTTTTAGAAAAACTTTTTGATACAATGGTACTTCCAATTTTATTATATGGTAGTGAAATTTGGGGTATTGAATCAATTAAAAAAAATACTGAGAATGAACCATATGAAAAGTTTCATATAAAATTTATCAAAGAAATTCTTGGGGTTCACTGTAAAACTTCCAACCATGCATGTCGCAGTGAGCATGGTAGACTCCCTTAAAAGCTAAAATTTTGTTGTCTTCCATGAAATTTTTAGATCATTTAATCTCATCTAATAAGATCTTAGCTCATGACATATTTATTCAAACAAGAGAAAACAACCTATGGACAAGTAATATGAAGAATTGTATCCATAATCTGGGTTTCTTGTATTGAACATCTTTTAATGTACCTATTACACCTATGCTTGCTCAAATAAAACAACGAATTCATGACCAAATTTTACAAGAACAGAATTCATATATTTGAGTTAAGCCTTTTTCAACTGATTTTTATAGTTCGTTCTTATGTTGTACTGTTATACCACTGTCCCAGGTTAGGGGAGGGTTGGGATCCCGCTAACATGTTTAACCCCGCCACCTTATTTATGTATGTGCCTGTCCCAAGTCAGGAGCCTGTAATTTAGTGGTTGTCATTTATTTATGTGTTACATATTGTTTTTCGTTCATTTGTTACATTAATAAGGCCGTTCGTTTTCTCGTTTGAATTGTTTTACATTGTCTTATCGGGGACTTTTATAGCTGACTATGCAGTATGGGCTTTGCTCATTGTTGAAGGTCATATGGTGACCTGTAGTTGTTAATGTCTGTGTCATTTTGGTCTTTTGTGGATAGTTGTCTCATTGGCAATCATACCACATCTTCTTTTTTATAAGTTTAATTTTGGACCCTTTGGACCTTAATGTAGACCAATTTGAAAACAGGACCAAAAATTAAGAATCTAACTACACGGTTAGATTTGGCATATCAAAGAACCCCAATAATGCATTTTTTGATGAAATCAAACAAAGTTTAATTTTGGACCCTTTTGGCCCTAATGCCTAAACTGTTGGGACCAAATTCCTAAACTGTTGGGACCAAAACTCCCAAAAATCAATTCCAACCTTCTTTTTATGGTCATAAACCTTGTGTTTAAATTTCATAGATTTCTATTTACTTATATTAAAGTTATTATCTGGAAACCATCTGTCTTCTGACGACGATGACGATATAATATCAATATACGACCAAAGTTTTTTTTAATTATGCAGTCATATAAAAACATTTTATTTGAGTATTCAAGATGATATTTGCACTTAAGTTTTGATCTTCAGAGCAAGTAGTTATAATACTCCAGTTTCATCTAACAACATGTAATAAGATATGATGGGTTCAATGTGTGGTGGTGGATGGTGACGAACGTCTTTTTATATTGTGCTTCAATTTGAAGAATTACTTGTGCTGTTGGCGTTTATTTGTATCAGGAACATATCATAACATTGCATAATAACACTGGCGTGATAAATTTTACCTTTTAAACAGTATTCCTACGAATTTTAGACAGAAAAACATTTTACATGTGACCCGCCAAAATCAAAAAGCGAGAAAACATGGCGGCCCTTGGCTGATAAATAATCTATTCCAAAGTAAATATAATACTTGACATTTTAATAGAAAATTCTTAAGTCCAGAAATTTTTATTGTGAAGAAATACTAAAGCTTCGGAAATTGTGATCCTGCATCAGTGTATGACCCTCTCCATCAAGAAACATTTTATCACTTGCATATAGCTGTATTTTAGCTTCATCATCACCAAATATACTTTTATCTGTGTGTGTTTGTGCTTACGCTTGACATTTATTTAAACCTAACTTGCTGTCTGCATTTGTGTTTTCCATATATATACTTTTATACCTGTGTTATCAATTGCTAATGACGGATAAAAAGCTTCTTAAATATCTGAAAAAAAGCTTTGAGCCACCCAACGGCGAACAAATACTCACCCCAGTGGTTCTCACAGATATTAAGGGGAAATATCTACAAGCACAGTGTAGTTTACCCATTGAAAACAGTATCAGATGGTGGGATAAATCTGGCCGTAACTCAAAACAAGGTCTAAAGTGGTTACGTGATAATTTGGAAACAGAAATTGCACTAATAGGCAATATTTCACTCTATATTTGGGTTGGCACTTGCGACCTCACTGAATACAATCATCCTTATATAAAGCTGAGACAAGAACCTGAAGAAATTGTTCAATCTGTGATAAATAATTTTCAGAAAATTGCTGAAATTCTCAAGAATTACCCAGCTTGTAAATTAACTTTTTTTGAAATATCACCCTACTCAATATATGAATGGAATTCTCGTCGTTCACATCCGGACATTAAACAATTTATTGATCAGGACATCACTCTTGTTAAACATATCCTTCAGATTAATGATCACATCAGATATATAAACAACACATTGGAAACAAGAACTCCAGGATTTTCAATTGATTTATTTCACCCTGTCAATACCTCAAAAAAAAAGAATCAAGCCGGAAGGCAGTTGATCAATATAATTTCAGGTACCGTTGACACAGTATAGCTAGGCTAGGGTGGGACCTTCCACAGTGTCTAGTTATCTGTGTTGCAACAGTCCTGCCATACAGGGTTCTTTGGTAATATAAAACTGGGCATACAACGTAACGAACAACAATAATGGATCTAGTAAGAAAATCTTTGAGAAAAACCAAAAGTGACAGTAAAATTTCGTGTACAAATCAATATGAGAATAACTACACACTAAATATTGAGAAATCATTAAAGAAAAAATTAGAATCAACCAAAAGAACAGAAATTGAATATGAAAATACAAAGGGTGGTATAACGTCTAAATTAGATGCAGTTTCCTTTGAACTCTTTATACATGCCTGTGAAAAATTCTACGGGGAATCCAATCTACATGAATTTACCAAAACAACTGCTACTGATAGACAGAGCAACAATGTTCAGTATACTTTCCATATAAAGACAAAAGATTCAGACCCGTTCAATTATACCATTAATGCATACCTTACAAAATGCTCATTATTGATTAATGGGAGAAATACACAACATTTCATAAACAATGATGTGATACATATTCATAAGATTATGTCAAACACAACAATTCAAGGAGCAAAAGTGAATGTTGAACTTTTGAACAAAAATTTAGCCTCAAAATTAGAGTCAGCATTAGAGTCCATTGATCATTCTAAATCATCTTTAGAACCAACATCAGCCATATCCAACCCCCATAAAGCTGTTGAAAAATGTCACAAATGCAATAGAATTTGCAAATCTAGAGCTGTACTAAGTCAATTTGGCCATTGGGTGCATTATTCGTGCGACAAACTTTCGGAAAAAGATATACAAACCATTGAAAGATGAACAAAACTACATCTGTAAAAAATGTTCCAATTTATCACTTAAATCACCATCCAGATGTATAACTTTACCAAATAGTTCAGAAATTATCAGAAATAAAAGCATACTATCAACTGGAACCTCCACTTTAGCAAAAACTCTACTACAAGAAGAAATACAATGTAATGGTTGTGATGTCACTTTGGATAAAATAGAAAATAAATGTGTCAACTGTGATATGACATTTCATAATCAATGTTTAGATAAAACAACCGACCAATGTTTCTCATGTATTGGAATTGAGGACCAAGATACCGTCATAAACTCAGTAAATTCTCATCAAACTGTAGTGAAACAAACATCTCACAATCTTCAAAATTTAGACATCAACAATTCTGGTCCTACACCAAATTTGATAACATCTGTAAGCTCTGCCAAAAACGCGGCCAATTTAGATAAACAGTCAGATCATAACACTATCAACACTCAAAATGAAATACAAACATCAAGTAAGATGAAAGAATTAAGAACTCTAGAACTAAAATTGAAAAAGAAAGAGGAGCAATTAAAAATAAAGGAAGCAATGCTCAACGAAGATATGAAAGAAAAAACAAAGATTATGGATAGATTACATAAAGCTGAAATAAGAAACATTGAGCTCGAAAATACAATCAAAACTTTACAGACTAGAATTGAGCAAATACCTATAAATTCAGTAGTAAACAACTCTAATCCAACAAATTCTCAATCTAAAATTAAAGAGGAGGAAGATGAACTGATTATTGGCATGAGAAAAAGGGTTACAAAATTTGTACTTAATAAAATCGACAAAGAATTGAACAAATTAGAATCAAACAGTGATCATTCAGAACACAATACTGAAACGAGTTCTAATCCTCAATACAATTATGAAAGACAAAACTACTCTGATAATTATTGGAATTACAACAATGGCTATTCAGGACAGTATAGAGATACTCAACCTTATTATAACTATCATCATAATTGGCAACAAGGACACAATGAAGACTCTTCGTCGTACCAAAATACAGAGATTACTCACAACATCTGTACAGACAATCTTATTGAGATACAACCTACAAATGTTCACTCGTCTACAATAAACTCAAAACCTGTGAATACTCAGCACACAACGTATTGTGACAAAAACAAGCTGCCAAAGTTCAATTGCAACTTAGAGAAAGTGAATAGAAATTCTCAGAATAGTGAAAAGCATACAAACCAATCGCAAACTCAAAATTCTGAACATTATTTTTCTACCATTGAACAGCCACTATATTTTCATCCAACTCCTCAACAAACTCATTTTTTACAACTGGCCAGCCTCAACCCCAGCAGATACAAAGAACCGAACTTGTAAATAATGAGAAAGATGTAAATACTTGTACATATGAGACTCTGAATATTTTAGATTTTAATTGTAACCAGGTGCTCCGCAGGGCGCAGTTTTATACGACCGCAGAGGTCGAACCCTGAACAGTTGGGGCAAGTATGGACAAAACATTCAAGCGTGATACAGCTCTGAATTTGGATTGTGATCAAATTTTTGACATTACATGTTTTTTTTTACACAAAACAAATGTCAAGATTTTACAAATCAATTAAAGATTTCTTCTTCAAACTTTTTAAATCTAAAATTAAATAGTTGACACAGCATAGGTTTCTGACACAGAATGAATGTGGTCTAATGAACTTAAAATATTTTTTTTGCCTTTGAGCAATTCACTATGCTGTTGAATATTAATCCTCTCAAAAAAATGTTTGAAGAAATTTTCTTTTTATTTATGAAATCTGAAATGAGAAAAATTTAAACCCCCCCTTTTTTTTCACATCCCCGTTTCCCTTTTTCCAAAACTGATATCAATTCAAATTTCTAATGGAGTTTGCAACAATGACTACTCTTTTAAATACATCATAAAATATTAAAATGTAAAATAAAGTGCTTGTTATCACTGAATGGTAAAGATTGGTTGGTAGTAAAAGTGAATATACATTGTTTATTGTATAAAACAATAAAAAAAAACTTATCAGCAACATTTTATATTGGCAAATTTCCAATGAAGTTATTTACATAAAGTTATTGGCAAATAAAAATAGAAAATGACATCATAGTCATGTCTGGCAAATGTCCAACATACATTATCTAAAAACATTTTAGATAAGATAAGGAAAAAAAGCTTCATCAGCAACATTTTATATTGGCAAATTTCCAATGAAGTTATTTACATAAAGTTATTGGCAAATAAAAATAGAAAATGACATCATAGTCATGTCTGGCAAATTTCCAACATATATTATCAACTTCTATTCTATACAAAGAAAGATAACTCCAATTGAAAATTAATTGCTATTGCACAATATTGTGCAATTAGATATTTCTTGCTATTGTGCAATACTGTGCAATTGAAAATTTCTTGCTATTGCACAATACTTGATATGGAATCCTGATTTGGACCAACTTGAAAACTGGGCCCATAATCAAAAATCAAAGTACATATTTAGATAAAGCATATCAAATAAGCCCAAGAATTTAATTTTTGTTAAAATCAAACTTAGTTTAATTTTGGACCCTTTGGACCTTAATGTAGACCATTTGAAAACTGGACCAAAAATTAAGAATCTACGTACACAGTTAGATTTGGCATATCAAAGAACCCATTTATTCAATTTTTGATGAACAAAGTTTAATTTTGGACCCCCATTTGGACCAACTTGAAAACTAGGCCAATAATTAAAAATCTAAGTACATTTCTAAATTCAGCAACCCCCAGGATTCAATTTTTGTTAAAATCAATCTAAGTTTAATTTTGGACCCTTTGGACCTTAATGTAGACCAATTTGAAAACGGGACCAAAAATTAAGAATCTGCATACACAGTTAGATTCGGCATACCAAAGAACCCCAATTATTCAATTTTTTATGAAATCAAACAAAGTTTAATTTGGACCCTTTGGGCTCTTTATTCCTAAACTGTTGGGACCAAAACTCCCAAAATCAATACCAACCTTCCTTTTATGGTCATAAACCTTGTGTTTAAATTTCATTGATTTCTATTTACTTAAACTAAAGTTATTGTGCGAAAACCAAGAATAATGCTTATTTGGGCCCTTTTTTTGCCCCTAATTCCTAAACTGTTGGAACAAAAACTCCCAAAATCAATCCCAACCTTTCTTTTGTGGTCATAAACCTTGTGTCAAAATTTCATAGATTTCTATTAACTTAAACTAAAGTTATAGTGCGAAAACCAAGAAAATGCTTATTTGGGCCCTTTTTGGCCCCTTATTCCTAAAATGTTGGGACCAAAACTCCCAAAATCAATCCCAACCTTCCTTTTGTGGTCATAAACCTTATGTTAAAATTTCATAGATTTCTATTCATTTTTACTAAAGTTAGAGTGCGAAAACTAAAAGTATTCGGACGACGACGACGACGACGACGACGACGACGACGCCAACGTGATAGCAATATAAGACGAAAAATTTTTCAAATTTTGCGGTCGTATAAAAATATCTTAACCTGTGGCCCGTTTTTTAAAGAAACAGAAAGTGATGTTGACATTTTTCTTTTACAAGAACATTGGTTATTTGATTGCCAGTTACCTCTACTAAATGAAATCAATGATAAATTTACTGGAGTTGGCAAAGCTGTTGATACATTGGACCCAATTCCCCCTATTCAAATGCCTAGGGGCTATGGTGGCACTGCTATTTTATGGAAAAAAGAATTAGACACTCTTATAACATCTTTAACCATAGGAAATGAGAGGATACAAGGAATTGAAATATCTGGTGAACCCAATCTTATCATACTTTCTGTATATTTGCCTTGTAAAGGTACTTCTGACCATATAGATGAATTTCAAGACTGCATAGCTCTTCTAAATGAAATAGTCTGCACCTACAAACTTACTCATCAAATTATTATAGGTGGTGATCTTAATGAAGATATCATAAATGGTCCATCCTCACAAAGAAAGGCCTCCTTTACTGAATTTATGGAAGATCATTCTTTAGAAACAAAATTTACTGGCAGCACATTTATACACTCTAATGGCCATGATACCACAGCTATTGACTGTTTTCTATACCAGAATTCATATAAACATTCTGTTCTTGAAATCAAGAAACTAGACATAGGTGCTAATGTCTCAGACCATTATCCAATTAAAATGGTCCTTAAACATCGCCGTTATTTAATTCAGCAAAAATCACTGAATGATTTTTTAAAAACAAAAATTAACTGGGATAGAATTGATAAGGAAAAGTATGAAAACAACATCAACTCCAAACTCTCAAATAAGAACTCAGAAATTAAATCTGTTGAAGACGTAACCAATGCATTTACTCAACTCAATGAAATCATTAAACAGTCTACTCAAGCTCTGATCCCAACTAGAAAAATTGGCAGGAAAAGACCAAAACTGCAAGTTATGAATGAAGAAATTAAAGTCGCTCTCAAAAACAAAAAGATTGCATTTTTTAAATGGAAAATTAATGGTAGACCGAAAGAGACTGATAATTTATATTTGAAAAATAAAAAACAAACAACACATGCTTTAAGAAAAGAATGTAGACTGGAAGTTGCTAAAAGAAGGCTATGTGAACGTCAAAAATTGGTTGATGCTAGAACAGCGGATCGTAAAATGTTCCACAAGATCATTAAAAATCAAAGAGGAAAATTATCAAAGTTTATTGACCAGTTAAATGTCGATGATGAGATATTTTATAATGAAGATATAATAGAGGGCTGGAGTACACATTTCCATTAACTGGCAAAGAAAATACCAAATCCTAATTATGACAATGAATATCTTGAGTTGATTGAAAATGAAGCTAAAATTATAATAGACATTTGCAAACAGCGTTTCAAACATTGCCCAATAACAAACAAAGAAATGGAAAAAGCAATATCTGATTTAAATAGAAATAAAGCAGTTGACTACTTTGGCATTAATGCAGAAAACATCATACATGGTGGAAAACAACTTCAACAATATTTACAATTACTTTTTGATAAATCATTTGAATTTGGCTGCATATTTGACATTCTCAAAATTGGAATATTGTTCCCAGTATATAAGAATAAGGGTGATATTAAAAGTGCTAAAAACTACCGTGGTATTACCGTAACTCCAACATACTCCAAGCTTATAGAGAAAATAATCAAGATAAGGGAGAACCCAGTTATCCTGAAAAATCAGAATCCACTCCAAAGAGGATTTACAGAAAACACCACCCCTCTATTATGTGAACTTATGATCGAAGAGTTTGAACGTGAGAGCAAAGATTTAAAACTTCCAACATATATAGCCCTTTTAGATGGTAAATCTGCATTTGATGTAGTTGTTCATTCAAATTTAATACGGAGATTATATCAAGCCGGTATTTCAGACCAATCTATAATATTAATAGATAGCTTATATAACCAGATGCTCCGCAGGGCGTAGCTTTATACGACCGCAGAGGTTGAACCCTGAACGGTTGGGGCAAGTATGGACACAACATTCAAGCTGGATTCAGCTCTAAATTTGGATTGTGATTAAATAGTTGACACAGCATAGGTTTCTGACACAGAATGAATGTGTTCTAATGAACTTAAAATTTTTGTTTTCTCTTAGAGCAATTCACTATGCTGTTGAATATTAATCCTCTCAAAACAAGAATGTGTCCTCAGTACACGAATGCCCCACTCGCACTATCATTTTCCATGTTCAGTGGACCGTGAAATTGGGGTAAAAACTCTAATTTGGCATTAAAATTAGAAAGATCATATCATAGGGGACATGTGTACTAAGTTTGAAGTCGATTGGACTTAAACTTCATCAAAAACTACCTTGACCAAAAACTTTAACCTGAAGCGGGACAGACGGACGGACGAACGGACGGACGAACGAACGAACGGACAGACGGACGGACGGACGGACGCACAGACCAGAAAACATAATGCCCCTCTACTATCGTAGGTGGGGCATAAAAATGTTTGAAGAAATTTTCTTTTTTATTTATGAAATTTCAAATGAGAAAAATTGAACCCAATTTTTTTAATCACATCCCCCTTTCCCTTATTCCAAAACTAATCTCAATTAAAATTTCTAATGGAGTTTGCAACAATAACTACTCATTTAAATACATCATAAAATATTAAGATGTAAAAAAAACTGCTTGTTATCACTGAATGTTATTTATTATAATTTATCAGTTGGTAGTAAAAAGTGAATATACATTGTATATTGTATATAACAAAGATTTAAGTTGATTCTGGACAAAGAAAGATAACTCCAATTAAAAAAAAATCTTGCTATTGCACAATATTTTGCAATTAGATATTTCTTGCTTACTATTCTGGACAAAGAAAGATAACTCTAATTAAAAAAAAATTGCTATTTCACAATATTGTGCAATTAGATATTTCTTGCCATTGCGCAATACTGTGCAATTGAAAAGACTTGCTATTGCACAACACTTAATATAATAATTTTAGATCCTGATTTGGACCAACTTGAAAACTGGGCCCATAATAAAAAATCTAAGTACATTTTTGGATTCAGCATATCAAAGAACCCCACGATTTCAATTTTTGTTGAAATCAGACTAAGTTTAATTTTGGACCCTTTGGACTTTAGTGTAGACCAATTTGAAAACAGGACCAAAAATGAAGAATCTACATACACAGTTAGATTTGGTATATCAAAGAACCCCATTTATTCAATTTTTGATGAAATCAAACAAAGTTTAATTTTGGACCCCGATTTGGACCAACTTGAAAACTGGGCCAATAATCAAGAATATAAGTACATTTTTAGATTCAGCATATCAAAGAACCTAACTGATTCATTTTTTGTCAAAATCAAACTAAGTTTAATTTTGGACCCTTTGGACCTTAATGTAGACCAATTTGAAAACGGGACCAAAAGTTAAGAATCTACATACACAGTCATGACAGTTAGATTCGGCATATCAAAGAACCCCAATTATTCAATTTTGATGAAATCAAACAAAGTTTAATTTTGGACCCTTTGGGCCCCTTATTCTGTTGGGACCAAAACTCCCAAAATCAATACCAACCTTCCTTTTATGGTCATAAACCTTGTGTTTAAATTTCATAGATTTCTATTTACTTATACTAACGTTATGGTGCGAAAACCAAGAAAAATGCTTATTTGGGTCCCTTTTTGGCCCCTAATTCCTAAACTGTTGGGACCTAAACTCCCAAAATCAATACCAACCTTCCTTTTGTAGTCATTAACATTGTGTTTAAATTTCATTGATTTCTATTTACTTAAACTAAAGTTATTGTGCGAAAACCAAGAATAATGCTTATTTGGGCCCTTTTTTGGCCCCTAATTCCTCAACTGTTGAAACCTAAACTCCCAAAATCAATCCCAATCGTTCTTTTGTGGTCATAAACCTTGTGTTAAAATTTCATAGATTTCCATTCACTTTTACTAAAGTTAGAGTGCGAAAACTAAAAGTATTCGGACGCCGGACGACGACGACGACGACGACGACGACGACGCCGACGCCAACGTGATAGCAATATACGACGAAAATTTTTTCAAATTTTGCGGTCGTATAAAAATGCAACTTCATGCGTAAAATGGAGAAACAACACTTCACAGATCTTTGAGATAGAACAGGGTGTACGACAGGGTGGAGCCATTAGCGCTGATTTATATAAACTATATGTTAATCCGCTATTGAATATTCTAAGTGGAACAGGACTGGGTGGACATATAGGTGACATTGGATGCTGTGCCCCAACTTGTGCTGATGATGTAGCCATAATTTCAAACAACCCTATGGAACTTCAAATGTTGATAGACATTGCTGCCAACTTCAGTAAGAGAGAGGGCTACACGTTGCAACCAACAAAAAGTGTAGTCATACCAATTAGTACCTCTACTAAATCTATTGAAATCGATGAAAACTATTGGAACATCAATAAAAATCCGATGCCAGTTGTAGAACATTCCACACACATTGGAATACAAAAATGTCAAAAACATTCTGCAAAACTTACTGCTGAGGAGAACATGAAAAAAGCAAGACGATCACTTTATAGTCTTATGGGTACAGGTCTACATGGAAAGAATGGTTTGGATCCTGGAACAGCTATAACGATCCTATATACTTATGTCATGCCTATTTTAACCTATGGCCTTGAAATCTTACTTCCATCTGGCCGTATTTTGGATTCTATACATCAATTCCATAAGAAAATGATAAAACAAATACGGTCATTAGCCAAAAATACAGCTGATCCTGCGGTATACATTTTAAGTGGATCTCTACCTATGGAGGCTGAACTACATCTCAAAGCATTATCTCTATACGGAAATATTACAAGAGCAGATAGATCTACCATTGAATGGAGACTAGCAGAAAGACAACTACATTTAAAGACAAACCAAAGTAATAGTTGGTTCATCCAAATCAAGAAAATATGTTTGAAATATGACATTTTGGACTGTCAGGATTTTTTAAATAACCCTTTAGGAAAATTGCAATGGAAAAGTTTAATCACCAAAAAAATACATACCTATAGGAATGACAAAATTAATAAAGAATCAGAGAAATACTCCAGCTTAAAATACATATCTGGTGAATATATGGCAAAAAGAATACATCCAATTCTTACAACAAATACATCAAATTGTAGAGACATAATCAAATTACCCATTAGGACCAGATTTGCAACTGGCAATTACATCTTACAGACAAATAGAGCAAAATTTAACCAAAATGATGTATCTGCCGTCTGCAGAGTTTGCGGTAAAGAGGATGAAACCATTTCACATTTTCTGATTTCATGTGCACCTTTAGAAACTGAAAGAATGTCTCTTTTGAAATCTCTCCGAGAACAATATATCAAAGTGCTAGAACTACTAAACATTAATATGCATGATATAGATGTAGACTTCATCCATGTTATTATCAATCCATATCATCTAGTAAATTATTGTGGTACCTCTCTAACTAATGAACTTTGTGCTTTTATTAACATCCATATAGAGCCTGCTTATAGAACATTAATATATAAGCTTCATTTACACAGATACAAACTTTTAAATTTAGATCAGAAAAGATCTAGAAAAAATAATTTAAGATCTTAGCCCTATTTAATGAAAAAAAAAGTTGTGTGTGGACTGCAAATCTCATATTTTCTATTAAGGACTCATTTTTAGATTTTATAGATGAGAACGTGTGTGATTTGTGTGTAAAGATATACCGACATTTGTAAATAGTGTACATCGTTATATATATTCTATTGTGATTGGATATTGTAATTCACTACTGTATGACATTATATTGGTGAAGGGATATATTGACTTCATACTGAAGGTGTGCCTATATTGGCAGAAAATATACAGATACAGATACAGATGCCTTGTGAAGGGAGTATGTCAAGCTTTCTGAACACTATAGAACCCTTACAAAAACTATTCAAGGGGTCCGCAGGTTGTATGTTGCATGGAAAAATTCTGCCCCTATCCAACATACCCTTATATAGAAGAAGAAAGCTCTTGCCCTCCATTTCAACCAATTATTGTCAATCTATTCTACTCCTAGATATGCATGAATTATTTGCCTCTGAACATTAAGCAAACAACAAATTAATCAAAAGGCTGAAGGAACACACCGTTATCAATTGCTATGATGAAATTTTTGTTTTCTTAATGTTATTTTGCAAATACCACAAACTTTTGAGTCAGGAACTTTTCAGAATTTATGATCAACAAAGCTTCAATAATGATTTTTTATTTGCTTGTTTTTACATAACATTTATATGACAATACACAAAACAATGTAACATATATAAACAATCTAAATCCTACCTTGTCTACTGTTATCACTAAGACATCACAGAGAGTATTAGAACAGGAAATTTAAGTATAACTGCATTATCATAGAAACAATAGAAAGGACAAAGAGCTGCAATTTTCATTTGATATTTTTGGACAATTTACCCGAACAGATTTGTTTGCGAATATCAAACATTTACTAGGAAATGTAAATAGAATAACTCTTTCAAATGTCTTAGCTTCAAGATCAGATTGAAAAACAACAACATTAACATTTAAACTCAATAGTATCAATTACATTCCAAATAGTATGTTAAAATACATTGTTCGGCAATTTCTGTATAAATATAAATCAAACTAATTTTTATTACTATGACAGTTTTTTTTTAGATTGCTTCATGAGTTATTTTAAAGAGTGAAAGTTTTCAAATCTGCCTCCTAGAGACTAACATGAACATAAAAATAAGTCACCTGACTATCGCAGTATCACATGATCCATCTTGATTTTAACACCATACAATTTCTTGTATAACAACTGGGTAAAACTCATCATTTGCAAGAGCAATGTTTTTTTTTACTTCAAGGTATATCGGAATACAATGAAACAATTCTAAATATCACAATTATCAAAAGAAAGTAGAAATAATGCTTTTTGATATGCTTAAATAAACTACAATGCCTATTGAATATTCTTTTACAGAAAGGTAAATCATCTATTATTAATTATTATTTATATTACAATATCCCTAAATGAAACATACAATGACTTATACCACAGAAATGTTGTATGCATACTTGGGAAAACGTTACAAATAACACAAATAAATACAATTGCTGCCTTAACAATATATTTTATAGTATTACTTGGTTTTTGGATAATTCACAATTTTGATAATAAGATACATAATATAGGATTTTGCATCAAAGTGAGCTACTTATGTAGAGTGTTGTAAGTTTGAAGACATTCTCTTTCACCTTTTAAATTTTTCAAAAATAGTATTTATAGTTGTTAATTGTCAAAATTGGTTTTATTCAAAATGTCTTGATCAATGCATAAAAATTAGCAAAAACTAAAATTACGTATTAGCAGTATTGTTTTTCTATTGTTTTTTTTTTTAAATATTGTGCTTATTTTAGAGAAAACTTTAAAACTTGTTTTTACAAGTGTATTTTCCTAAACTATTGCCTCATATTTTGCAGAAAAATTACTTTCCAATGTTAGGAAAAGTTAAACTCGTCTACTAAAAACTAAATTTTAAATGCAGAGCAAAATAACAAAATTCTGCCAAAATAAAATATGCTGTATGTTATGGAATACTTTTGCAATATTATAGATTTAATTTTCTGAGATAAAATTCTGTAATTATGAAATCATAAACAAAACAAAATAGTATAAAGCTGAACTTTCATTATCTTGTTAATAATTATGTCACCTGAAAATATAAAGACACCCCTTTTTTAGTTCAAAATGTTTAACCCTGCAAGTAATCTTAAGTAACATGATAAAATGATGATTGATTGTAAAATAATATATAAAAACTAAATGACTAGATAGAAAGCAAGTTATTTCATATGTTACATCATATCTAAAAATAGTAAAAATTACAAAAAGTCGGGACAACTATATAAATATCACAACCACAAAAATGGCAAGTCGGGCAGTATAAAAAGAGCTCAAGTTTCTAAAACAAGGTTAATCACTATGGATTATACCATACAATATTGCAATTAAGATTTAATAAAACAATGATATTATAAGTGTGTGATTCGATAAGGACAGACATACCTTGAATTATAATTGATTTTTTTTTTGTAATGGAAAGTATGATAAATCTACATTACCCTGTATGAAGGTTATTATATCACTAAATAAGAACTTGTCTTTCACTATAATGTTAAGATAAAATGTGCTCAGTTGCCTTACCCAATGCTTAAAAAAAATCAACACTTATATATAGGACATTTATAGTATTCAATAATTGTTGGTTCAATTAACATGGCCTATTTTAATATGGGATAATATTATTACAGAGACAAAAGTATGATTAGTATATAAACCATCCATAAGCTGAAACTAAACACAGATACACTTATTATCACCAAAGTTTCACAACTGTTACCTAGTAACAAAAATAAAACAGCACCACATGTATATCATATTGCACTAAATTTAAGTAGAATGACCAAAGTTTTATGAAACTTAAGTAAGTCAATCAGCACACATACTTTAATAATATTGATCATTTCCACCTGTGACATTTGACACAGATGAGAAAAAAACTGATGAGTATACAGTAATGAGACAGCTATTCAACAATTAGAACTTAACTGAACAGGTAAAGGTCACCAAATATTCTTCAACAATAAACAAAACCCTCCACACCAAATGAGAATTTCACCATATTTGATATAAAAGTTATTACATATGACTTTAAGGAGATCATCTACGGAATTTATTTACAACATCCAAACATTTTCTGCCATAGTTGATGTATAATAAGGGGATACAAATTTGTCACAAGTATACTGTTATTTGTGACTTTTTTTATTCCACATCATACCTGGAATGACTTACAAGGGAAGTAACTCATACATTTATATTTGATTATCTGAGTGCAATTTAACTCTGCTGTCTTCAGTCCTTTTAAATGTATATCCTTGTTCAATCTGTCTTCTTTAGTTGTAGGTTTTGGACAACTTGAATAAAGATTTGATTAGAATAATATCAAGAAAGATTGATCGTATATAAAAAATTCTAAACAATTTTCAGAAATAAACAGATAGAGCATCCAATATGGACTTTTTCCAAGTCTTAAATTGTGCTTAAATTTATTTTGATTACCAGTTCTCATTTCAGTTTCCAAATGTTAACCAACAAGTAGAAAATCATTTTCATAATTGAATAAACCATAAACCTATTATATTTTTGGAACTTTTAATGTAGATACTTATACAAAAGATATAAAAAAAAATATTCAGCATATCATTATTGTTGGCAGTTACTAACTACATTTCCATAGGTTTTAAATAAGTATAAGTTCATTCTAAATTGCTTTAAATGTTTATGCAACAAAAAGTCGTAGATATCAACATGAACACATTAAATTGTACATAATGGTTTATATAAGATGATCTTGCAAGAAATGATGTACATGAACTGCATTTCGTCTGTTTTCCAATTAAATGACAGAAATTGATAGGAGATCTATGTATGGATCTTCAAAAACACCTCTGTATCCTTCAACATATTTCTTTTAGTCTGTCTGTTACTAGACATCTCCCAGAAAAAATACCAAGAAGAGGGTATGATCTCTACATCTTTGAGAATAGAGCATCCTGGGAAAGTACAGCATCCATTTTCTTCTTTTTGTAATGAGAATATTTCTAGAATATTATTCACTGTTTAATGTCAACTGTCAAGTAATTCTGAATTTCCGTCGTCCTCTTTTACGATGTAATGACCTAGTTTGTTGATCTTCTTTAGACCTTGCAATAAATTTAAGTTCACTTTCTGTATTGTTCATTGCATAAAATACATTTGCTTTATCTGGTATAAGAAACTCTGCAAAAGAAAAAGAAAACATTAATCTCTGTTGCAAAAAGTTACCAATACTATCTGATAACCTCAGGTGGACTTATAAATATGTTATCAATACTATCTGATAACCTCAGATGGACTTATAAATATGCATTGCACAATACAGATTATTGGATATAGACACTCTTTCAATAGTGATTTTGGACAAAAGTACACTTCCAAATTGCAAAAGAATAAATTATTAATTCCAGATGTATCTCAATTTTATAAACAATGCCATATTAAAAGGTGGATATGATATATATGAAATAGAAATGGTAGGGAAGTTGTTACTATGAAGTGATAAACATGTTGAAATTGGCATATTTGACCTAAATTCATTTTTTTTTTTCAGAATTAGAAATGAGCCCTGTTTTTTCCAAAAAGATATTTTACCCACATTGACATCTTAATATAGATTATGTTGTAGAAAAAATTCTTTTTGCTACAGTGACTTTTGACTTTTCTTCAAATTCAAAGAACCCAGAAAAATGCATACCTTCTCCCCTTTTGACAATTATTCAATTTTCTAAATGGGTAAAAAGTAGTTACAAATATATTTCTAAATCTAACCAAATAAACTCTAATGCAATGTCAAAGGTGTAGTGGTTTAGTACGTTTTTCCAAAGTTATGTAAATTCAAAAAATTATAACATGCATTTATAATTGTGATTTTGTCATTTAAGACTAAATTGCGATTTAAATTTTTGCTATATTGATAAAAAATTGTGATTAATTTATATAAAAAGTTTCAAAATGAGAGTTTAAATTATTGAGATTATAACCCTGTCACATTTTCGCCATAATAAAAACATCACAATCATTTCTGAATTTTCAGTATTAAATATAATTTTTTTTAACTTTTGTCTTACCTCCATCAGATAGTTGTTGTAACAAACAGAATTCATCATGTCTACCATGAATTATTCCATATTTGTCTAGCACTTTATCTATCACAGTATTGGTATGGTCTGTATTTCTTAACTGTCAAATAAAAGTCAAAAACATGTATTTCATTTTTAATATTCACTTTCACAAAACCATTTCCTTATATTCATGAAGAACATTTTTATTGAAAATCAGTTAACAAATAAAAATCTTATCTTCTCTTTTAATGTCTCAATTGTATAATACTTCAAATCACTTATCAGATTTCAGTTTTATAACGCCATCTAAAAAAGATAACACAACTTATAATAAGACAGGACAGGAAGATGTCGAGTGATAAATCTTAAAACGCATCACACGGTATATCTGACATATATAAACTCTGAAACCAAATTTCAGAAATCCTTGTATTGTAGTTCCTGAGAAAAATGTGACGAAATTTCTACTTGGCTATCATCTGTAAAATCATACATGTGTTTGGTATTAAAACAGGAAGTTGCCAAGTGATAAATCTGAAAACACATCACACTGTAAAGCTGACATATATTAACCCTGAAGCCAAATTTCAGAAATCCTTGTATTGTAGTTCCTTTGGAAAATGTGACAAAAATTTTCAACTTGGCCATCTTGTGTAAAATGATACAAATGTTTGGTAAACAGGAAGTTGTTGAGTGATGAATCTGAAAATGCATTAAACGGTATAGCTGACTTATATAAACCCTGAAACCAAATTTCAGAAATCTTTGCATTGTAGTTCCTGAGAAAAATGCGACAAAAATATTCATGGGAAGGACAGACTGACAGACTGATGGATGGATGGACAGACAGAGGTAAAACAGTATACCCCCTTTTTTAAAGCGGGGGTATAAGGGGGTATAATGACTGCAACAAAATAGCACAATAAACACCAATCGAATCAGGTATTATACCCTAATTTAAGTGCACATATTGATTCTGTTTCAAGCTTTTGAATGTGTGCATCTCAAACAATTTTACAGCAACTTGCGTGTTGAAATAGATGACTGCCCCTCTGACATAATTTACATAGTAAACAAATCTTATTCTAACTCAAACAAAAATCAATTGTATGAGTACTTACCATAATACTTTTATAAACATGAGTATTGGTATAAATTCCCGATTCTAAACTGACACGTATCACACATGAGTCAGAAGATTTAAATGGAGTTGGTGGGTCACTGTCGTATGATACTAATGATGAGGTTGATGATGAATGAGACATCTGAAAATAGAGGGGACATATAAATTAGAAATATATTATAATTAAGGCAACTTTTATGGGCTATTTCCTTAAATTTCAACCATAACATATATCATATTTATTTACAATATTAAAACAGTTTCAAAGTAATTTTTTAATATTTTCATCCAAAGTACTATTTAAGTCCTGAAAATCAAAGGGATGCAAGTTTAGGATATTCACTATTAAAGGCTTCTGTAGCTTTTTTAAACATTAAAGTATCAGAGGTCAAAGGCAAAAGATTTAAATAAACTTACCCCAGGAGTAGGTGAGACAGGAGAATCTAATGAACTACAGATACTGGAGTGATCATCAAGTCCACAAGAAAACATAGCTAATTTTGATCCATCTAATTTTGGAGGACGACTAAGACTGTAAATGTAAAATATGAAATATTTGTCATTAAAATATCAAAGTATCAATCTATCAGAGAAATAAATTATGATACTATATTTCAATCTTTTTTGTGTAAATCTACATTTTTAGAAGTAGTATGTTAAAAACTGTAAAAAAAAGTTGCCAAATTTGCGTGTAATAAATGTAGAAAGTTTATACAGCAGTTGCAATTACATGGAAGGGAAGAAGATTTTCCTAAATATTTAACAAAATAAAGAACAACAGGGAGAGTGGTGCAACTTTGATATAAAGTTATTTCAAAATTAATTGTGAAAATCGGAAAACTGAGGGGAAATTTGCTTTAAATGCTTTAGTTCAGAGATATAAGCCAAAACAGCATATTACCCCTTTGTTCTATTTTAAGCCATTTCAGCCATCTCGGTTGGACAAATTTTATAAACTGGATACCTTACTGATGATTGATGCCAAGTTTGGTTAAATTTGGACCTGTAGTTTCAGAGAAGAACATTTTTTGTAAAAGTTAACAACTACAGACACCAAGTGATGAGATAAGCTTAATTGGCCTGGTGAGCTAAAAAAGGGAAAACATTCCTCAAACAATTCCATATTAGCAGGTGCACAACTTCATTATATGTGCATTCTTGCTGTGGAGTTTCAGCAATCAGGGTAAAAACTTGTAGGATGAGTTGTAGGATGAGTTGGTTACAACACATCTATTCATAATTACAATACTGTAAGACAAAATAACAGTAATTACATGTTACACTAACCTGGAGGACTTCTTTTTTAATCTAGTGGCTCCTTCTTTTGGTGGTTCAATAGAACAAGATAAATCATGACTGAAAAAGTCAAATAATAGAATCACTGAAATGTCAACATTTGTTACATCATAATGTGCATATGATCATATCTATTACGGTATATGAACAAGAGAGAAAAGAGGAAGTACAATAAGTGTCATATTTGGTCCTGAATATTAAGTTCATTGTTTCAAGTTGACAAACAGACATATTAATAGTGGAACAGAACTATGTTTGTCAAACTTTTCTTAGAAAGCCTGGTCACTCACACATATAATAAGCCAAAAATAGAAAAGAAGTATGGATTTCAACAAAGTTTAAGTATAGGATTGATTTATTTATTGATTGGTGTTAAATGCCGCTTTCAAAACTATTATGCTACTTTGTGGTGGTCAGTTTTTATTAGTGGAAGAAACAAAGAGTTCAGGTTTCAAAAAACTAAATATTCAAGTCAGATATATATGTCATCACAAACATAATTTTAAAAGTTCTTTTTTTGTGGAATTATGCTGTTTCCAGTCCTACAGATTTCTGCTCCTAAATTACCATTTTATTACAACTAGTGGGTTGCCCAGTATTTTGAAATGTCAGGTTTCAAACAGTTCTTCTCCTTTTTAAATCTCAATCACCCATCACATGACATGTGAATTATAAGGCTATGGAAAACTTATTCTACATAATTTTTCCCTGGGATATTATTATTTACCTTTCAGTTTCATCATAAACACGGACGGCATCAAACCAGATCCATACTTGTTTATCTTCTGTGAAATTATAAATCTGAGCAGCAGATTGTAAAAGTTTGATCTGGGCAAGAACTTCAAATTCTTTCCGTCGTTTATCAAAATTGATTAACCCATCTTCAGTTTTGTCTGATATAGCACTATCTATCATTGTTAAGTCAGTTAAAAATGTTCCTAAGTATGGGACCGTTCCTTGTACAATACCCTGAAAATCAATTCATTCCTTTACAGTTAATCAAGAAGATGACAAAACAGATTAATTATATGAAACTGTATTAGGAGTTACTAAGATTACATTTAAAATTGTATTTGTAATCAGACTGAAATGGAATCTAGTGTAAATCCACTTCATTTAAATTTTAGTCTCATTGGCAATAAAAACACACCTCCTTATTTTTATATTGTGTTAAGAGTCCTTAAATACCTGTGCCCTGTTGCTCAAAACTCAAAAGCTTTAGATCTAGTTCTTTTCTTCAATGGTGTTTAATACTTGAAATTGCAAAAGATATCATTTCAGTGTGTTACTGAATCTTTTTGTTTTATTTTTTTGAAAAATTATTTAAGTTTTGACATGTTGCTTTTTATGCCCCACCTACGATAGTAGAGGGGCATTATGTTTTCTGGTCTCCTCCCTTCGTCCGTCCCTCCTTCTGTGCCTCCGTTCGTCCGTCCGGTTAAAGTTTTTGGTCGAGGTAGTTTTTGATGAAGCTGAAGTCCAATCAACTTGAAACTTAATACACATGTTCCCCATGATATGCTCTTTCTAATTTTAATGCCAAATTATAGTTTTGACCCCAATTTCATGGTCCACTGAGCATCGAAAATGATAGTGCAAAGTTCAGGTTAAAGTTTTTGGTCGAGGTAGTTTTTGATGAAGTTAAAGTTACATCAACTTGAAACTTAGTACACATGTTCCCTATGATATGATCTTTCTAATCTTAATTCCAAATTAAAGTTTTGACCTCAATTTCACGGTCCACTGAACATAGAAAATGATAGTGGGAGTGGGGCATCCGTGTACTATGGACACATTCTTGTTGAACTTTGAACCTTTCTTGAAGTTGATAAAGGTTTGATTTTTTTTAAAAGCATCAATGAGTGCTATAACATAATCTACAATAGATATTTTAAAGAGTACCAGTGCAACTACTTTATCTGATACTACATGACTTCATCAAACCTTACATTGTCAATCCATGATTGTCTTTTCTGCATATTCCTTCTCCTTGTTGTTTTACTACTGGTATCTACCTCAGGGAACTTGGCTGTTGCTTCCTACAAAAAGGAGAACAATATGCAACCAATTGTTATTGAAAAATAAGAATATCAAAGACAATTGCCAAATAGCAGTTGCAGTCTAACATGAGACTGTACAGAATTGAAAACTTTATAATCTCTATTGATTAATTTGATGTTTTATTTTTCAGAATATATATATAGATTGGATTATTACAGTTGAATAACATTATCATGCCTCATCTCAAAATAATTCATAAAAGGCAAATCCATGGTGTCTTCAAAACAACTCAATTGAAATGATTTTTTAAGGAAAAGTTTGATTAAATTCATTTTTATTGAAAGTGATGATACAGTGCTTATAATTTTGCTTCAATTTCTGAAAAGTTATATTAATTTATTCTCTTACACAACCTGTCAAAATATGAGATAAACTTTAAATTTTCTGAAATGCAATAACACCTGACTACAATTTCAAGCTATTCTTACTTTCATTAATAATTCTCTGGAGGCTATCTGATTGTTTTCACTAGAGAAAATTTCTGCAAGCCTCTGGAATAACTCTATACTCTCTCTAAAAAGCAAGATGGATTAAATAAGATTGAGGGTAAAATAAAAGTAAATTACTCACACCACATCTTCCTATATCTATATAAATCTAATCATTTCTAAAATTTCTAAACCAAAAATGAGAAGATATTCAAATTAGCAGAGGACATTTCAATGAGAGGTTTCTATCAATAATATTAAGAATTATGTTTGAAGTATCCCTTGTTTATGATTTAAGTTTGGTACTGACATGTAAGGGCATACGATACAGTTTTGATCCTGTATTTACATTTTGATAAAAATTTCCATATAGACTATTTTTTACCTGATTTAATTAAGGAATGACTGTAATATTTTTTCTGTCTATGAAGAAATAACATAAAAAATTTGGTGCACACTGAATAACGTGCGTAGCGGGTTATTTAACAGTGTGCACCACATTTTTAATGTTATTTCGAATAGTCAGAAAAAATATTACAGTCATTTCTTAAAATTCAATTCTAAATTCCATTTTAAACCGTAGAAATCTATGGAAAAAACGTTGATGACGTCACGGTCACATGACTAAATTATGTCTATGGGCTCATAACAAAATAACGTCAGCCAATCAGAAGACGCCTTACATCCAAAATTAAATTATTCAAATAAGTAATAAAAAATATACCTTCATGTGCTACTTTTTGAGTAAAATGAGGTCGAAATTTCAGATATTTGCTCAAAGTTCTGATTTGAGGACGTATTTTTCCTTCCGAAAGAAAGACATAACTTTTTTATTTCAAAAGATAAACACAAATTGTTTTTTGTTAAATAATTTGTAATTTCTGTATTTTATAAGTATCCTAAAAATTTGTATATATTTTTTATTCAGAAATAACTCATATTAATCAAATGATCTTGAATGTATAAAAAAAACATAATTTTTTGCTGTATATTTATCAAATTAAAAAAAATTGCACTATTTACGTTTCATGAAAATTGGCACACATAATCTTCTTGCGTAATCAAACCAAATGGCATTTTAAAAAAGAGAGGTCTATGAACTCGCGATCGTTTTCAAATTAAATCAGTTTGAATGATAAAAATCAGTCAAAAACTGCATCTTTTCCCGATAAGTCACATTTTACGTTAGCAATGTAATTACCTCCCCTGTAACTGTATCGTATGCCCTTAACAGTATTGACAGTACAAAATCAAAGGATATCAAGGATACCAGTTTTTGGTGGGTTCGTGTTGCTTAGTCTTTTAGTTTTCTATGTTGTGTCTTGTGTACTATTATTTGTCTGTTTGTCTTTTTGTTTTTAGCCATGGAGTTGTCAGTTTGTTTTTGATCAATGAGTTTGAATGTCCCTTTGGTATCTTTCGCCCCTCTTTTTTAATCAATAATATGTAACGTGATACGTTTATATGTGCATATAATTACTAATAGCTTACTTTGGAAGAGACGACCAGCATCTCCTTAACCTGTATATAGAATGAGCCTGAAGTCCTGAGATTATAGCCTTTAGAGAAGAAAAGTTCTTCAAATTTCTCAACTCCTGTCAAAAGAAAACACTTCAATTCAGTCACAATTAAAATTATAGATATACCCTTGCAATTGCAAAAAAAATTAAATTGTTCTTTACAGTAACAAAACAATTCTTATGGGGTGTAAAATATATTCTAGAGATATTTCTGAATCTTTCATATCTTTCTTAAACTCTTTTTTATCAAAGAGAATGAATTAACTTAGTTGGGAACAAGTGTGAAGAAACAATTGTTCAAATATCAAAAGTCAGTTCCAAGGTTCTTGAAATATATGGATGTTAAATTAGAAAAGATCACAGCTAAAAAGCTGGTAGTATAAGACTAAGAAAATAGGATATGAATTTTATGTTTTATAGTTGAAGGTTTCTGTATTTTATTTGATAGTGAATTTCTTACTTGAGCAGTCTCTATCCACTTCTGTATAATCCTAGCACGTTGTGAGGCTCTGAGCTCAGGATTTTTCAGAATTGTAGCAATAACCCGTAAAGAAACTCTGTTAAACTGTTCTATTGTTGCCAATACACTTGAAGCAACATTACCTCCCCTACCATGCTTCCTGTCTCTACGAGCCCACACAGCACCTAGACATTGATGAGGCACAACCATTTTGAATAATTGCTGAAATAAGAAATAAAAAAATCTATTACAGGTATAGTCAATTGGAAGCCAACTGAAGGCCATTCAGAAGTATTTCATTACAATTTGTTTTTCACTGTTTAAAATTGTTTTATCAATCTTATTCTTCACAAACTTTACAAACTTTGGCTGAGATTTTTATAATTTTGTAATTTCCAATTGATTCATTAAGCCAGTTTTAAATGTGACAGCAAGCTACTAAAAATTTGAATGATTGTTAAAATAGATTCATGGTAAACAATTCTGATTTTAAAAAAGTCCTCAAGAATAAATAGACTGCAGATTAGTTCTGGTTTTCTAGACTTAGCTCTTTAGAATTTATCTGTTTGTTTGTAATATTTGTGACTGCAATGAACCCTTATCCAACCTACTAAACTGCCCAATACTTACTGCATCTTTATATGTCAACTGTTCTGCTAGCCTCTGATTGGAGATATCCATTAACTGTAATGGCTTAACATAATCCATATCCATCATGTGATCTACCTCATCACATAAAGAGAACCGGAATTCTATTCCACCATCTTAAAATACACAAAGTTACAAATAATTCAAACTTATTTCATTTTAATTATTCAAGTATCTTGAAGTAATATAATATACAAACTGGCATGCACATTTAATAAATCACAACTGAATCATTTTAAAATAGGACAAAAGACAATATGTTTGTAAGCTTAAATTGATCTCTTTCCAAAGTTACAATCAAACTCCAATTTTCACTTAGAATCATTATCATCAGCACAGGGATACTGTTGTTGCTACTTCAGTTACATGTATTTTCACCAAACTTCTTTAAACAGGACTAATCAAGATCAAGCACATTCATATGTTCAATAAAGTAAACTTTGTAAAGACTATATGGTCTTATTGTATCAGACCTGCAGTTGTCACATATTTTTTATCCCTATCCTTTAAATCCTAATTAGACTGATAACATCACTTAATAAATACCTGATCTATTTGAAGCCTCCTTTTGGAATTTTTCTAACTTGTGTTTGGCTCGTGATGACAAGTCACTGTCAGGTAGGTGGCGTTCTGAGAATTTCATAAGAGTATGTAAGCATTGATAGTCTGGATCTTCTCGAAAATCATCAGGATATGTATCCAACCATACTGATATTACAGATTTTATTGTCCTGGAATGAAAAATACTATGTATTATATTATGCGTTGTGTCAATATGGGTAAATATATGATTGTATAAAAAAAATACTGTAGACCATTGTAATTTTTTAAATTTTTTATTTAGATGTTTCTGTTATTTAAAAAATTGCAATTGGATAGGTTTCACAAAAAAAACCTTGCATTTGGAATGAGGATTTTATGAAAATCCCCAATTCAATTTTTCAGGGTTTGGTGGGGAGCATACAATTCTGACAGTAAAGTTCAAACTACCCAAATTCTAACTTGATCTGGGTTTTTTTTGTGGTAATAAGCATTATGGATAAATGGACGGACAGACATATAAGGGTAAAACTAAATGCCCCTCTGCTAAAGCAGGGGCATAAAAAATAAATAAAGAAGAAACTGTTAAAGAGGGGTATAAATTGTAAGTCTTACAAATCTAACAATCAGATCCTCCAAGAAATGACAATGTTATCTTTGTTATCAAGGTAACAATATTGTTGGTTATACACATGGTATTTCTATCAGGTGTAATGTTATCTTAATTCTCACCATACACACACACAAAATATCAATTTTAAAACATTCAACAGCAAACAAATGGCCTCTTTGTTAAGCTAGAGACCCCATAGACAAGTGCTACCATAGGATTATCACAATATATGGGAAGACAATTCATAAAACGAAATGTTAAAGAAGGTATAAATTTTTGTAGAAAACTTACATTTCAGATTATAAATAAAAGTAAAAATATTCCTACTTTTTTTGTAAAAACAAATTTCGTTAAGCAATCTAAATGGTGTATACAAAATAGACAAAATGGGAAACAGCATATTTGTCCTATCTGATACTTAGGTGTTTAATGAATCGGAAATTGAAATAAACCCTTTGAGTTTTTTAATCTTACATCATAAAACACATAAGACTCAATATTCAAACATGTTCTTTAAAGTTTTCATGTTTCAGTTCTATAATGGATAGAAAATGCTTTTAACATCCTTTCTGGAACTTTTGAAGTGATCTTCAATAAAGAAAGGGTTTATATTTACCAACAAAGTAACTGTGATAAACATCTTACATTATATACCTATGTAAACACAAGCTTTGTACATAAATCTCAGAGGATTCATTAATTAATCATTAATTTGAAAGTGTAAAATGGTACTGGTATTGCCAATAGAAATAGGTAGTGATGAGTTATAATGAGTAAGACATTGAATCATCACTAACAGGCTTGTAGCATCTGCTGGTTAATACTATCTGTCAGTGATTAATATTCATAGGCCACACAAATAAGTTAAGGATTATGTACCCTTCTGTTGATTCAATGTTAAACATATGGAAATTTTATAGAAAATCCACAGCCTTTATCCTTGTACTTTCATATTTGGCGATTTGATGACTGGTAGCTATAAGATTAGTGCATGTAGAGCTAGCATTGATGTCCTTAAAACAAGTATATTAATGTAGTTATTAGTTAAAACAAATAAAAATATGGACCAAATCAAGTACACCTTCGAGGGTGCACTCGACTTTAGTGCCTCAGCACGATGTATTTTGGAATTTACAGGTTGGTTAGAACATTTTGTAGAAAATGAACACTAGCACATAATAGAAAAGCAAGAGAGTAATCTATGTTTCAAATCTTATAACGAAAATCTCTGTATTAAAGGCTGTAGATTTTCTATAAAAATCTTGGTTTAATTGCCACAAAATACTCTTTTTCTAGTAATGCAATGAAACAGTAATTACTTATGCGTTCCATCAAGTTTCCCCTTGGTATATGTACTTAATGGCCTATCTCTTTTATTCATTATATCTGTAGTTTTGATACAATTGAAGTTTGAAAAATTCGTAAAAAAATGGCTACAGAAGGGGTCATAAAACCTTAACTTCTTTCCTGTTTAATAATACCGGTACTTTAAATTAATTAAGTTTTTTTGGTAACAATTTTCATGAATTTGCATTTTCGTGGGTATTCGATTTCATGGTTTTGCCATGTCTGCATACATTCCTACAGAAAATTTGTAATTGGTTAGACATTGGAATTCATAGCTCCCAGGTATCCACAAAATCTATGAAAATTGTATCCAGCCATTGAATAAAAATGAATTCACAGTATCTGTCAGTGATTAATATTCAAAGGCCACACAAATAAGTTTACTTCCTATCTATCACTAATCAGTGATTAATATGTCAAGGCCACACAAAAAGGTTTACGTCCTTTCCTGAAGTACAAAATGAGGAAATTTCTACTGTTTAAAGATGATAAATCTTTATTGAAGTTTCACTTTTGTTTCATATACTTGAAATTATGCCTGATCACATACAACACAATAATACCATTCATAAATCTATAAATTCTTAGTTTCCATTGGCATTTGTTTTTAACTTCATCCAAAAACTACCTCTACCAAAACATTTAACCTGCCCTTTTGTTGACTGTGAAAGTGGGGTCAAAATTTTGCCATTAAATTTAGAAAGATCATATCATAGGGAACATGTGTACTTAGTTTCAAGTTGATTGTACTTCAACTTCATCAAAAACTAACTTGACCAAATGCTTTCACCTAAAGCAGGACAGACCGACAAACAGACCAAAAATCATAATGCCGGTAAGTTGTGGATAAAAATACCTTTGCTGACTGTCATGTAATTCCTTCTTTTCTTTGCTATCAGTACCAGTTTTTCTCAACCATTTAAATCTATAAAACACAGGTTAGAGTTTATATTTTTGGATTGTACATACAAATGTATAATGAATGTATTAAGGAAATTCAAATTCTAATTCTTTATTAACTAATCACAGGGCCATAGTGACTAAATTATGAGTAAATAATTTAAAAATATTTTGTGTACTACATGTAGTAGCTAAGTAAAATATAATAGATTCTATGTCATTTGAAGATATCTTTCAAGTTATAAGATAACTTTAAAACATGGATATGAGTAAATGTACAAGAACAAAACAGAGGAAAATTAAACAAAAATAACAAAAACATCTTTCAATAGAAATTAAATTTAGCTAGTTTACCATATGTACTGGTGCCATTACACAATAACAAACAGGTGCAGCTTGAGAGTAGATACATTGTTAACTTCTCTAGATGTTTATATTATTATGTAAATAAATATACCATCTCTTGGTATATTTATTTGTTATCATGGAAACAATTAGGTTGCCAAAACACAGGAAATATTTTTTTCTGTTTTGAATGTTTGTCTTGATATTGTTACTATGGGTTTGCCTGTTTGCAATGGCATTAAGTAAACAACAACAAAACGTTAAAACAGAGATGATGACTGATGGTATCATCCTGTTTATAAAACAGTTTTTTGTGGGTTTTTTTTTTAAATATTACAGCACCAGATTCATTAGTTATTATTTTGAATAATGCATAATTGAATTTATATGATGCATTGTAGTGTTAATTTATTTTAGCAAATCAAGCACACTAAAAATGTTGAGTAATGCATAACATTATAGCGAAAAAAATGTGAACTACCAGGGGACATTTTAGTGCAGACATTATAGCACAGGATTAATACTTAAGCGCTAAAACTTATGAATTTTTCACTAAAGTGTCATGACAATGCACTCCTACATGATCTTGTTGAAGATAGGAAGTATAAAAACAAAACTTTTCTTTTCTCTTAAAAAAACTTTGGTCTACCTACTCAGTAACAATTGAAATGTTTTTTAGATGCCTCTTATTTTAAGAGGGTGGTAAAGGGTTATTTTCGTGCAACGTGATCGCCTTTTTTTATTTCACGTTCAACGTGTTTTTACTTTTTTATTTGACGTTCAGTCGTGCAAGACGGGTGCCTCTTTCAACGTGTTCTGCTTATTTAATTTTACGTGCTTCGTGATTTTCAAAGTCTTATTTTGCGTGCTCGGTATTTTTCAAATAAAATTCAAACACTTGGCAGGGATCGTCAAGAAATACTTTTTTAAAAGCCGTAAACTAATTATATCATAAATGTGTATACAAAATCGGGAATAACAAGTAAAACAAAGAGTTAATATATACAAGAAGACAGTGACTCAGTCACAAAAGGTTCAAATAAAAGTATTTATTTTTCGTGCAACGTTCATTACAGAAATTATTTCACGTTCAACTTGAAATTATGTCTTATTTCACGTTTTTTTCGTGCAAGCACCCCCCCTTTACCACCCTCTTATAACAATTCATCATCTTTGGTGTTAAAAAGTTTAAGTTTCATACTGGGAGTTATTGGTGGTAAAACATCTAAGAATTGAATGCTTCTTTTGTAACTTCATTGGGTGTAAAAGCATTGACCGAAGAACATTTTGTATAAAGCCCCAAGTGTTTCATTCCAAAAATGTGCACACGGTCAACGCTTTTACAACCCTATGAAGTTACAAAAAGCATTCAATACTTATGATTACATTTTTTAGCTAGGATCATGAAAACACAAGTTTTCATTAAGTTTACCTGTGCACTTTATTGTGGGACCTCGTGTCATCATGAATTAGAAATTTTATTGTGTAATGCAATTGCTTAAGGAATAAAACGAGATTGCAGTGTAGCCAATCAGAATAATGCATTATAATGAAACATACATCTAATGTAATTATATGATAACAAATGACAATATTCTGGCCTTTATATTGTTATGTACACAATACACAGTGAAATAAATGGTTTTGGTGACTTACCTGTCTATAAGTAAATCTAAAACCTGTTTGGGTGTTGCAAATGTGCGGAAAGTAGCCAAGAAAACATTAACATAAGTCGAGTCCAGCTCTCCTTTTACTGTCACTAAGCTTTCCACTAGTTTTTCTAATCTCCCTGCTTTAATAACTCGTATTTTCTGTGTCTCCCACATGAGATGTGAAAATTCTTTACCTTTTTCATTTTCCAACTGAAATACAGTATTTAACAAAATTATTATATTTTCAAAATACAAGAACTATGAGATTATTGTTCAAGGTACTTGCCATTTCTTGTACATTTTGTTTTCACAATCACTTAGAAGAGTAATCATTTGATATGTAAGCAAAAATACCTTTGGATTCAACACGAATCAAATTCAAGTTAGGGTTCCCTTTCAATTTTAAAAAGGAATATAAAATTTATTATATATATATGGAAAGGAGTTTCATAAAAATATTCCATAAAATGCTAGGAGATATAATTAAATGTTAGAAACCATCTTTTAATAGATGCTGAGAGATGCCCCCCACCCTTTTCCATGATATTTTTACAACTATTTAATTATAATTAAATCATGTAATCAACATAAGTTAATAAAAAAAAATTTTAACTTTTAAAACCTTGCTTACTGTACTTATGCAATAGACTATATAAAACAGAAGATGTGATCTGATTTACAATGAGGTACCTGTCTAATGGAGTCCAAATAAAATAGATTAAATGTAACTATATTGATCCCCATACAGCCTTCAATAATGAGCTAAACATAACAGTATATTTTTTTATTATTTTTAATATTTTAGACAAACAGGTAACATTCTGGATCATACAAATGTACCTGTTACATTGAGAATGAAAACAGGGAAGGTGTACAAGAGACATCATCCCGACCAAAAAACAGAAAACATATTGTAATGAAAAACAATAGATTGAAGATGAACAGTATGTTCTATCTTAATTTTCTCTGACATCGTTAGATGCAAGAATAGAATCATCTTGATAACAACCACAACAGTTATTTTGATTTAGAAAGTAAAAAAAATTAGATTTCTGCTGGAAACTGTAAAACATTTTAAGAATAAAAAGAATGATTTAAAGCATTTAGTGATGAGGTTATCATGAAAATCAGAAAAAAAGGCTACATTAGTGAATGTAAATGATGTAATTATCACGTAGACAAGATCTGTACCCAGCAACATTGTATGTTACTTCCAAGGCTGCACCTAGGTTTAAGTTGCACTTCATATTTAATACAAGAAAGTATAGAAGAACTCATTGGGGAAAAACTGGATAACCTACTGAAAAAATTATATTCTCAAAATTTATTTTCTGTTCTGATGTTAATTTTATAAATCAATCTGACTGGTAAAGTTAGTTGAAACTTGAGTCAGTTTCACAAAAATACTGACTACTAAGACTGATCGTAAGTGATGAACTTACAATCAATCTTAGTCATAAGATATTTTGTGAAACCGACTCATGGTATTTAGAATAAGATAATCCAGAAAAATCAGGTTCAGTTGTATAGACATGATAGAAGACCTTAGTTAAAATTTAGGCTAATAATGACCATGTTCTTGTGGTTTATATATTAACACAGAACATAATGGCTTTGTTTTGCTTTCAGTTTTATTTTGATTGCTTGTACAAGTTTAACACAAGACTTAACAATAAACAATACCAAATATTTAATCTAATAGCTGTATGCAGAGCAAAATCTGAATTAGAAATTTTATTTTTCATACTTCATCATTATGTACGTACTGCTAGTTTAATAATGATTTCATAATTTTTCGCGATTGTAATACTTTCATGACTTTGAGGTTTATGTTTTCTTTATTCATCATATAAAAATGATATGCTTTTAAATAAATGGAAAAAAGTCTTACTATTTAAATACAAATCTTTGATCATTTCAAGTTCAAATTTGTATAGCAACACAAAATTTTAATAACAACTTGTTTACTTTTTAAAATAACTTAGGGCATCTTGTTAACTTCACAATACATGTAGTTATAAAACAATTATATGTTAATACTAAAGGCTACAGTCCTCCATTTTGAAATAACTCAGAAAACAAACAAGTCTTGGTCTTGCCTAACACAGGCTATCTCCACCCATGTGTTGTTTGCTATTAATTGCCTTTCATTGTTTAAAATTGGGAATGTGTCAAAAAGACAACCCAGCCTAAGAGCAGAAAAAAGCAGAAGCCTTCATTGGGTCATCATCACAGTGAAAAAAATTCTGCATCCAGAGACTGGTCTTACCTGGCCCCAAATAAAAAAATGTGTAATAGTTCAGTGAAAATGGACATACATTAAACTTCAAACCATATAAATGAACTGAAATTAAAAAAAGCTTTAAAATTAACAAAGAATAGAGACTCCAGACTATGATCTTTGATTCAGGTAATTATTTGGGGGCAAATTCCTGTTAACCACATATTTTTTTTTTCAAAATATCAGACAAACAAAAAAAACCTTTCTACAGTTTTACTGTAGGTGTAATCGTACACAAGAATCAGAATATTTTCAAATTAAATTGAGTGTAACAGTGGAAGGTGTAGATATATCATTCCACAATTAAGGTGCTCTATGCTTTAATTTTCTACCCTGTTTCTATTGGAAATGAATTTCTCTAAAGTTTTGTTTAAAAATGCCTTGGTTCACCCTGACACTATTGTTTTTTTGGGAGCATATACCATACATATAAGATGTAGTACAAATGTATTAATCTTCAGAACACAAAACATCCGATAAGAATTGTAGGAAATTTAATTCAATCGTTATCAAACTTGCAATAGAGGAAAATATTAATCATTTTTTCAGATAGAAGGAAGTGGAATGAACATCTTATCTCTGAAATGAATCAATTCAAACCTCTAAAATCAATGACCTTGTGCATGTTGTGGTTATATAACTGTAGAAGTTACTGCAGATTGCCATTAAAATGTCAAAAAAACAACTTTTAAATATAGCATTACAGCACTAAAACCAATAAATCATGAACTTTTACTAGTTCAAGGTAGAAGTTGCTTGTACTCTAGCTAAAAATACCTTCCAGTTGCAAACTGGCACTTTTTATTCTGTTAAACCTTTTTTTCTTCAAAATATCTTTCTTCCTAAGAAGAAAAATTACATTAATTGATTAAATGATTGGTATTTAATGCCACTTTCAGCACTTTTGCACTACTTCATGGTAGTCAGTCTAATCGGTTGATCCTAGTCAATTAAGATTGGAGCTAAAAGCACCTGCCAAGTGTCTTATTTGAACTGACAACCTCAGTACTGAGAAGTTAGTGATACAGTTGTTTAATTATTTAGACCACTAGGCCAACAAGGCCCCCATATGTACCAGGGCTCACGCTACCAGGCGACTTGGGCGAAGAAGTCGCCTTCCCGATCGTCACTTCGCTTTCCCCGACCCCCAAAAGCGAAAACAAGTCGCCCTGTTCTTGACGATAGTCGCTTTCAGTCGCTTCCGTCATCGGACATTTTCAATTTTTACCAAGTTGATGAAACATCAATTTTTTTATTGAAAATTAAAGAAATTCAGACATAAACGATTCATAATCTTTACTTAGAAAAAAGGTTGAAGCATTGTCTTCGCAGTGTGTAGCAGGTTATTTGATAAAAATACAACTTTTTATCACTTCGTGCATAATTTTTCCACAAGTCAGTTTCGGTGCTTGTTAGTGTTACTCGAAAACGTACATCAACCTCAATTTCGGCGGCAAAATAAGTTTGTTACTTCATTTAAACGTGATAAAAGTTGCCTCCAGTAAATTTTTAATCCATTTATTGCATTAAACGTCATGTTCCTTTCCAAATAACTTGTCAAACATCGTTTATTTTTGTAAATTTTCTTGCATTCGTCCGCCATTGACCTTCTTCTTCTCTGGATCTTTACACCCTTTATAGGGTAACCATACTTTGTATGTCGAACAGTTCCACCACCAAAAAAATAATTGAAGAATAAATTAACAATCGTAACACAACAACATTATATACACTATATACATTTTTTAAGTCTTTATGTGTTTTTATATAGGAGGTTTACAGGTTTTATTTTGATTTTACATAGGAAGTTTACAGTTTAAGTCTTTTAACATACAATTAAAGGAAAAATTATGATTTTTACTTTTAGCAGTTATTTTTCATGTATTTTTTTATTTTTGGTTTACTGATCAATATTTAATATAATATTGACCGATTTCTAAACTCCGGATCTGAACCGGACCAGCTATGACCGAAATCCGTACTTTTACAATAATTACTACGGACGCACGGATGGAACAGCTGACAGAAGAATATTAGTCCCAAAGGGAAAAATTACGCATTCCACACGCATTAAGAGACTTTTGGTGACATCTAATTGATCGGTGTATATAATTCCCTATATTTTTTATGGATTGTTTCAAACTATTGATTAAAGTTGCTTAACTCTGAGACTATTATACTAATATCAATATATTACATGTATTATGGCCCAGCTTAATAACTTTTATATTTTTTTTATGAGAAACACTGAATGTCATACACAAGATAATTTTTAATTAAATTGTAATTGATATATTATAATTTCTTTACATTTTTTAAAATATTTTTTTTTTTTTTAGTGCTAGATATTTAGTTGGTAGTTTCTCACAAGAACCTTAGTAAAACTTAAACAACTTTTAATTTCAAATGTTACTTTAATTGTATTTTTTTTACTCAGATATGAATTGAACAATATAAAAAGAACATTATTTACATATGGCCCTTTATACTATTGTACGTAAAATCCAAACATTGTATCGCACCGTGCCAATGAGCACTCCTCTTTCAAATCTCACCACTTCTCCCTATCAGTTTCAAAAAGAGAAGTCACTTCTCCCTATAATTCTGAAGTAGTGTGAGCCCTGTGTACATTAAAAAGTACCATTGGAATATTTCGTTATTCAGATGGCTATTTTTTGTAATTTACAATCGCAAATATTAATGTAACGGGCACAAATATCAGTAACATATTGTGAAAGATAAGATTCCAAGTGGTCAATTTAAAGATGTATAGATATCATAACACCTTGGCGAAAGAAAAGACAAAAATTTAAAGTTAGAAGACAACAAAAACATTACAAGAACACTCAAGACTAAGCAACATAAACCTTAGAAAAAAGCAAAGAGGATAAACAAGTGTATTCTAAAGGGTAAGACATTCCTGCTCCACTAAAGCCACATGTCCTAGTATGACATATATATATATGACATGCACAAATCTGATGTAACTCTGTCAACTCCATCTTGATTGACATTTTTTAATGTTGTTGAGACTTCTTTGGACAATTTAAAATATTGTTACTTTTTAATTGAGTAAAATTATAATAAATAATGAAATTTACCGCACAGAATGAGTGGTATGTGATTTTCTTGAGATAAACACTGTACACTGCTCCTTCTTCTCTCTCTTCACGCCAAAAACGTGTAATGTCATCCTGAAATATAGTTTACAACATAGCTTTTAACCAATGCAAGAGACTAATTTGGTTTTAACTGTACAGTTATATATAATTAGACCTCAACACTCAGACCTCCGTCACCTGTTTATGAAGTTGACCCTCTGGATAAAACAAAACTCACCCTATAAAAGAGGTGACCTTTTAATTGTGGAGGTTTAAAATGCAAATGTTCATATATTACTACTGAATGACTAGAAGAGGCTAACCAGACGAGACACTACAAATTATTTTATTTTTATGGATACCAATTTTTATGGATTGAAGAAAACTTGCATTTTCATGGATATTTGATTTTGTAATTTTTCTGAGGTCTGCATAAATAAAGCTTTTGACATTGAAATTCTAGGTTCCTGGGTTACCACATAATCCATGAAAATTACCATCCAATGAATAATAATGAATCCCCAGTAGATTTTTGCTTAATAGATGTGACCTTTATGGCAGGTTTAACTGTATTCTTAAGTTAAATAGACCTGTGAATTAAACTAATTGTGTCTTACTGCAAGGATCAAAACTGATGGTAAAATAAAGGCCCACAGAAACCCAAATGTAACTTTTAAGTTGTAGGTGTTATATCTCAATATTCAAATACAACACACTAAAACAAATTAAATGGAACTTTAATTTCTATTTACATTATGTTTTAATTAATTTTTAGTGATTTTCAAGAGAAAGAAGATTTTCTACATATTACATTAAAATTTATTTCCATAGACACTTATATGTACCATATGTATCAAGGTTCTCCTTGGCAGCTTTTTATTAATTGGTATATTGCCAAAACAATCTGCATTAAGTAAAAAGCATAATAGGAAACTCACAAAATCATAATTGGTATCAGTTGCTTGATAAGCTCTCAAAAAGATGATTTTTTAAGTATGAAGTCAATGTATGACCAAATTTGTTATCAGAACACTCATTTGTAGAAACTTCCAAATAAATATATCTCTTCCACTTGAAATGAGCACTTCGGAATAAGATCAATAACTAAATAATACAAAATAAACTGTTGTCCTAGGAATGCATGATACACCTTTCTTTTGCATATTGAAATTGTTGCAAGAATAAAATGAAATATCAAAGCAGTAGCGGATCCTTTTGAACGATCAATGCATTAGAATGGGGACATGCCATGATGTAGTTGGATCCCCCTTTGTCCTGGGTTAGGAACCCCCTTTTTAAAATGGCTCCGCTCCTACAAAGGGTTTCTAGTCTGAATTTGATTAAATATGTATTGTTGAAGGCTGTACAGTGACCTCTTGTGAAGAGTTGTTTCACTGACAATCATACCACATCTTCTTTTTTATATGTAGACAAAGATGTATTAACATAACCTAGTGCATATAAATATTGCCTAGGAGATGGTAGTTACAAATTTTAGCTTTGGAAAATTTGTATAGTAAGAAGGTTAAGGTTCTTACTATACAAATCCTTGGAAAATCAGACCAGAAAATTTAACACTGTGTGCTAATGAAATTATGACTGTCTTTATATGTGGTCTTGTTTTTTCTGGGGTGGGGGAATTAGAGTGAAGATACTAACAGCTAAGGGAGAAATCTAAAACCACAAGTCAGAGATAAGAGCCTACACTATTTTTCAATAAACTGAATCAATTACAATTAACATAAAACTGGTAAAGTAAACAAGTGCATTAAAAAGTAATTACACAATGAGTTAGATTCTTGTCTGTGTATATAGTTTAAGTGTTTGTGTAGGAGTAACTCACTTTACACACAGGTGTAAAATCTTTTGTATGAATAAAAATTTATAGGAAAACATGGGTTGACTCATATAAAATTAGACATAGGTATTTGTACCTAATAATACTTGTATTATATTAATTTAAATAACAAACTGTGTGTAGACGTATTATGTATCAATTTTCAAAATACATCACCTTCCTCAGTTTAAATTGATTTTTTTTTGGAAGAAAAGTTTGTTTCCAGTTTTGGGAAAAATAATAAATTGTTTCTGATCCTGAGAAAAAAATGTTTGTCTCACCCTCAGCTGGCACTATATGTAATGCTAAAATCAAAAGAAAAAAATTGTTTTCGACTTCTCATTTGTCCAGAAAAAAATCCATAGCCCCCCTCCCCCCCCGAAAATCAAATGGTTGCTGCCTTATTGAAAATTCTAAATTTTTTTAATGATATTTTATAATGGATACCACAAAAATAAGAAATGACATTTTACTAATTGTGATATAATTGTTTAAAGTATTATGCATTTCCAATCACAATTTTGTCAATTTTTCAACGATCACAAAAATAAATGCACACAAAAATTTCTGAATTTACAGTATATTAAATTAGTCAAGATTGTTGTACAGAAAACTAACTAAACCAAATAATGTTGATGCTCTCTTTCATAATTATTGTAATCTATGTATATATGTCATCTAATTGTTCTGTGATAAAGGGTGGATTATTATACACCCACATAATATGCAAATTAAAGTGATAAACTTATGTTAAGTGGATGGTTAACTTTTACTACCATATTACTTTATTCAAAGAAAGACTGTAACACGTCACAAATGATTATTTTTGCCACAGGCACAGGTCATATGCTTACTAAAGAAATTGATTGTATATAGAGTTTCTTTGTCATGAATGCATAAAAAGACCTGTTTCTAAATGCTGACTAACAATGCCAAGAGAACAGTAAATACATAAAAAAAAAAGGTTCTATCCTCTCCTCCCCGTTCCCTGACCCTAACCTATCATTGTCTATATATTATTAACTTGATTTCAACCTAGCAAAATATCTAAATTCTGCATATAAATAGATAAACATGAAAAAACATATTAAGATGTCAAGGGGGATCTAATCCCTACCCAAGTCATTTTAAATCTACTGAAATAAACTTACCAATGTCATTTTATCCAACTTACAAACAACGTCAACAATGTATTGGTATTTTTATTTACTCTGTGGTTGTTTGTGCATGTGACTTTCAAGTGTCAAATTGTCGTTCTCCCTTCTCAGGAAGTTTCAACAAATTAAATTTGTTTCATTTTATCATATAAATTCCCCCATTTGATATAGTGTTATTGAATATATCCACTTCACACAGATTATTTTTCCCACTTCTAATTTCGGCTAAATATCACTAAAATCATAAATCCTTAGTATTAGTGTAATAAATCACTACAGTACTTCCTAATTTTTTATTTCCAAAAAATATTGTAATCTGACACAGGGAAACCCTCAATTTTTTGGCTTGTCTTTATAATTCCTTGTTTAAAAATAGACATCATTTATATGAATGTTCTTTAAAGATGTTAAAAAATCTTTCTTGTCAATATATATATGAATACTTGAATTTCATATTTTCAATCTGTATTTCATTATCATGTTCTGAAAAAATGATCTATCTTGATCCTTCCACGTATGGAAGCTAAGCCAGCAGTTTTTAGATAGATAATTATTTAGTAATCAAAGAATCTCAAAGTTGCATCTGACGTAAAAGAAGTTGAATTACTAAAACACTGATACAAGATATGATAAGTATTAATCCAGACAAAAACAATCAACTATATAACATCACATTCCAGCTATAAAACATCCTATAAACTGTTGTTTTTTTCCTTTAATTTTGCAAACGATGTCACTAGTTATATCCAAACAAGAAAAATATCCCATACATTCTCCAAATATTATCATAAAGCACTTTCAATGACTTTCAACTTGAAAATCTCTTCAGTTATTCAAAAGATCATTCAAGAGTTAACTTCTCATGTGTAAGTTTTCATCAAATATTCATCTCTTCAACTATCACATGTTTTTAAAAATTACTCCATGAAATAACTAATAACACTGGTTAAGATGAGAAATTCTTACAACACAAATTTGTAAAATGAAAAATAGCTAATGTTCTATAATTCTTAGAACAGAATACAAATTGAAAAGCCATAAATTGTAATGAAGTTAGTGAGAAACTAGACACATCCACTGGTTGATCATCCCTTCAAACTTATCTGTTTTGATGCATCAAGATAAATACTGATTACTGACCTACTGTGTACATGGTACTGCTTGTTTATAATGTAGATATAAACATATACTAAATTACCTCTAATGAACGTATTGTAAGAGTTGGTGGAGGGAGATAAGGGGCCTGTGTTCATTGTAATTTATTTGTGTACTATAATTTAATACTTTTGTGATATTCATTGATGTTAAGGAAACCTAAAGCAGGTTTTTAAATAGCCAAGGCAGTAAATAAATAACACATCAAATCAGATTCATACCTTTTTGGTGACCAAAATAGTTGAAATTTTGAAAGTTGACAAGAAGAAAGATCACACAAGCCATTTTTACAAGCTTACGATAAGCTGAAAAGTGTTAACATTGACTCAACACATGTGCAGCAGAATTAATACCTTGTACATGCTTTTATTAACAGCAATCAATCTTTTAAATTCTATGGCATCATTTTAAACAGAAAATCCACCTTTTGTGGACACACATATGACATAAATATTTCCACAGATTTAACAGTTATTTGGCAGAACTTTGCAGTATGGACAAACAAAAAAAATATTAATACTAAGCTTGACTAAGTTAAGGCAAGTGTGGAAAAATTAGTACAGTGTATGTTTTTATCAGTTATGACATGGATATACCAAAGAATAACAAAACTAATCATTTGAAAAAATGTCGTCTTTCCAGACCAAAATATAAGTCCATGAAAACAATATTTTTACTTGACCCCTTTGGACCACATTTTTTGGTAAAACCACAATATTTATTGGCAGTGCAAAACTTTCTTATGTCAATATGTTAGCCTAATGCAAAACTATCAGTTAACCTTGTTTTCAAAATTCCAATAGGGAACATATTTTATATAATTGTATCAATAAATCAATTTTTTATTGGTTTATTGATACAATTATATATCAGTTTACCAGAAAAATGTATTGCACAAGTACCATTGCATCCAATATTTGGAGATGGAGACATCTAAACATACATATACCTCATAGGCAACACTTATTGATGAAGGAAGAAGGAATAGATAGGGTCAGCATGAAAGCACACTTATTGTGGATATTTTTAGAAATCAATTCAAGCTGTACATCATCGAAAAGGTTGCATTAATAGTCTGATATATATCCAACCAGCACATATTCATGACACGAATGTTTCACAAATTCTAAATTACTATCAAGTAATTGCAATGTTTGATATTTTAACTCATCAACAGCTAATTGAAGGCTAAAAGGAGAAAAAAAAAGAACACATTTCCTTTAATAACAACAAAATATTTCTAAATTTTTCTATTCAATGATTTTGTCAAGTTATTTTTTTTTCTTTAAAACCAGTGGACACTACTGCATCAATGTTAGTAGAGCTAGCCACATGCTATAGGTAGCTACATGTAGGATTTTCACTAATATCATTATATGTTTTTTTTTTGCCAAATGTTTGAGATTTATAGAATGATTTCACTTTGAAGTTTTAGTCTTTTCAGTAATGGCAACCTGTTTAAAGTTATTTGGGTAAATTAATTTTCAAACTATTTTTAAAGTAGGTCACAATATCCCAACTGTTTCTATTGTAGATGAAATTTATGGATTTTCTATAAATTTTTTAAATTATGGTCAAATTTTCAGTTTGACAATTTGTTTTCCTTTTCCTAGGAATTCTATTTTTTCTTGTAATAGAATCAAATGTTTTATATTTAGTAGTCGAGTTGATGTATAATGACTGTTTACTTCTAAGTTGACCATTACTTTTTAAAGAGATCAAATGCTATATTTTCCTAAAGACTTTTTTCTGCAATGGATCCTGTTGAAACAAAATTGGTACAAGTAAAACAAAAAAACTTTTTTTAAAAACTAAATAAAGTATAAGTTATAAAAATCATATAATTAGTAAATTCAGAAACTTTGTGTGTACTCATTATTGCAATTGTTTAATATTAGACAACATAATTATTTTGAGAGATATAATGTATTATGATTTCAGGAAATGCTTTAAGCAAATGAAGCTATCATAATCCAAATTTGAAATGGAACTTTTGTTTTTGTAAAACATGTTTAAATGTCACTTTTGCCAAAAATACATCTACATGTATGTCTCGCCTTCAGCAATTTTTTTCATAATTCTGTGTAAATCAAAGTAAATAAATCACATTGATATTGCATGTGTAATCTGACTTATATTATTTTAACATCTAAACATTATGATACCCTATTCAGTGTTTATAAAAAGAAAAAAAAATCTCTTGAACACCTAAGTTTTATTCACTACCAAATTTAAGAGTAAAAGATAATTGAAATATAGTTTACCTTTAAAGTAGGAGAATGATTCCTTACACACATTAGCAATACTTTCATCATCTCTAACATATCTCTGAATACTCTAACACATATATAACTGTCAATACTTAAAATGCAGCCAAAATTTTACACACATAATGCAGCAGTTGGTTAAAACATGTAGCCAAAAATTCTTTATTCACACCTACATATACATAATAATTAATGAAGTAGGTAATTGTCCTTGAGGTGAGAGGCTTTTTAAAAGTAAATGGGATTTAAGCTGTCAATAACTCCTACAGTTTTGTCATCAATCAAACGCTATAATATTCACAGGTATCTTTTGTAAAATGATTTATAATTTGATAGATGCTTCAATAATCACTAGGTATTTCACAAACCAGTGTATTGACTGTAAGGCTATTTTTTACAACTTCATGTGAAAATTTCACTGTTTAATAAGATGTAGACCCTGGTTTGTTTATACCTGTGTATGAATATTCTAAAATAAATAAATGCATATATATTTTTTGTTTTGTTTACTTATAAGTTTAGTTTGTAATCGTAATAAACATGGTAAAAATTTTAACTATGAAATCATAAAATTATTCAAAACTGAGCGAATCTAAAATAAACACATGCTGTAGACTACTTCTCCAATTTTATAAATGTTAGATCAATGTATGCATATAATCTGTCACATTGATAACCACATGAAATTTATATTTTTCTATCATGCCTTGTGGCAATATTGTTTACATATATTTCATAAGGTCATGTCAGATTAACATTTGGAATTTACTGAGTATTCTAAATGTTCTAAGACCTCAAATAAAATGTTATAGTAGTGTTTTCTTTCATGTTACAATGTGTACCTAATTATACAATAACTTGTCTGAAACAAAACTAGAGTGCACATGCTGAAATGTCTCACCTACTAATTCGACCATGAATATTATTTTATCAATCTTTTAGATAAAAGTAAAAAGTAAAAACGAACCTAACATGGTCAATGATTCACGGAAAAAATGATGTCAGTTACAAATTGTACATACACTTAATAGTTATCCCAAGATGATGCGGTGTGTCAGTGTAAGATCAACCCGATGGCCGGAGGCCAGAGGGTGATCTTACACTGACACACCAAGTCCGAGTGGGATAACTATTTTACATCCCAGCTGTTTTAGATTAGACGAAGAACCATTTACAATTCATAAAATCTAGTTTAGAACGCCACACAACCATTATCATACACTTTATACATTACTATAGGATTAATACCCTTTTTTGACCCCCGAACACGATGAGTAGATATCAAACAATGTCAACTCGCCCCACTGGCCAATCGGCCCAATCTATATCGCCACTTTATGAAAAAAATTGCCCCACTCTTGTTTACCGACTCGCCCCACTTTGGAAAAAGTGTAAAATCAAACTGAACAATCACTGACAACTCACTTATTAACGAAAAGGGCTTAAACCCCACTGAATAAAGGTCTGCCAACTCGTCCCACTTATAAAAATATCTTGCTTCCTTTAAGTATGTTAAATTACGGACAGTTTGTATCAAGTCGTCCTGGTGTAGTGGTTGTGTCGTGGCTTGATATGCTAAAGGTCTTGAGTTCGAATCCCAGCATATACACTGGATTTTTTCTACGTGAATTTCGATAGATAGTCTTTTCCGTATAATTGTATATTTAATTATAAGTTTTATAGTGGATTTGACATTCCCGCCAAAATGTTACAGAACAAAGGAAAGCATGCATAACAAAGAACCTCAAACTGGGGTGATCTGGTAGGGGTGATCCGGCTCAGATCACCCCTGTAAGAACAAAGGAGCTGGGATGTAACTTTCAATCAATGCAGACACAAAATACATTTGTCCTTTAACTCATAACAAAGACAAGAAAATACTTAAGGCTTTTCTACCTCAGGCATAGATTACCTTAGCTGAATTTGGCAAACTTTTAGGAATTTTGGTCCTCAATGCTCTTCTACTTCGTACTTTATTTGGCCTTTTTAACTTTTTTGGATTCAAGCGTCACTGATGAGTCTTTTGTAGACGAAACGCGCGTCTGGCGTATATTATACAAAATTTAGTCCTAGTATCTATGATGAGTTTATTTACCTCAAAGACTTGATGCTGATGATAAGCAATGAATCATTATATATAATTATTAGCTTAATTTTGTAATTTACAGTTTTTCTCTGTATATAACAAGTATCAAAGTTTAAAAGTCATTAAACATTTGTTCAAGAGCATTTTTTTTTTTAATTAATGCTAAGCCTTGAAAATTGTAAATTTTGCAAAGTACATGTATGCAGAATTTCAATTAAAAAATACATGTGTTTTAGAACAGAAGACTGTTACATTTAGATGTAACAGATAAGTATCACTCATTTGAGGAATACATTGTAGATATTCATTTAAGGAACTATTCCCCATTTAATGAATTGTCCCAAACCTGCTTAAGTCTAGTAGCTCTGGGAAAATTGCTTTATAGGTGACTGGACCATGAACTAGGAGACAGGTTCTAGAAATAGCTGTCAAAGTGATATGAACTGATAGCATTGTAACTCTATAGAAAATATCTATGATCTATCACAAGTAGTTCATATCGAATTATCAGCCTGATACGACTGCAGTGGTCGAACCCTGAACAGTGGGGGCAAATTTGGATACAATATTCAAGCTTGATAGTTGATTAACTGTCTGAATTTTGATTGTGATAAAATTTTTGACATAATAAATATATAAAAGAAGATGTGGTATGATTGACAATGAGACAACTGTCCACAAGAGACCAAAATGATAAAGGTTTCTGACACGAAATAAATGTGGTCAAAGATCTTACAAATCTATTGAGCATTACTGCGCAATTGAAGATTTCTTCTTTAAACTTTTCAAAAATTTGAAATTTTAAAAATTGAAAAATATTAAGTCCATTAAAAAAATTGAGAAAAAAAATCCCCCCACCCCAAACTTTTGGAAACCCCCCTTGGAGCAGTTACCCTAAGACTCATTCCCTGTGTAGTATGGAACCTTGTATTAAATTTCAGAGAGATCCATTCACTTAAACACAAGTTATTGTCTGGAAAATAGAAAAATGCTTGTTTTTGCCCCTTTTTTGGCCCCTAATTCCTACAAGTTTAGGGCAATTGTCCCCAAACACAATTCCAGCCTTACCTTTGTGATATGGAACCTTGTGGTACAATGTCAGAGAGATCCATACACTTACTTACACACAAGTTATTGTGTGGAAATTACAAAAAATGTTGTTTTTTCCCCCATTTTTGGCCCTTAGTACCTAAACTGTTGGCCCCATAACCCCGTAAATGAAGTTACCTTCTACTTGATGTATTAAACATTGTGGTACAATTTCAGAGCAATCAAAATACTTATACACAAGTTATTATCCTGAAACTAGAAAAATGCTTGTTTTTGGCCACTTTTGTGCCCCTAATTCCTTAATGGTTGGGACTATCATCCCCAAAATCAATCCCAACCTTCCTTTTGAGGTATTTAACCTTCTACAATATTTCATAGAAATCCATTCACTTAAACTAAAGTTATTGTCCGGAAGCCAATGTGTCTTTAGACAACGACATCATACCATTATAAATATGATCCCAAAAAAATGGGCATTTGTATAAAAAGGAAACAAAAAATTCAACACTTTTTTCATTTGTAAAGGAGCATAGATACGCATGTAACCCAAAGTGTAAAAGTGACATCACCAAAATTCCAACTTGATCTGCGTTTTATGGTTAATAAGTATTGTGTATAAGTTTCATAACATCTTGTTGAGGCAAACTCAAATTCAAAGTTATGGAACGAAAACCAATTTTGGGAAATACATTGTAAAGGACGATCATGTACAGATGTCATGAACATGGGTTAAACTCAATGCCCCCTTCACTACAGTGGGGGCAGAAAAATTTCAAAATAACAAGAATTCTGTGAGTATTGCATGGCAATACATAGTCCCCTACCAGTTAAAAAAAATCATTGTAATGGAACGAAATTCTAACTTGATCTATACGGTAACTTGTCATGGTGTAAACTACATAAAATAAAAGACACAAGAGTGCACACGCTGAAATGTCTCGCCTTCTTTACCAATCATTGATATTATGTTGATAGTTCTAAATATAAAGCTTTATAACTACTGTCACATAAACTTAACCAAGAAAACTAAAAACCTTGACAAATGAACCATGAAAATGAGGTCAAGGTCAAATGAACCAAGCCAGGCAGGCATTTACAGCTAACAATTCTTCCATAGAACAAATATTGTTGACCTATTGCTTAAAGTTTAAGAAAAACAGACCAAAACACAAAATCTTAACACTGAGCAATGAACTGTGAAAATGAGGTCAAGGTCAAATAAAACCTGCGCAACTGACATAAAGATCATAAAATATTTCCATACACCAAATATAGTTGACCTATTGCAATAAGTAATAGAAAAAAGACCAAAACTCCAAAACTTAACTTTGACCACTGAACCATGAAAATGAGGTCAAGGTCAGATGACACCTGCCAGCTAGACATGTACACCTTACAATCATTCCATACACCAAATATAGTTGACCTCTTGCATACAGTATAAGAAAAACAGACCAAAACACAAAAACTTTACTATAACCACAGAACCATGAAAATGAGGTCAAGGTCAGATGACACCTGCCAGTTGGACATGTACACCTTACAGTCCTTCCCTACACCGAATATACTAGACCTATTGCTTATAGTATCTGAGATATGGACTTGACCACCAAAACTTAACCTTGTTCACTGATCCATGAAATGAGGTCGAGGTCAAGTGAAAACTGTCTGACGGGCATGGGGACCTTGCAAGGTACGCACATACCAAATATAGTTATCCTATTACTTATAATAAGCAGTCTGGGGTACTACTTAAACAAGTGATTTCAGAATCACTTCTTCAAGTGATTTTGGCTGTGAAATATTAAAAAAAAAATCTATAAATAGACACAGACTTTTTAAAATCACTGAAACAAGTAATTTGACAAGATCACTTTAATAAGTGTTTATAACTTTTTCTTGATATTTTTCTCACAAGCTTTGATTTTTTATTGGTAAAAAGAAAAGAATTCCATTGAAAAAACAACTATGTACAACTAGAAATTGTCTTTTGCTTGATAAGTCTGTCAGTTTTTACAATTTATTCAAAATATGCATTTTCTGGAATAATTTGTAGATCAGGACATACATGTAACCTTGAAGTATGTCATTCTAATTCTAAAACAAGAGAGCACACGCTGAAATGTCTCGCCTTCTATACTAATCATTGATATTATGTTGATAGTCCTAAGTATAAAGCTAAGCTTTATTACAACTGTCACATAAACTTAACATTAACCAAGATAACTAAACAAAGATCAATGAACCTTGAAAATGAGGTCAAGGTCAGATGAAACATGCCAGGCAGACATGTACAGCTAACAATGCTTCTATACAACATATATAGTTGACCCATTACTTATAGTTTAAGAAAAATAGACCAAAACACAAAAACTTAACACTGTGCAATGAACCATGAAAATAAGGTCACAGTCAAATTAAACCTGTGCGACTGACATAAAGATCATAAAATATTTCCATACACCAAATATAGTTGACCTATGGCATATAGTAATAGATAAAAAGACCAAAACTCAAAAACTTAACTTTGACCACTGAACCATGAAAATGAGGTCAGGGTCACATGACATCTGCCCACTAGACATGTACACCTTACAATCATTCCATACAACTAATATAGTAGACCTATTGCATATAGTATGAGAAAAACAGACCAAAACACAAAAATTTAACTATAACCACTGAACCATGAAAATGAGGTCAAGGTCAGATGACACCTGCCAGTTGGACATGTACACCTTACAGTCCTTCCATACACCGAATATACTAGCCCTATTGCTTATAGTATCTGAGATATGGACTTGACCACCAAAACTTAACCTTGTTCACTGATCCATGAAATGAGGTCGAGGTCAAGTGAAAACTGTCTGACAGACATGAGGACCTTGCAAGGTACACACATATCAAATATAGTTATCCTATTACTTATAATAAGAGAGAATTCAACATTACAAAAAATTTGAACTTTTTTTTCAAGTGGTCACTGAACCATGAAAATGAGGTCAAGGACATTGGACATGTGACTGACGGAAACTTCGTAACATGAAGCATCTATATACAAAGTATGAAGCATCCAGGTCTTCCACCTTCTAAAATATAAAGCCTTTAAGAAGTTAGCTAACGCCGCCGCCGCCGCCGCCGCCGCCGGATCACTATCCCTATGTCGAGCTTTCTGCAACAAAAGTTGCAGGCTCGACAAAAAACCAATCTGGTTACCTAATATTGTTGACCTTTGTCTGATAGTCAGAGTAGTTAATGTATATTTGATAACAGAAAATTCCCAATGGTACTTTTATAAGCTTTAGCGCACTAACTTACTGCCCAAGCGCACTGGTGAAGTTAATATCCATAGAAAAAGGGATAATTGATCTATGTGGGAAAATTATAGAAAAGTTTGTGAAAATATGGAAAATCAATGAAATAAGCATTTGAAGATCAAAGGAAACACCAAAATCACGTAAATAGGTGATAACTGAATTTATCAAATCTCTGAAATAGGTGATAATGAAATCACTTGTTTAAGTAGCACCCCTGACTGATAAGAGAGAATTTAACATTACAAAAAATCTTAACTTTTTTTTCAAGTAGTCACTGAACCATGAAAATGAGGTCAAGGACATTGGACATGTGACTGAAGGAAACTTCATAACATGAGGCATCTAGGTCTTCAACTTTCTAAAATATTGAGCTTTTAAGAAGTTAGCTAACCGCCGCCACCGGGTCACTATCCCTATGTCGAGAATTCTGCATCAAAAGTTGCAGGCTCAACAAAACATACCACTTAATCAATCAAACACTCACTAAAGATAAGGAAAAAAATCCAAATTGTCATTTATCTTACTATTAAGTATTTTACAAATCTTTTAAAGAATGAGTTATTTCCCTTTGAACAGAAATCTAGTAATCAATAGGTATTTCATTAACAATTTAATTTAAAATTCTAGGGAAAGGGCTTTAACTGAACAAGGAGAAAAGCTGAAATAGTAAAAATCGAACTTGACCTGTTATTTGTCATGATAAAACAATACACCAAATATCAAATCAATATCTTCAAGCATGAAGAAAAAAAGTCTGGAAAACTAATTTGCTGGACTGACTGATGGACAGACAGACAGACAGATGGACAGAGTACAACCTAAAGTCCCCTTCGACTTCGTTGGCAGGGGACTAAAAATCATTCATTCTTCTATCAAGGCATTAGCATGTAATGTATTTATATTTCACGAACATTGGTTTTATACAAATTTGAGATATTGCAGGAAATCTTTTCCAATATGAGAACCAACAAGTTTAAATTTTAATCTGTTAATTAAATGATTACTTTGGAATATTGTTAAATTTTAAGGAGAAATTTGAACCCTAACAAACATTTGTCTTAAAAAGGAGTGAAAAATTGCTCATCTTTATTAAACTGCTAAAATAAGATTAACACTAGTGATGTCAAATTAAACATTTTTACCTAAATGGTTTCTCTGAAAACCTTATAGATATAGGAAGATGTGGTAAGAGTGCCAATGAGACAGCTCTCTATCCAAATAACAATTTATAAAAGTAAAGCATTATAGTTCAATGTATGACCATTTAAACTGCTATGAATTTAAATGTTCAAAGAAAATGTACCATAAGGATGACTGTTGTAATGAAATATGGTCACTTTTGATCTTCTTTAGACATGTAAATCATTTACCAAGTGGGGCTTCTTTTTGGCTGTGTTGGATGTATTGATTCATGTTTAGTCAGAAAGGGGACATAACATATGTAAATCTGATGGCTCATAAAAATAGAATGTTTGCCTGGTGCAAGGCTCAAGTTTTATCACTATCAAAAATCCCCTGAACTTCCAGGACCATTCTATATGTTTGACCCTCCATCCTGGAAGACCCCTATTGCAGGAAATGTTAATTTGTTGGGTTTTTTTGTGTGTTTTCCACTTGTCATTTAAGTTTACAAATATATCAATAATATAAAATATAAACTGAATTTTTTTCGTACATTGTACAGCAGAAGTGTATTAGTGTTGATCAAAGTATAGTGGTACAAATAAATGCAAAGCACAGCTGCTATTATAAAATTGTCTAGGGAAAACACTGGTACATGTGTCTTATTAACACTCTGTAATTCTAAAAAAAACATTAACTCAATTTCTCCATTATTTATAATTTATAGTATTTCCCAATTTTTTTCTGTTCGTCATACAGGTCTGGTCATAAAACTCTCGAGCACGATTTTTGTACTCAAGAATCAACCAATCAAACTACCGGATTTTGTGTTTCGAGCACTAATTAAAGTACTCCGAGTACTGAGTAAAGTTTTCTGACCAAGAGCCCAAATATTGTGTTCATGGGACATAGATGCCCCCCTAGTAAGTATGCACGAGTCAATGATTTTGTCAAAGAAAAACAATTTAAGATAAGATAAGATATTTCTATTCCAATTAATCTAAGGTGCATTTTTTACATAATCTTTGGGATTTATCTACATAGGTTTTAGCATATCTATCTGTCTCTACTTTTAGGGGATGTGCACTTATTCTGATCTTGCCCAGTGCTTGTCTATCTTTAAATTCTTTTAAATGCAGATATTTTTCTGTACCAAAAAAAAAATAATTTAAAAATATGTCAACAGTTTACCTGATTTAACAGTATTTTCTCTAAATTCTTTCCAATGGTTATGAAAACTTGTACATAATTTTTTCTGAACTTTAGTACATAAACGGCCAATGTTCACTTACAACAACTAGAGTGCAGAACCTGCAAATTTGCCAAATTTTCTATTTAACAACATAACTGGACCATTGCAAAAGCAACTCCACCCATATTAAAATTGAAAACCAAATAAATACTTTGTGAAGCATGACATGTTAACCATGGGTGTTGAAAAATTATACCAGGCGCCAAAGTCATTAGAATTCTATTTACAAACATGGGACTATAATCATACTGATAGTATACATCTTATCGCTATTTGGAAATCTGTGACAGTTGACCTGAGAAACTGTGCAGCTTGAACTATTGACATGATTGATGTCATATAACAATCACTTTTCCATTGTGGAGTCAGGTATTTTGTATTCTGATGTCAAAATTTTACAGGAACATTTGTGATGTCCTGCAGTATAAGTAGCAGACAAATAGTGATAAGGTGTATAAAGATCCCATGTCAAACACCAGTAACCTAATCATGCTAATCCAAACTAGATATCATTGAGATGGGAGCCATCTCTGTGGGCCCCGCTGTGAATAATGTGCATTAAAAAATTGTATCTTTACCATAGGACATGGGTTTGTCAACTGAAATCAAAGTTTTTGACCTTGACCTTTGACCTAGGAAGTTGTAAATAAATTATGACACACCCTTTGGTGTAGGTTTATAAACATGTCAAGTATAAACTTTGAAATGATAACGGTTCTCAAGATATAGAGCGGACACGATCTTTACCATAGGACACAGGGTTGTCAACTGAAACCAAAGTTTTTGACCTTGACCTTTGACCAAGGAAGTTGTACATAAATTATGACATACCCTCTGATATTGGTTTATATACATTTCAGGTATGAACTTTAAAATGATAACGGTTCTCAAGATATAGAGCAGACACAATCTTTACCATAGGACATGGGGTTGTCAACTGAAACCAAAGTTTTTGACCTTGAACTTTGCCCTAGGCAGTCGTTCATAAATTATGACACACCCTCTGGTGTTTGTTCATATACATGTCAAGTATAAACTTTGAAATCATAACGGTTCTCAAGAAATAGAGCGGACACGATCTTCACCACAGGACACAGGGTTGTCAACTGAAACCAAAGTTTTTTTTACCTTGACCTTTGACCTAGGAATTCGAAGTTGTACATACATCATGACACACCCTCTGGTGGTGGTTAATAAACATGTAAAGTATAAAGTATGAAATCATAATGGTTCTCTAGATATGGAGCGAACACGAAGTTATTACAAAGTGTTACGGACGGACGGACGGACAGACTGATCACTATAGGGCGACCCGCCTTTGGCGGGGCCCTAATAATTATGACGTCTTACAGTGTCACCTCAACGCATCAAAGCATAAGTTGGTTAAGGTGGTACCTATCACTACAGGGAGATAACTCTGTAAAGTCAGCTAAACGTTTTAATTATGTTGTGTTGTAAAAGGAATATTAAAAGCTTCTCAATGATCAAAATTGGTGTTTGTCAAACTGCTATATAACCAGTGTAATTTTTCTGACAAAACAGTTGGTTCAAACTTTTTGAAATTTTTATATTTTTGTTAAAGGGTCAAAGTAAGAACTTTGACAAAATTTTATGAAAATTAAACAAGCCAACTTAATTTAAGTGCAAGTGTTGGGTACCACCTTAAGAGCTCTACAGAGCTCATGTTTACCTTGTTGAATCGTACATATCATGCCAGACTCTAAATAAAATTTACTTACATTGTACTTACTTACTTAAAGCAAAAAATAAAGTAGCCTTTCAAGACTCATTTTCATTTCAGACTCATAGCCCAACTAATCGTGAAGAGCCCTATTCAAAGTGGGTCTCATTGGGATCTAAGCGTGATGCAGGATTGCCGATTTTTTGTAAGCGAGAAACGTGAAAATCAAAATATTGTGTCATGAAAATGGGAAATGAGGTCTTGCGGGACCTGGGAAATGACAAAAAAAATGAGAATTGCTTACACACATACATGTAGTGTAAGCGAGATACGGGAATCTAACAAAACAGTAAGCGGGATCCGAGATCGGAACCCCCCCCCCCAATGATACTCCCTTCAAAGTCTGTAAGTTGGCACCAGAAGCGACAAAGCAGCACATCTATTTTGGATGGGCAAATATCTACTTTTTGATATGGGACAAGCTCCACTGCACCCCATGCTTGTCTGGCAAAACAGTCGTAGGGCGTGAGAGTAATCTCAGACTACACTGGGAAGGCTAAATGAAAATTATAGGCGGCTGTACATTTTTAACATGCGTTCGGCAAAGCCAGAAGCCCTACCAAGCTTAAGCTTGGTGCCTTACGGCAGGGGGTCTGGGGGCTGCTTAAGGCCCCCATAAGCTCTGGCATAAAAAGAGCAAAATCCTGCATTCTCGCAATCTCCTGGTACCTAATTTCATCTTTCAAATGACCATTTTTTATGTTTGAAATTAAAGAAAGAAAAAAAATCTCTAAGAAATTTCATTTTTTTTTATGTAAAAAGTTCGTTTTCTATTTTCTTTACCTTATGCTTAAAATTCATTTGCTATAAACTTTATACAACAGCAGAAGGTCACCAACAGGTCTTTAATGTAGCGAGAAATTCCCGCACCCAGAGGCGCCCTTCAGCTGGCCCCTGTACCTGTATTTAAATCATACAATTATTTCTCAAGCATTGACAGAAAAATTGATATATCCTCCGATTTTCTCCTTTTTTTTGTAAACTGTTCATTAAGTCGGACACATAAATCATTGGGAAATTATTTTTTTGTGGTCGAGTCTGCAATATTCTTCTTTAGTTTTTAACCTTGATTCTCTGAACACCACATGGGCTTAGAAAAATGAACTTTAAAAGATACTGTTTTCCAGATTCTGAACAACATGCTCTACTACACTTTCTTGTATTTGACAGATATTATTCCATAACATAAGATTGTCATCCTATCTGATTGTCTTCACGTTCTAAAAGCCAGAACCAACGAGTTAACAACCATCGGAACGTCTCTATTTTTATCATTCAATGACCACCGGAACGTCTCTCTTGTTATCTTTGAAAAGAAACGATGCATTCTGGCTTTAAAATAGAAAACCAATCAGTGACCTGAATTCGTGTGAACTATATTTAGCCCAAGGTAAACACTGACTTTCATCCTTGTTTATCATGACTGCGACTTTGCGACAATACGTCTCTCGGCTGCCTGTAAACATTTGCAAAAAGATTTTTTTTTCTTTTTGAATTTATATATTTGTCAGTGAAGTAGCCTGCACTTGAAGCCACATTAAACGGCGGAAATCCGCTGTCTACCTGCTTCTTGGGAAAGCCTTGCACCCAAACCTTCACAGTGTTCAGCCAAGTTCAGGTAGCATCTCCCCCTTATAAGTTATTATAATTGAAAGTTGTATGTTAATGTCTTGATAGAAACCTGTATTGATTGGTTGCTTCCTGTCCAAACTTTTAAGTTATATCAGTGTTTACAGTTACACCACTGGTACAGACACAGTGACATATATGATATAATACGAAAAATTATGAAAACATTGTACAGACGGTCATGATTAAACAGTGTTTAACAACTTATAATGATTTACCTGGCCTTCTTGGCGTCCTAAGGCCATTCCTTAGACATCATTCTAAAACTGCATGTTGTAGAGGAATTCAAAGTTCCACATACTTTACATTTTAAACGATAAACTTCAACTTAATTTTTGGTCCAGCAGATGCTCTACAACCTACTTCCGGTTCATGGTAATAATTAATTTCCGGACCTTATCGGTATTTTCCGGGAAATGTGCTTCTTTTCCATAATTTAAAACTATACAAATCCTTGTTTAAAATAATATTCACTACTTCGTAACGTTGTTATTAATGTACCAACCGAGTGTCTAAAGTTTAAGATTTTTCAAATTCTAAGAGCTATAATTTTCCAATAATTTATCAATATCTAAATGATTTTTATATTTTTATTAGTTGTTAAATCTTTTTTTCATTGAATTTTGACCTTTTTTTTTTTTTTTTTTTTTAAATTAGAGCATTTTTCCAAGAATTTAATTAATTTACTGGTAAAACTAAAGTGGAGTGCATTCTATTTTGAAAACATTTCATGTATCTAAACATACATTTTCCATATACTGTATAAAAGACAATAAATTAGGGAATAAATTATAATCAAAGAGCTGAATAGCTCTGAGGGGAAAGACGGCCCTTGTTTCTATTCAATTTTTTTTTTTGGGGGGGGGGGGGTATCTTTTGATAGTCTTCATATAAATAATGAAAACAAGAACAGCTAGAACATGTAGAAAGGTTGACAATATCGAAATCAATTGTTGTTTAATGTAATTTCCTTTCCTTAGTTTATGATTCAGTTTCAACCAATGGAAGAGATCTGCATCTTCTAAATCTAAACATTCGATTAAAGTTGATAGTTAATTTACTAAAATTCAACTGAATTCTGTCATTTAACAACAACTTCAATATTTTTGGAAATCTTAATTGTGTACCACTGAACTGCAGGCTAGTGCCATTTTCCATTTTTTGTGACAGTACTCTAAGATTTTAAAGTTTTTTCTATGGAAAGTTTGGACTGAAAAATCTATTCAGTTTTAGATTTCCATTGATAAAGTTCCCAGTTACAACTCTCATCACAAGGATACAGGTACATGTATATATAGTAATAAAAAACAATATGATTGATGTAAACTGTGTGAAGCTTGTTTCAAAATCCTACATTTTGAAATATTTCTAAATTTCATGAATAAATAGGTACGCACAACAAAATGCAACATTTTTAATTTTATTCAATTTATTTTTACCATTACAATGGTTATGTTGGTACACAAAGATTTAGTTTAAATGGAAGACTACTATTAATATATCAAATGAAATGTCACATTTTAAGTGTTCAGATACATTAACTTTTATTTTAGTGGATAATTACTAATTTATTGAGGTGCTCCTGAATTGGAGGAAGATTCTCAAAACAGAATTTTACAGAAAAAAATTTTAAAAAAAAACTCGTTTCTCTCCCCTGTCTCATGTATCACCACGATCTTTGTTTACTTTGATCATGTTGATGTTGACCTACAAATTAAAGTATTGCATGTTGATGTTTGAATCATCTACAGCAAACATTACTATGTTTAAATTTAACAAATACCAATTTTTAATTAGTGCACGATCTCTGAGAATGATTTAAATAACCAGTGAAGGATACCCCTGCTTCTGCGTAGTGTGGCATTCCAACAATGACGTCACTATAAAATACAATGTAGGTTGAATATATTTAGAATATCTCGTCATACTGATTTTTCCGGATTGTAAAAGAAACGTAAATAGTGTAAAGAGAGCTCAAGATATTATAATTTCGCGAGAAACAGAAGGGAAATGTGTAAAAAAAAGTGTTTAAAGACAAACTATTCATTTGTGTGTCTCCCTCTCATCAATTAGATTTGTTCGGGGGTTTTCCACACTATAAAAACAAAATGAATGATGTGAGGGAATGTCACTCTGATCAACCCCATAGGCGGGAAGCCATCTTTCCCCCAAAAAAATGCATTTTGCTGTGGAAATTTTTAAGTAATTATGTATGAGAAAATTTATTTGTACTCTTATATAATATATTTATGTTTAATTATTAACTTATTAAAATATCATATTATCATGTTGGTACAGGATACATCATCTTAAAATAATACACCCAAAAAAAATTAAAAGAAATAAGAATTAAACATTTAGTCTCATTTTGATAAAAAGACGTACATTTTCTAAAGAAAATTTTATTCATTTATAGGTAGCTGCTAAGATCTAATCCTTGATCTATTCATCTCACAATTAGTAGAGTACTTCCCTTCCTACCAGGGCATAATCAACCATAGCTAGGTTCAATTAGGATACTTGGTTCAAACAATAATTAATGGTATTCAGATTTCAACAAGGTGATGCAGGTCAGCTTTAAATACATATACATGTGGGAGCCACTAAATTTTGCTGAAAAATAACTTAGTTCGAAAAGAATAAATGGGGAATGTGTCAATAGTGGGTCTCATTGGGGTTCTGATCCCGGAACCTGCTTACTGTTTTGTCAGATTCCTGTATCCCGCTTACACTATGTACATAAGCAATTCTCATTTTTTGTAACTCCTGTGTCACGCTGGACTTAATTTCCCGTTTTCAAGGCACATTAATTTGTCTTTCACGTGTCACGCTTACAAAAAATCTGAAATCCTGTGTCACGCTTAGACCCCGATAAGACCCACTCCATAGGGACACAGATGATGCCCCTGCTAGCAATGTTATAAAGGGACATAACTCAAGAACTGTAAAAGTGAAACTGCCAAAATTTGAACTTAAACTGAGTTTAGTGGTAATAAGCAATATATATACATTTCATTAAATTTAGTTGAGTCAAACTTAAGTTAAGAGAACAGAAACGAAAAAATCTTTAAAAATTTTCAAATTGTAAAGGGGCATAACCCAAGAATGGTAATCCAAGTGCTTGTAAGCACTGAATGGTAAAGATTGCTTTAATTTATCAGTTGGTAGTAAAATTGAATATTGCATTGTATAAAGCATTGGTTTTAGTTGATTTAACTACCATTCTGGACAAAGAAAGATAACTCCAATTTTCAAAGAATTGATTGTTATTGATTCAACTATAACCATGGGCAAAGGAAGATAACTCAAAAAAACAAAATGACTTGATTGATATTTTTGAAATTTTTCAGCAATTTTTCAATTTGAAAAGGGCATAACTCTAGAACAGTAAAAGTGACGGCCTCAATTCAAACCTGATCTGTATTTAATGGCACTAAGTATTGTGTAGAAGTTTCATAACATTGAGTTGAGGCAAACTAGTTAGAGAATGGAAACCAACTTTGGGACATACGGACGTACAGACAGACAAGGGTAAAACTAAATGCCCCCTCTGCTACGGCGGGGGCATAAAAGATCTAAAACAATTCAATAGTAGCACACAATAGGTGTACAACTTCTGACAACATATGTACCAACTTCCTGAGAAATTACAGAAATCTTGGTTGAAAGGTGTAGGAGTTGTTGAAATATGTTCAATCTACGTCTGAAGTTTCAGGGATCAGGGTTAAAAAGTTATATGAGTATTTGACACAAATTAAGTATCCACTTTTACCTGCCCACCAGTCTAGCATCAACATAGTAGAAACTGGTTTTGAACTTGGCTAATAAAACAACAATGTTTGATTAAATTAACTACTTGAAAGAACAAGATAACAAACGATGTCTCTCCTTTATTTTATCATTTATTTCATGTTGAAAGCCTGTGATACGAATCTTTAACTACAAATATAACTTGAAACTTAACATTATCAATGTTCTATGAAAATGAGGTCACAGTCTGATGAACCATGCCAGACGGACATGAACACCTTACGATCATTAATATACCAAATAGGGGTCCTATCACTAAAAGTACCCCAGAAACAGATGAAATCATGGAATCTTAACATTGAACAATGAACCATAAAAATAAAGTCAAGGTCATACGAACCCTGCAAGACAAGCATAAATGTAAAACTTAAACACTCAATTCACAAAATATGGTTGACCTATTGCATATAGTAGCTGATAAATAAACAAAAAACCTTATCATTGACCAATGAACCATGCAAATGAGGTCAAGGTCATATGAACCTTGCCAGACAGACATGTTCACCCTACAATCATTCCATACATCAAATATAATTGACCTTTTGCTTATAGTATCTGAGATATGGACTTGACCACAAAAAATTAACTTTGTTCAATGACCTATGAAATGAGTTGGAGGTGAACTATAAACCTACTGACAGGCATGAGAATCTTGCACATATCAAACATTGATATTCTAATTACTCATAATTCACATAACAGTATATAAACTTTTTTTTCAAGTAGTAACTGAACCATGAAAATGAGATCAAGGAAAGTGTCAGACGGAAACTTCATAACATAAGATATCTATATACAAAGAATGAAGCATCCAGCTCTTCTATTGTCTGAAATATAATTATATAAAGCCTTTACGTAATAAGTTAACGCTGCAGTCTCTAGCACCACCAAATCATGTTCCCTGTCTCACTGTCTGCAATAGAAGTCACAGGCTTGATATGCAAGCAGACCAAACGAAGAAAAAAAAATAAGTTTTTTTGTGGTACCGTACTTTTTTTTATTAAAAATCTTGCATGACTGAATTAACACATAACAGATAGTATTAACAAAAATATCTAATCATATAAAAACAAATAACATTACTGGTTTATGGCATAAATGTCATAATCTATGGTTTCACTTTACATGGTGGATATATATATATTAACAAACAACAATATGATTAATTTCTAAATAAACATGCATTTCAACAGTCAAAAGAAAAATCCAAATCATTGAATTATTTATAATTAAAAATCTATTAATTCATTAACGATTATCTGTTACATGTATACTTGTGCATTCAAACATGTGATTTCATTCCTCATCTTTAATAGCACAAAATATTCATAGCCATTGTTGTCATTTAATGAGGATTTATGCTAAAGGAAATCATTTTTCCCTCATAAAAAAGCAAAATAAGTTATCAAAACTAGAGTTGAAATTTTGAAATTGTTGATATAAATCTTATCAATTTTCTTCAATAAGTACAAAATTGGCAATATTGACATCTTTTTTAAGTACTTTTCCATGGCTAACTTTACAATTAAACCAGGTGCTCCGCAGGGTGCAGCTTTATACGACCGCAATGGTCGAACCCTGAACATTTGGGGCAAATTTGGTCTCAATATTCAAGTTTGATACTGTCTAGACTTGGATTGTGATCAAATTTTTGACATAATATAGGTTTTTGTCACAAAATAAATGTGGTCAAAGATCAAACAAATCTATTGCACAATACTGTGCAATAGAATATTTCTTCTTGAAAAATTTTGAAAAAAAGGAATCCCTTAAAAAAAATTGTAAACAAAAAATCGCCCCCCCCCCCCCCCAAACTTCATCAACTTCATGAAACCCCCCTTGGAACAATAACCTTTAAACTCAATCCCATCCTTTCCTTTGAAGTATGGAACATTGTAGTGCAATTTCAGAGAAATCCATACACTTAAACACAAGTTATTGTCTGGAAACTAGAAAAATGCTTCTTTTTGGCCTTTTTTTGCCCCTAATTCCTATATATTTTGGGCAAATAATCAAAAACTTAATTACAGTCTCCCCTTTGTTATATGGAACATTGTGGTACAATTTCAGAGAAATCCATACAATTACACACAAGTTATTGTCTGGAAACTAGAAATATGTTTGTTTTTTGGCCCCTCTTTGGTTCTTAATTCCTACATTTTGGCCCCATAACCCCTAATATGAACCCAAACCTTCTCTTTGTGGTTTTAAACAATGTGGTACAATTTCAGACCAATTGAAATACCTATTCATAAGTTTTTATCCTGAAACTAGATAAATGGTTGTTATGGGCCCCTACTTCTTCAATGGTTGGGACTATCATCCCCAAAATCGATCCCAACCTTCCTTTTGTGGTATTGAACCTTCTGAAAAAAAAATCATAAAAATCCATTCACTTAAACTAAAGTTATTGTTTCTGGAAACCAATGTGTCTTCAGACGACGACGCAGATGAGAACATCATAAAAAATTTATTGCGTCGTATAAAAATTGCCTAGTTGCAATTGAAATTTCAGACACAACAATATATTACTCATAGAATATAATATATTACAATGCATATGAAAAGTAAAAAGTTTTGGCATCAGAATTGTATTTAAAGCATTTGGTGGAACTGTGAGTATAACTTTTAATAACACATAAAAGTTAAAGTTTGCAGACATTAATCAAAACAAAACTCAAAGCAGTGATTTTGCTAGCACTCGTCACTTTTGTACTTTACGAAAGAGTTTTCCCATTGACGAAAGTATTTCAAATTAATTTCGTCACTTAAATTTTGAAAGTGTAAAAATATTTTCGCATTAAAATACTATAAATTTACCTGTCATTATGTTTTTGACAAGTTTATGACCCCTAGGTAATTAACATTTGCAACAGGTGTTACAAGTTGTAATCCCCTTATCGCCATCCGATGGTGCACTAATTTGTTAATTACCAATAAACCTCAAAGTTGACTATCATAATTATTTTCCCAAGGAAAATCAGTCAGTCTGCATTTTAGCATCCAGGAGTATATATAGTTTCGTCATTTGAGACAAAGTTAACATTCACAACTCAAGATTTGACTTTGAAATAAATAACTGTTTTATACATACATGTTAAAATACCTGAGTAAAGAAATCAAGCCTCTAATGCTTACTCTAACAAGATGTTGCACATGTTGTAATATTAATCATATACCACTCCAAATTCATAGTTTTACTGTAAAACAGCTACTGTTAATTTAGAAATTATTGCAATGTTTTTCTTATTGCGAAAAATGCGACAGGGTTTTAATCACAATAATTAAAACTCGTATTCCTTAAAAAAAAAAAATTATAATTATAAGTATTAAACAGGTTTTTCTTGATATCGCAAAAATTCAAATCGCATTTTAGTCTAAAATGACAAAATTGCAATAATAAATGCATGCAATAATTTCTGAATTTACAGTAGTAGGTGTCTAATATATTTGAGAAGCATTCAAACTTTACAGCTCATAACAGACATGCTGCTGTCCAAACATGAAATCATTTCTTACTGGAAAAATGTGTGAAGAAAATGTTAATTGTATTCTAAAATATTGAAAAATTTAAATAGGGAGTAGGTGACCTACTGATCAAAATAGTGCTCACGAATTACAACAAATTTCCAGTACTATTATTAAGACAAGTGTTACGAAAACATTTGTTGGATAAATCACATTGAATAAATGGATACTATGTCTATGGTTATATGTCCCCATTCAAATGCATTGATCGTCAAGAAAAAGGGGGGGCCAATTCCCAGAACCCCCTCTGGACCAGCCACTGCAAACGTTACTAAAATTTTACTCAAAGCTCAATACCACAAAACACAGATCAAGATCAAGTGTTTTACCTTTCTTGAACTATTTTCCTTTACAACTAATCTCTATCAGCTGTTCAGCAAATCTGAAGTAATTCTGTTCAGTATTATCAGATTTTGTCCGATAGTTTTCTTAGTGAAGCTTTCAAAACTAACTTCTGCTACATGACTTATAAAGCCTAACTTCACTTGGTGAATACAAAGTTAAATATACAGACCTAATATTTAGAATTTTACCCATTTAAAATTAGAAATGGCAGGTTGTAAATCTCATGTTAGAATAAACAGAATGTTTCAATATAATTATTTTAAACTGCCATTTTGTATGGTGACAACCAGCTGATTCAGATATAGTAACACACAATAACAAAATATTGTTACAGTGTATGTATACAATACAGTGACACTACATTTGTGTTTTTATTATAATCGCTGACAAACCAGCAAGTATTTTTTACCCCAAGAGTTCATTTTTTGATAACTAGTCCATTTAATGGATCAATATATAATTATAAATGCATGAAAAGTCAGTTAGACTGAATAAAGTATGAGTATTAAAATATAAATTATTAATTAAGTTGCTAGTTTAATAGCTGCATCCTCACATCTCTGTTTGCCAAGTCTGAAAATGTCCTCTGCTAAGTCATCAAGTGTTGTGTACCGGCTTTTCTCAAAACTAAATATATCACAGATGAACCCTAACACTATATCCTACAATAATAAAAACACAGTGTTCTATTACTTGGTATTATAATTCTTACAGGAAACCTCCAGATTATTAAATATGTTATTAACGTTAACATAACTGTTAAATGAAATAAATTCTAATATGATGACCTATCTATTGTCAACCACTATAATCACAGTATATCTACTTTTATGGCATTTATTTACAAAATTGCTTATTCTGCCTTACTACCATCTCATTTATACGACATTGAAAACTCATTTGTTGACAGTTAAACCCACGTTTTATGTTGGCCTAGCAAATTTTGGTTTTCTCAAATACTTGAAACACTAAAAACTTCTTGATAAATGAAAGAACTTTCAAAAATATATTTTAAGATATACTGTAAGTAAGAAGTTATTGCGATGTCTTAATTATTGCCAAAAATGTGACAGGGTTATCATCGCAGTAATTAAAACTTGCATTTTAATTTTTTTTTACATGAATCAAACAGAATTTTTCTGATTTTTTTTCTTATCAATGTGCAAAAAATTCATAAAATCTTACTTTAAAATAGAGACATATTTCCTTTAATGGTGAATCTGGTCCCAGAAAACCCCAAGCTAATACTGGACTTGTATGCTCTGTTATACTGTAAAATCTTCCAATGAACCCATCTGGCACCTGTTTAAAAATATAATAACAGCAATTAGTAATGAAAGACCATTCTATGTATATGATTTATATCAATTCTTCCCTATAAATTCAAAAGTTCTAAGAAAGTAACCAATAAGCTCATCATAGATACCAGGACTAAATTAAACCATTTTATTTTATCATTTCAATTCCTGTGTGTACTTTCTTACTGCCCTTGTACCCCATGGGTGTGTAGGGCAGTAACAAAGATTTTCCACTTTTGTCTGTCGTTGGCATTTTCTGTAGTGTGCCCCATGTCTGTTGGTATCTGATGAAAAGGTTCTCGTTTGATATTTTCGGTGGCCAAAAGATTCGCAGAATCCTTCTCAGACTTTTAGTTTGGAATACAGACAACTTATTTTGGTTTTGTTCTGTCATTCTCCAACATTCTGAACCATACAGAAGTACAGGCAAGACACAGCTGCTGTAAAGTTTGAGTTTGGTACGGATGGTATATTGACCAGATATCCATACAGCCTGCAGGTTGTAAAGAGCTTACCTTGCCTTTGATAGTCTTCTTTTGATGTCAGATTCTGCGCCGCCATTGGTAGTAACAGTGCTGCCAAGGTATGTGAAGGTATCAACATGTGGTATGTTTTTCCATCAAGCAATACTGACCCTGGGTTGTTTACATTAAGTGTCATGACTTCAGTTTTCTTTATGTTGATTTTCAGCCCCATCTGTCCTGAATATTTTTCTAGTTCTGAGGTCTTATCTTGAATATGTTGGTGTGTGTGAGACATTAATGCTAAGTCATCAGCAAAATCTAGGTCTTCCAAAGTGGTGAAAGTGCCCTATCTTATACCTCTCTGTGTATTAGCAGTTGTTTGTCTCAATATCCAGTCAATGACTATAATGAAGAGTGTCGATGACATGACATACCCTTGTCTTACTCCTGATTTTACTTGGAAGTATATATCACTGTATCCAACCCTGCACCGGAATCTCTTCTAGAATGCTTTTAAGAAGTTAATAAGATGTTGTGGAATGCCATATGATCACAATATTCCTGTGTGTGTGTGGGTTTTTTTCCTCACAATTAGCATGTAAACATTTCTACTGCAATGTATCTTCAGATTGAGATAGATAATTCAATAGACTATGCTTTATTGAGTTAAAAACTTTCAATGATCTAAACGTAAAGAATTATATAGAAGACAGAATATTACAGTACATTCCGGTTATTTGCATAGCCTATTTGTCAGATGAAATTATGCAATAAAGCGGAGTATGCTTATATCCGAAATGCCAAAATACGGAGACAAATGACATCGATAGTGCATATCAGTAAAGGAAATCCTGAAGAAAGATGAACGTCCATAATCCACTTACAACATGAATGATTATTTATTCTAATAAAAGTTATTTGTCTAGTGTCATGCATTTTATTTCATTGTTTATTCTTTCAATAAAGTTTATGAACACATTTAGTTTTAGTTTATTTATGTACCGACTTTTCCTTTACCTGAGATACGAAAATAAAATTGTTCTAAAAATAGATTTGTTTCTATGACCCGGATGTACAAATTATATTGTTACGCTTTGATTAAAACAAACTGTTGAACAATGCTACACAGTTTATAATCATTTGATACAATAAATGTGTAATGAACTGCCTTTAATATGCAGTATTTACTGATTGCACAGTGATGTAATACTGTTACTTTAACCTCGTTAGTTTCGTATATATGCAAAGCAGCAGGTAATGGGGCCCTACACGGGTTATTTGCTGGACACGAGTGTTGAAAATGAGAAAATATAATAATTTTAAGTTAATGTTCTTTTAAAAAAATATTAAAAGTGAAAGATTGATGTATGAAATTCTTCAACCATATATAAATGCCCTGTAATATTTAACATAAATGTAGATCACCCCTAGCCAAATTACGAGATTGCACATTGGATAATGATCGATAATTAGCAGGCGTTAATGTTTTAAAAATACACCCAAAATGTAATCTATGAACAATGTTTGAAATGCAATCAATAATTAACACCTTTTGAGATAGAAGATCATAGAATGATTGTGTTTTTACAACAATCAGCTGATTGACATTTTTATGACCTCGAGGCTTAAAATAGAATATGGGAAACTTTACCTGTGTACACATCGAGGCTTTTTTATAATCATATAAACACGAAAGAAACTGTTTTAAAACTTTATTCAAATAACACATAAGTAAATGTGAAATAATATCAAAAATTATGATGCATTCAAGAAAAATATACTTACAAATTGCTGTTTCTGGTCAAAAATCTCGTTAGTTTTAACTAAGCATATCTAGCTGGCAATTATTTTCTATGCAATTAACCGAAATGCCACTTGTGGGGCTATGCATATAACCGTACAATTTAACATTAGATGAATGGGAAATGGTTTTGTGCAGGAGAAAAGTATGCAATTAACCGAATTATGCTATTAAGCGGTATGCAATTAAGTGGAATCGACTGTAGCAGATAACTGAAATGTCATAAGCATTTACTTACTTTGAGCATTCTTCTTTTGGCTTTTAATACTGACCATACCGCTGTTGATAAAGCCTGAAATATTGTATGTAGTAAAGTTAGAAAATGGGGTATGATTGCAAATGAGACAACTCTCCATCATAGACAAACTTTTGTATTATTTAAAAGATAAAATACTCTACTTAAAAAGAAATAGGAACGTAGTGCTATTTAGTTTGTAAAAAAATAATATCTGTTACCCAAAACACTTTTTTAATTATATGTAATCCATAAACTTATTGCAATCATTTAATGTAAATTCAGAAATGATTGTGTACATTTATACCAGAATGGGAGTTCTTATTATTGTGATACTCATTATGAAGGAATCAAGTAGCATTACAAAATTAAAATTGCTTCAGAAACAAGATTTCTTTAATTTAAAAAGAGTATCTCTTACTGTTTCTTTGAATCCATTTGAAAGCCATCTATTTTGTACTACTGTGATGACAGATGAGGGTGGATTGGAAAGATCATCAAAAGCATCCATCAAAATAAAATCTAATACAACATCATAAAATGTAAAACTTTTTACCTACAAAAAGAAAAATTCATTTATATATGAAATATATCTTCACATCAATGTCAAACAATAAGTATTTATAAAACATTTTTTTCATAAATTGTCAACCAAATTGTCAAACAGTTGACTTTTTATAAAATTTGAAGCAATTCACCAATTATACAATAAGAAACATGTATCCACCACTACAAGCTTTGCCAACAACAGCATTATATACTGTAAACTAACAAATTTTAATGAGGGCTTCATTTTTGCATCTTTTGCAGGTAGAAAAATATAGCGAATATAAAAGTTCACTCTCCCCTTATTTAAATGTATTTAGAACATTTTTACAAAATAAACTTGCTGCAAAGTGGTCTAGAAAGTTTTTAACATGAAATAAAGTATTTGCGAAAATAAGTTGGTTTAGAGCAACCATGGCAGGGGCTTATTGAGAGCCAACTTATATAATAAGCTAAACAAAATCCACATTCAAATAACTTAAAATCTATAATGAACAACAAGGCTCCACTGAGCTTATGTATTTCAGCTGGTCTGTTTATGTGTTTACCATTTTCTTCTACAACTTTATATTGTAGATAGGGGCGAAGAATGGAATATTTTGTAATTTTTATTATTTTTTTTTTCAACATGGCATATTTTCTTCAGATGCCCTATTCATGGAGCCTCTTGTATTAAGTATTTATGAACATGTTTGTTTTATAATAAAAATATATACCACACATGTCATACATACCCCTCTGCCTTTCAATTCTTCTTCCATTTGTGGCCAGTTAGAAGACTTAAATACATAATCCATCATTTCATCATAGGCAACAAAAAATTCTTCAGGATCCTAAAACAGATTGAATAATTAAAAGGAATTGCAAATCATTGGCACACATGCCTCACAATCAATTAATTGAGAAAATTCAGAAGAATTCTAATTGGAAGATTCTTTTTTTGTAAAAATATGAGATGAACTAGTTATGTTCCTTAAAAATTACCTTCATACATGCACATTTGTAAGTTTTACTAAAATCATTTCAAGTGGTAATGAAGTCCATTAGATTTCTTTTAGAATGAATTAATGAAATTTTCAAGCATAAAAAAAGGCGAGAAATTATTTATGTTAAATTGGAAATGAATAAAATTACAACAACCAGTATTATTTTTCAAAATATAGAATTATAGTTTATGAACATGTAAATGCAAATCTTGATTTCACTTACTCTTTCAGATTTAACAAGAATATCACCAATTATCTGTTTACCCATTCTTCTGAAATAATCTTTGTTTGAATTGTTACTAAATATAATCTGAAAAGATGAACATAGAGTATGGAATAAGTATGTGACTACCTATAAATATATTCTTTAATTGCATTCAAATGGTTAAGGAGATAGGGTCAATATGCAGCTTGCACATTAATTAATTTAGTGATTCAATCGGTAAAATATTTATCAAAAGTGTTTGGTGTAATTTGAAACAATGTGGGTGAACATGCTGAAAGTTGATTATTATCTAATGGTACTTTTTTTATTTATAAATTTTGTTCTCAGAATAAGTGACCATTTTGCAATGATTTTGGAATTCAATGTTACGATCATTTTTCAAAAATGCTATTTAGACCTACATTACCTCAAGTGCCAATCTCAGACAATGCAGCTTGGCAAGAAATTCTGTGTCTGACAAACAATGTGTCATTTCTGTCCTAAAACATAAGTTAAGAAATATAATAACTACCCATGTTAAAATGAGTATAGAGCATGACATGAAGAAATAATTTCGATTCTAATAGGACAAATACAGTTTTTTTATAGGTCGAAGAGTAAGAAAATACCTTGTAAGTGTTTGGCTGTTTCTGTTTCCTCCCTGTGGAGTATGTACATTACATTTTTATAATTAATAAATTTATAAACTAATATGCAGGACATATATATGTTGTTTGATAAACAATATATGATATAAGTTTATGTAAACAGCTAAAATGTATATATTTTATCAGAACAACAATGAAAATTAAGAAAATATAAACAGTAAGTTTGTATGAATGTGTCAAATATATTTTGTGCTAATTAGAACACGGATTTGTTAACAAAGCGTTATAAGGACTTCATATATATTACAATTTCATACATTACTTGTTTTTTTTTTTGCGAAAGCAATAACATAACTATGGTTCAACAAGAGTGCACACGCTGAAATGTCTCGCCTTCTTTACTAATCATTGATATTATGTTGATAGTCCTAAGTATAAAGCTAAGTTTTATTACAACTATCACACAAACAGAACATTAACCAAGATAACTAAACATAGACCAATGAACCTTGAAAATGAGGTCAAGGTCAGATGAACCATGCCAGGCAGACATGTACAGCTAGCAATGCTTCTCTACAACATATATAGTTGACCTATTACTTATAGTTAAAGAAAAATAGACCAAAACACAAAAACTTAACACTGTGCAATGAACCGTGAAAATGAGGTCACGGTCAAATAAAACCTGCGCGACTGACATAAAGATCATAAAATATTTCCATTCACCAACAAGTGAAACTGCGAGCTACTGCTCACTGATGATACCCCCGCCGCAAGTGGATAATATTAATAGTGTAAAAATATGCAAGTGTTCGGTAAACAGGAAGTTGTCGAGTGATGAATCTGAAAACGCATCACACGGTATAGGTGACTTATAAAAATCCTGAAACCAAATTTCAGAAATCCTTGTATTGTAGTTCCTGAGAAAAATGTGACGAAAATTTTTAACTTGGTTATCATGTGTAAAATCATACAAGTGTTCGGTAAACAGGAAGTTGTCGAGTGATGAATCTGAAAACGCATCACACGGTATAGCTGACTTATATAAATCCTGAAACCAAATTTCAGAAATCCTTGTATTGTAGTTCCTGAGAAAAATGTGACGAAAATTTTCAACTTGGTTATCATGTGTAAAATCATACAAGTGTTCGGTAAACAGGAAGTTGTCGAGTGATGAATCTGAAAACGCATCACACGGTATAGCTGACTTATATAAATCCTGAAACCAATTTTCAGAAATCCTTGTATTGTAGTTCCTGAGAAAAATGTGACGAAAATTTTCAACTTGGCTATCATGTGTAAAATCAGACAAGTGTTCAGTAAACAGAAAGTTGTCAAGTGATGAATCTGAAAACGCATCACACGGTATGGCTGACATATATAAATGTTGATACCAAATTACAGAAAGGGTGGATGTGTAGTTCCTGAGAAAAATGTCACGAAAGTTTCATGGGACGGACTGACTGACGGACGGACGGACGGACTGATGGACGGACAGACAGAGGTAAAACAGTATACCCCCCCTTTTTTAAAGCGGGGGTATAAATATAGTTGACCTATGGCATATAGAATTAGATAAAAAGACCAAAACTCAAAAACTTAACTTTGACCACTGAACCATGAAAATGAGGTCAAGGTCACATGACATCTGCCTGCTAGACATGTACACCTTACAATCATTCTATACAACAAATATAGTAGACCTATTGCATATAGTATGAGAAAAACAGACCAAAACACAAAAATTTAACTATAACCACTGAACCATGAAAATGAGGTCAAGGTCAGATGACACCTGCCAGTTGGACATGTACACCTTAGAGTCCTTCCATACACCGAATATACTAGCCCTATTGCTTATAGTATCTGAGATATGGACTTGACCACCAAAACTTAACCTTGTTCACTGATCCATGAAATGAGGTCGAGGTCAAGTGAAAACTGTCTGACAGACATGAGGACCTTGCAAGGTACGCACATATCAAATATAGTTATCCTATTACTTATAATAAGAGAGAATTCAACATTACAAAAAATCTGAACTTTTTTTTCAAGTGGACACTGAACCATGAAAACGAGGTCAAGGTCATTGGACATGTGAGTGACGGAAACTTCGTAACATGAGGCATCTATATACAAAGTATGAAGCATCCAGGTCTTCCACCTTCTAAAATATAAAGCTTTTAAGAAGTTAGCTAACGCCGCCGCCGACGCCGTAGCCGCCGCCGGATCACTATCCCTATGTCGAGCTTTCTGCAACAAAAGTTGCAGGTTCGACAAAAAGGCATGTGTTTTATCAAATAAATTGAGACCTACAATCATATCATTGTTACACAGTGTTTTTTTTTTTTTTGTGAAAGACAGAATGCAAAGAAAGTCTAGAAAAAAACCCACCTCTGTTTTATTTTTAGAATGATTACCTATAAATCATAGCAGCTATACCTCTGTTTTATTTTTAGAATGATTACCTATAAATCATAGCAGCTATACAGATATTTTTTTGGTTCAAAACACATGGCCTTTTTCATACATTGGCACAAGAGTGTCAAAATTAATATCAGTGGTAACTGCAAAATATTAATTTTTTAAATCTATATTTAGCAGGAGAGTATTGTAACAATAACTCAATACATTATTATAAAATGTTTCTTTTAAAATATTAAACCCCATTTGCATCCTCTAATGCATGAGTTGTATACCTGAGTGTTCTACATGTTATGGTTCCATGTTTTAATTCTAAAAGACCTGCTTCATACAATGGTAAGTGTTGGAACATTTCTCTATGGTTGTCTAAATCTGCTAAATTAGCCATCTATAAGAAAGTAATAAAGGAAATTATAATTTTTAAATAAAATAAAATTCTCAGATCAAAATAACAGAAACTACCATTTAAATTGTATACAGCCAAGTGGAGTTATTCCATTTTTAAATTTCTATTTATATCATTACCTTTCAAAGCATAAAAATGAAATCTCCTATATATGGGTAGGTAGATTTTGAAAAAAATATGTATATATCAGGTATATTATAAATTCTTTCTACAAGATATGGAGGCATGCAATTACATATATTTTACATTAAGGGCTTTGAAATAGTATATTTTTCATGATATTTTACAAGATCTATCATAACTTGTATTTACATCTGTAGCTGATACAAATGAATCTTGGTCACTTTGGGAACCAGTGTCTAAACTTCTTTTTGATGACGCTCTCTCCATCTCTGTGGTATATGCTGTAATAGCAGAATCAAATGCTACTTGATCTGCCTGTCTTTCACACTGACGTTCATAACTGTCCATCATTCTGTAAGAAGAGTCCAGTAATCTTTCTAACTGTTGATGTAATGCTAAAGTTTCTGCATCCTATAAAACATTACAAATCTATTATCTTATTTGTGTAAATATTAATAGTTATTAACTTCTATGTCATTTGTTCTCCAACTCTCTGTTGGAGAGTTGTCTCATTGGGAATCAAACCACATCTTCTATTTTTATATTAGACATAATACATAAATAACTGTCATCCCTTTGTTCTAAAAAGATGATACAAATTCATACTGAGAATTAATATCATATTGTCCTACAACAACAAAATGAAAATAGATTAACTGTGTCATAAAAGTTCCTATAAGTGTGAAGAACCATGTCTTATGCTATACCATACCCTTCATCCATGGTTCAATATTGTAACCAGATGCTCCGAAGGGCGCAGCTTTATAGGACCGCAGAGTTCGAACCCTGAACAGTTGGGGCAAGTATGGACACAACATTCAAGCTTGATACAGCTCTGAATTTGGATTGTCATTAAAAAGTTGACACAACATAGGTTTCTGACACAGAATGAATATGGTCTAAGAACCTTAACTTAAAAACTTAAAAATTTTAAATTGGACATTTACCTATTATGGTCCAATATCTAAAATCTAAATACATGGTTAGATTCAGCATATCAAAGAACCCCAAGAATTCAATTTTTTATGAAATCAAAAAAAGTTCAATTTTGGACCCTTTAGACCTCAATGTGGACCAATTTGATAACCGGGCCCAAATATCAAAAATCTAAATACATGGTTAGATTCAGCATATATCAAAGAACCCCATATATTCATTTTTTGTTGAAATCAAACAAAGTTTAATTTTGGACCCCGATTTGGACCAACATAAAAACTGGGCCTATAATCAAAAATCTAAATACATGTTTAGATTCGGCATATCAAAGAACCCCAATTATTCAATTTTTGTTGATAGCAAACAAAGTTTAATTTTGGACCACGATTTGGACCAACTTGAAAACTGGCCCCAAAAGCAAAAATCTTGATACATATTTAGATTCAGCATATCAAAGAACCCCAAGGATTCAATTTTTGTTGAAATCAAACAAAGTTTAATTTTGGACCCTTTGGACCTTAATGTAGACCAACTTGAAAACGGGACCAAAAATTAAGAATCTACATACACAGTTAGATTTGGCATATCAAAGAACCCCAATTATTCAGTTTGTGATGAAATCAAACAAAGTTTAATTTTGGACCCTTTGGGCCCCTAATTCCTAAACTGTTGGGACCAAAACTACCAAAATCAATCCCAACCTTTCTTTTATGGTCATAAACCTTGTGTTTAAATTTCATAGATTTCTATTTACTTATACTAAAGATATGGTGCGAAAAACCAAGAAAAATGCTTATTTGGGCCCCTTTTTGGCCCCTTATTCCTTAACTGTTGTGACCAAAACACCCGAAATCAATCCCAACCTTCCTTTTATGGTCATAAACCTTGTGTTTAAATTTCATAGATTTCTATTTACTTAAAACTAAAGTTATAGTGTGAAAACCAACGTGTCTTCGGACGACAACGACGCCAACGACGATGACACCAACTTCATACCAATATACGACTGCAAAAATTTTTTGTGGTCATATATAAAGTTATAAAAGCATATCAAGTATGATGATGCAGATATTTATGTCTCAATTTGAAACACAGCTGTTTTTTTTTTTTTGTTCGATTTTCAGTGACTTACAAAAGAATGTACATGTATTCTGAAAATTGGGTAGCCATCATTATCTGACTTACGTGCATGGCTGGTTTTGATTGGTCCTCAGTTGATAATAATTTCCCATTTGCATCCTCCCAATAACTTACTGCTGTCTGTAAGGTTTCAAATCCTTTAAAAACAAGATAAATTGTGTAATGATCATTTACAAGTCTTACAAAATATAGACACATTGTGCGAGTAATTTTAGTTAAAGGTTTTTGTGGAGACCCTGGATTTGTGAAACAGAGTAATTTCTTAATTTTGAGGTACAAATATAAGTACAACAGAAAACTTAGAAAAAGGCTACAATTAGAATATTTTGTAGACAGCCTATCTATGCATTTCAATTGTCATAATATAATCATGTCCAATATACTGTGGATTTGTATGTTTTGTGGCTATCAATTTTCATGGTTTGATTAAAATTTGCCTTTGAGTTGACATTGTTTTCTTCGTTGTGCCAATTTGTGCATACAAAGCCTATAGAAAAAAACTAAATGTGTTGAAAAGACACAAATGGCCCTATCTCAAAAAGTGGACAAATCTGCAATTTCAACAACACATGTGGACACAAACATGATGGTAGTCTCAATTATCAAAAATCAGCTCAAATCTGAAGGCGTATTAAAAAAAGTCTGTATAACTGTGATTTTCAACAATTTTAAAGTCTTAAACCCTTAATTTTGGCAAAAATTAGCTGAGCGGAACAAAGCTTAAACTTGATCTGTAACTCATCATGGTTAACTCACCTACCAATAATCAGCCCAATATCTCAAGGCGTTTAGAAAAAAAGTCTGTATAACTGTGATTTTCAAAAATTTATCAAAGTCCAAAGCCCGTGATTTCAGAAAAAATTAGCAGAGCGGAACAAAACTTAAACTTGATCTGTAACTCATCATGGTTAACTCACATACCAAAAATCAGCCCGATATCTTTATCAGTGCAAATTTCTGCCAAAGAAGTAACCAGATACTCCGCAAGAATTCAATTTTTGATGAAATCAAATAAGTTCAATTTTGGACCCTTTAGACCTCAATATGGACCAATTTGATAACCAGTCCTAAGTATTAAAAATCTAAATACATGGTTAGATTCAGCATATTGAAGAACCCCATAGATTGAATTTTTGTTGAAATCAAACAAAAAAAATTTTAATTTTGGACCTCAATTTGGACCAACTTGAAAACTGGGCCCATAATCAAAAAACTAAGTACATGTTTAGATGTTTATCTAAGAACCCCAATAATTCATTTTTTGTTAAAATCAAACTAAGTTTAATTTTCGACCCTTTGGACCTTAATGTACACCAATTTGAAAACGGGACCAAAAATCAAGAATCTAAATACACTGTTAGATTTGGTATATCAAAGAACCCAAGTAGTTCAATTTTTTATGAAATCAAACGAAGTTTAATTTTGGACCCTTTTGGCCCCTAATTTGTTAGGACCAAAACTCCCAAAATCAATCCAAACCTTCCTTATGTAGTCATATACCTTGTGTTAAAATTTCATAGATTGCTATTAACTTATACTAAAGTTATTGTGCAAAAACCAAGTAAAATGCTTATTTTGGGACCTTTTTTTGGCCCCTAATTCCTAAACTGTTGTGACTTAAACTCCCAAAATCAATCCCAACCTTCCTTTTGTGGTCATAAACCTTACGTTAAAATTTCATAGATTTCTGTTTACTTATTCTAAAGTTATTGTGCAAAAACCAAGAAAAATGCTTATTTGGGCCCTTTTTGGCCCCTAATTCTAAACTGTTGGGACCAAAACACCCAAAATCAATCCCAACCTTCCTTTTATGGGAATAAACCTTGTGTTTAAATTTCATAGATTTCTATTTACTTTTACTTAAATTAGAGTGCGAAAAACCAAATGTCTTCGGACGACAATGATGACGACAACTACGGACAATGACGAGGACTACAGACGACAACAACGCCAACATGATACCAATATACAACAAAAAAAATTTCAATTTTTGCGGTCGTATAAAAATGTGTTCAGTAAGGCAATATACACTTTCACTATTCAAAATAAGAACTGAAAACATGTATCTTAATAATTTCAAGATTTACCTAGATGACACAGCTGTATTGGGGACAATGATCCTGTGTCTATCGGAGCATGTGTTACTGTGGATACAGATGATGCAGCCAAACTGGACATGGAACCGAACTGTGTCTTGTTAAATCTAGATAGTGTAGAACTACCAGATGGACTCTCAGCATGATGTCCTCTACCTGTTGTCACATCTGTAATAAAATAGAAATCTTACAATAATGACCAAATGAAGCTGTGAACCACAACAGCAAGTTAAAAAGCTGGGTAGTCTTTTCATTCTCAGGCCTGAATATTTACATTGTTGTAAACGTCTTTATTTAAAACAAATAATAGAACTGCGTGCATATGCCACCATTGATTTTATCAATTCAAGTCAATAATTCCAACAACATAAAAACAAAATTTGGAAAACAGGTAATATATCTGACAGATCCAAAAAGTGCTAATACCTTACATACTTGAAACTGACCAGTTATTGACCAAATATGAAGTCATTGTGTTTAGTTGTGAAAAGTGTGATGCAAATATTTGTTGGACGGACAGACAAGGTAAATGCGATATAGGATTGCAGATATAATACAAAAAGTTTCATTTCAACATATTCATCGAAAGTTTACAAGTAATCTAAAAAAACATTTGAAAGACACTAAATTCCTTAAATTTATGAGATATATTGTAGCAACATTTCTTAAGCATGTATATGGTTGAATATCTAAACACACTCATGACAATTGTCCCACTAGTGCTGTAAGAACAGGAACTGTTTACCTTTCATGATTACCTGAGTAAACTCTTGTTTTTTGAATTGGTTTATGAAGTGTTTTGTATAAATGATGCTAATTTGATTTGTAGTTTTATTCTCGTAGTCATTTAGTATTTCTTTTCCTGTTATGTTCAAATAGTGTTTTATATCTAAAATCATAAAGAGATGGGATTTCTGTCTAGGTTTATAAATAAAACAAACCTCCATTAAGATAGCTATGCAATCTACTATTATGTTCACTTCCATCAGGAACTTGTCGTTTTACATTCTGACTACATTTCTTCCTTAGACGGAAATATGCTGTAATCAGTCCCAGTATAGCAAGCCCTAATGACACAGTTGTCACCACTTTTGACCTATTTGTAGGAAGTGTAATCACAGGAAATTGCAATGGCCACTTGGAAGACATCTTTAGTCCTACCAAGACTAACTTTACATGAGCTGATAAAATGAAACATTTTGTATTTACAACATGTACATAACATAGTATATCTTTCTCCAAAAAAGTTTACTGGCTTAAAAATATGAAGTGAAGAGTAAGTCAAACATGATGATTAAAAGCAATATCAGATAACTTGGCAATTAAGTATATTCCCTTCATTGTTTGATTGTTTGAAGTTCAAGTATACATGTATCAGTAAAACAGCAATATTAACAGTATGCTACATTATGTATATAGCTACAGCTAGTTTTTTTTTATTGCAGCTTGAAGACTGCTTAGCTTCATTTGACATCTTTTGTGTTTACCGGTAAACTTTATAATTTCTGATACATGTAGTCTGTAGTCATGGTAGTGGTTGTCGTTTGTTGATGTTGTTCATAAATGTTTCAGATCTTGTTTCTTGGTTTTTTTTTATAGATTAGACGATAGACAGTTGGTTTTCCTGTTGAAATGGTTTTACACTAGTTATTTTTTCTTAGCCTTTTATTAATGTAGGTTGTTGTTCAGTGTGAGCAAAGGCTCTGTGTTGAAGACCATTCTTTGAACTGTTATGGTTTACATTTACAAATTGTGACTTGGATGGAGAGTTGTCTCATTGGCAAGAAGCTCTACTGTGATAGTCGAATTTGGCATATATCTACACACCTTCATCACTTTTATTGCTAAGATTTCAAACTTCCGTGGTTATTTCAATGATAGGACTCAACTAGTGCACCCATGATGCGTCTTGAGGAGGCAACAGGTTCAATATATGGCTCAACCTGGATGCACGAATATGCTTTTAATTATTATTAAGGTTCATCATAATCTTTTGGCTAAAATGGCCATATTTACACCACAAATTTTACTCTGAGCACAGAAAAACCTGTGCATCTGCGAAAGTTTTAAGGCATGGCTGGACCTAGATAATTAAATTTTAAATGCATTTTATGGTTCAGAAAATTAGAAAATATTCAGGATTTTGCTATTCATTTTGTTTTCTTTCAGGCAGAAGGTGCAAAAATAAATTAAGTTTGGAAAATCTTTGAGAAGCTCCCCTCATATATTAAATCGATGTTGTGAGTAGTATTGATTTTAATGGACAATAGACACCTGTTAACAATAGGTGATTTCAACTGTGTTACTGAGTGGACCATATCAAATGAAACTCGTGTGCTATCTTCTGCAGAATGGAAAAAATGCACATCAAAATCGAGGCAAGTCATTAATTTTCTGAAACATTATAGTCATAGACTTGATTTAACTTTAATATTATAGGTCCAGCCACGCCTTCAAACTTTCCTTGATGCATCCGTTTATCTGTAACTTTTTGGGTGTAAAAACAGCCATATTTTTCAATTCCTTCAGATGAACCTAAGAAAATCTGATCACTAGTATTTCAGTCTCAGAAGTAAGTTTTGCCATTTTTATTTTTTGTGTTTTCTTTTGACTTATAAACAACTGAATCGTATGTATTGTGTCTATCTATTTAGGGGTAAATAAATATAAAACAAACGATGCAGATAAACTGATAACAATAGATTTGTTGTTTGTTTGTTTATTACCTTTTTCATTTTGTTTGGTTTGTTTTCTGAAGAAAGGGGAGGTAACTATATTAATTTTAAAAGTTGAACAAATCTCCGTGCAGTTCCGGAAACGTGGCCTATTAAAAAACATTCAGATTACGAAGTATGAACATCTTGAATTTAAAAGATAACTGGTCTGTCATACTTTAACTTTGGCATAAGGTTGTTTGCACTGGCTTATAATTTTCCATTTTGTTAGCTACATCTTATTTTTTAGCAATTGTACACAGGCACTTGTCTCAGAAAAAAATTTCCTATATACCTCAATATAAAGTATAAAAGGTATATAGGATTTTTTTTCTGAGACAAGTGCCTGTGCAATTGTATCAGAGTTGATAACTTCACCAAAACAAGTTTAAACTAGGACTATTATACTATTAGTTACTGTTGGTATAATAGTCCCAGGTTAAAACAAACATAGTCTGGGGTACTAGAAAAAAAAGAAAATTATAAGTCAGTGCAAAGCAGTGGTATGATTGCCAATGAGACAACTCTCCACCAGAGGTCAAATGGTGAAGAAGTTAACAGGTTTAACAACTATATGATCCTATATGTCACCGTACGGTATTTAGCAATGAGTAAAGTAAACACTATACCACATAGTAAGCTATATCACTGAGAAGTCCATTACTAGACGGATGAGACTAGAAGTTATAAACATTGTTATACAATGTAGAAATAGTAGTAAAATCATGTGCATTTACATCAGATTTTTGCTTTAAAAATATGTTCTTGCATGCCCACCACTGTTTTATTACTGCAAATAAGAATTGCTTTCATGGCTTACGTTCCTCAAGACTGCATCCATTGAACAAGTTCAAAAGCTAAATGATCCTAAATGATAAATGACTGGAATGGTATCAGTTAACTTATGCAGATGCGAATCCTGCATGTTTTGAAGAATCAGGCTTTTGTCATAAAACAAGGCAGTTTTTTTTTAATTCTAATTGTTTCACATTTTGTTATGTCGGAGCCTCAGATAGCAGATCTAGATTTTTTTTTAAATGGGGGGGGGGGGGGGGTGGGCACTGGCCATCCTAAGAGGTGGTCCACTCCAGTCATGTTTCATCAGTGATTCCCTATATAATCAACCAAACTTTTCCCTGCATAAGGGTTGCGACGCCCCTTAATCCATCTATGACTCAATATACGATATTGGTTTTTTTCGTTGTTGAAGGAAATCACTTGATTTGAGTTAATTGACTCATTGACAATCATACCACATCTCCGTATTTCATATTTACATGTTACTTTGTTCTTTTGTTTATCTAATTGCGGTACGCATTTATTTTCGTTGTTTTGTAGTTTTTATTTGATAAGAGCGTATTATGTTATTTCTGGGTGTTGTCTTGTTATATTTAAACATATACCGCTCAAAGAAAGTGTTGCATCGAGATTAAAAGGAATAATGGTAAAACTAGTTGGGTGGTTAAAAATGTGCTCCCTCCCAATTTTCGTTTTATGGGTATTTATTGTAAGGAGAAAACGAAAGTTTCTATCTATCTTTATGTATTCTTTATACATTAAGATTTACCACTTTGTCAATTTTGTGCGTTGCATGCATCTTTTTGAGCATGTTTACACAATTGTGAAAATTGTGACTTTTAATTTTTACCTTGTCCTAAAAGTTTCCTAGTGAAGCTATATGAAATTTTACCGACATAACTTTAATACTTATGAATACATAAATGGTTGAAGATTCAGAAACCACAAACTTGAAAGATCGAGTTTTTGTTTGAGGCTTTTTATCAGTCAGAAGTTTTGTTGCTAAACTTGTTTTAGTAGTACCAGAAGTTTTACAAGTATATGCCTCTGGTATACTTGCTTATTGATATATGTTTGCATTGTATGTCCCGATCTGTATGCGTGTACTATGTGTATCATTTATTTGTATTTGGTAAGAAGTGTATGTGTTTGTGATGTCTTTAAATTAAACTTTTGGAGAACATATTTTTCATAAAAAATCATCATTCCCATATGAACCAACTGTGTTCCTCTAATTGTCCTTTACTCCTTAACTCATAGCAGGCCGACTTCGTACAGGAACTTCTTACTAAGAAAAAAAAGAAATTAGCAATATCCTTAAACTTCACTCTCCGCTACTTAGACGATGTGCTGTCACTAAATAATTCATGAGATCCAGAATACACGAGATACAGTTAAGTCTACCTCATATCTTAATTAACATCAAGAGAAATTGACAATAAGGGTCGGTTGAAAACAAAAATCTAAGACAAAACAAATGATTTCAACATCCCAATTGTGAACTTTCCATATTTATGTAGCAACATCCCAGCAGTGCTTTCGTACAGAGTATCTGTCCACTAGTTAATATGATGTTCCAGGGCTTATATGTCCTTGATAGAAGGTTGCTGCTCACGAGGAAACTATTGTGTAAACCAAGAATTCCAAGTAATGGAGTTGAAATCATCCCTTCGTAAATTTTACGGACGCCATAACGAGTTGGTTGACCGTTAAGGAATATCCGTTTCACAGATGACAACGAATATGTTCCAATTTTCGTTGCTACAATACCGTCCCTTTATCCTCGACTTAACCTGAATTATACAGACTTTTTACAAGGTTTTTACTAACATGATCAACACAATTGGTGCCGCATTTGAAGCTGGATCTGCTTACCCTTCTTTATCGCCAGTGAATATTCAGTTTTGGTGGGGTTCGTGCTGCTCAATCTTTGTGTTCTGTGTACTGTTGTTGGTTTTTGTCATTTTATTGTCGACTTATTGATTTGAATGTCCCGTTGGTATCTTTTGTCTCCCTTTCATGCTTTCTTTTGGACATCATATTGGTCGGCACACTTTTTGAAACCTTTCTACTTGATTTATTTTAAGATATTAAAATTGTTCTCATCTTTTAGTATCTGGCCATTGTGTTGATTGTCCTTCTTTCAATTGTCATTCTGATTACCCCGTTGGTATCATTTTATTGTTTTCAGAAGGAATATTTGAAATGTATCGTAAACTTTTAAATTAATTCAGACCCAGATAATAACATATATTAAATAGTATAGTCATATCCTATTTTGATGGCCGTTTTAGAAGGAATTGGGAATTTGAAATGTGATTACTAACTTTGCTGTTTTGTTTATACAGCTATTATAGGGTATGAACCACAGGTACTTGTCTCTGAAAAAAACCTATTTATACCTATAGTATATAGGAAAAAAATCAGAGACAAGAGCCTGTAATCTGAAACCTTCCTTTCCGTAAGGGTTCAGTAATTTCAGCTATGCCTTGTATCTACATATAGGTCATTTAAAGAAGGATTTCTTATTTTTATACAGATAACTGTCAAATTATTGTGTAATGAGTAAGAAACTACTATAAAATAGTAGCCTCAGAATGATGGTATCAAAATCTACGTAGTTGAAACAATAGTCATGCGAGTATGGTCTTGAGAAACGATGATAGTCCGTCGGAAGGGGACGATAAATGGCTGACCCGTGTTAAGAGAGAGCCATATCTCTTGCACGTAAAAGACACCCTTGTAGAAAAAGAGTAGGCTAATGCCGCTACAAGACAGCATAGTGGAAAGTGATTAATATAAGTTGCAATAACTTGTTTCCAAATCCACTATAGATAAATAGTCATACAACCATATTCGTTTCAATTTCAGAAAACGCAAGTCGTTATATCACCATCACCTGTACATATTGACTTCCCTCACAGAATAATTCAAAGTTTGTGGACTATCTGTAACCTTATTGAATTCGAAATAAAAGCAAATCACAAATATACAACTTCGCCTGCATTGCATTGATTTACAACAAGATATCGACAAGGGTTGGCTAATCTAAAGTTTTTAAACAGATTCATAACATTGTAAAAATTAAAATGTCTACTTTATTTCTTTCAATATATATCTTGGAACATTCCAGCATCCACTATTTTTGGAGTATATATTTCTCAGTTGACACAATAGTTCAGCGGACCTTGTATTTCCATGAAATAGTGTCTCTACTTACATGGAATAACCTGAAAATAGTTTCAACAGTAAAGTTTAGGTCAGAAGTTTTATGGACATCAGCATGGTCTTGTTGACCTTCATGGGACACGATCTCACAGAAAACTATGAATTGCAGGAATTTTACAATTTGTCATGGGGAATATTCAGGTTCCACTATGAAGCTGAACTCTTAACCCTTGTTGGTCTACTATACAGTGTTGCTGGTAGGCATATATATAATAAAAGACAGCCTTTTTAAAAAGTTTTGTCAATTGCAGGAGCAATTTTAGGGAGCTACCATTTGATTTTTATGGAGGGGGGGCTAGGATGAAAAATTTTGTCCTGCATTTTTTTTTAGCTGTAATCTCTGTCCAGCCTTTTTATTTTTCACTCTAATCGGTCCTGCCTCTTTTTTTTTTAGTTTATCCTGACTTTTTTTACCTAAATTGTCGTCCTGACTTTTTTTTTGCAAGTGTCACATCCTGCCTTTTTTTTTACTCAAAACTCCTGTCCTGCCTATTTTTTCAAATTTCATACTAGCCCCCCCCCCCCCCCCCCCCCATAAAAATCAAATGGTAGTTCTCTTATATCATGAATAAATTCCTAATAAAAAAAGGTTTCACTCTGAAATTATTTTATCTTTATCTCACCCTTTAGAAAGAAAAAAAATCGTCAATTTGACTAAGGTTCTAGGAAAGTATGATTTAGTATTTAGGTTGCTGTTTGACAATGTTGCATTGTAGTGCGAGAGAAATTTTAAGATCCGTTATAATGCTGAATCCTGTTTGCACATAAGTTTGGTTTTAAAACAAAAACTGCATTTTAATCATATGGTATATTTTTAGAAAAAGAGGTTACATTTTTTAATGGATCAAATTCATGGATATGATTTTTAAACTAAATATCCAAAGGAACACTCAGGTAAAGTTTTGTAACTTTTAGCCCTGTTGTTTTAGACAAAGTTTTTGTGGAACGATTAATGATGGAAACCAAATGTTGGCAAATGTTCATATGGCCTTATTGCTAGTTTACTAAAACACTCAAACATTCTACAACAAACAACTTAAAGTAACAGCGACCCTACTGACAATAAGAAAAATTCAAGTGCTTTTGAAGGGTTAGCAGGTCAATCTGCACTAGTAAAAGCTTTGTTTCTATTGTTTACATGTTGGTATTTTTCTGCCTTGGAACAATCTTTTGAGCCGGTTGCTTCTCTTTTTTACAGTTTGATCTGTTGTGCTGTAACACCACTGTCACAGGTAATGGGAGGGTTGATTGCTCAGACATATGTTTAACCTTGTCACATTTGTAATGTGCCTGTCCCAAGTCTGTTTGTTCAGTGGTTGTTGTTGGTTCATGTCAAGTTAGATTTGTTTTTTAAAAAAAAACAGATGCTCCCCAGGGCACAGCTTTATACGACCGCAGAGGTCGAACCCTGAACAGTTGGGGGAAGTATGGACACAACATTTAAGCTCGATACAGCTCTGAATTTGGATTGTGATTAAATAGTTGACACAACATAGGTTTCTGACACAGAATGAATGTGGTCTAAGAACTTAAACTTAAAAACTTAAAAGTTCTAAATTGGACATTTACCTATTATGGTCCAATATCCAAAATCTAAATACATGGTTAGATTCAGCATATCATAGAACCCCAAGAATTCAATTTTCAATGAAATCAAATAATGTTCAATTTTAGACCCTTAAGACCTCAATGTGGACCAACTTGATAACCAGGCCCAAATATTAAAATCTCATATTGAAGAACCCCATACATTCAATTTTTGTTGAAATCAAACAAAGTTTAATTTTTGACCCTTTGGACCTTAATGTAGACCAATTTGAAAACAGGACAATACTGTGCAGTTGAATATTTCTTGCTATTGCGCAAAACTGTGCAATTGAAAATTTCTTGCTATTGCGCAATATTGTGCAATTAGATATATCTTGCTATTGCACAATACTGTGCAATTGAAGATTTCTTGCTATTCCACAATACTGTGCAATTGAAGATTTCTTGCTATTGCGCAATACTGTGCAATTGAAAATTATTTGCTATTGCACAATACATAATATAATAATTTTGGACCCCAATTTGGACCAACTTGAAAACTGGGCCCATAATCAAAAATCATGTACATGTTTAGATTCAACATATCAAAGAACCCCAAGAATTCCATTTTTGATAAAATCAAGCTAAGTTTAATTTTGGACCCTTTGGACCTTAATGTAGACCAATTTGAAAACAGGACCAAAAATTAAGAATCTGAATACACGGTTAGATTTGGCATATCAAAGAACCCCAATAATTCATTTTTTGATGAAATCAAACAAAGTTTAATTTTGGACCCTTTCGGCCCCTAATTCGTTGGGACCAAAACTCCCAAAATCAATACCAACCTTCCTTTCTTGGTCATAAACCTTATGTTAAAATTTCATATATTTCTGTTTACTTATACTAAAGTTGTTGTGCGAAAACCAAGAAAAATGCTTATTTGGGCCCTTTTTGGACCCTAATTCCTAAACTGTTGGGACCAAAACACCCAAAATCAATCCCAACCTTCCTTTTATGGTCATAAACCTTGTGTTTAAATTTCATAGATTTCTATTTACTTTTACTAAAGTAAGAGTGCGAAAACCAAATGTCTTCGAACGATGACGACGCCAACGTGATACCAATATACGACCAAAAAATTTTCAATTTTTGCGGTCGTATAAAAAACGTTTTGTTTCAAATTAGGATTGATTGTTTATTTACTTTAAAGTAATTGCTCTTTCCTTATGATAATTATATATTTTTTGTATGATTTCTGAGGGGGAAATCCATTGAAGTAACAGCATCAAGATCTACAACAAATACTCTATCTACACCAGTATGTAGATACTGAATACCAATACAGCATTTGATGAAAAAAGGGCCAGCTTTGAGACCAAATAGATCAATTTTCTATAACAGTTACTCCTGTATAAAGTCTGAAATGTACCAAAATCACATACTTTCACCTGTGAACTATATAAAAGTTTCAAAAATCAATGGATAATGACTGAGGGGGTGATAATTACCTCCTTGAAAATGAGTTTCAAACAATTATACAACAGCATATTAAATATCATTAACTTACAATTTCAGTCAATTGACCACGACAAAGAGGGTAGATAACCTTTATTGAAATGAGAGGCAACAACATATTAATACAAAATATCATTGACTTGTGGTTCCTCTTAAACTGATATTACTACAAACCTTACCAACAGATTGGCCAACAGAAACTGCACAGTGACGCTTTAGTCTTGCTTTTGTGATTTCATCACAGGTGAAATGAAAACTGTTCAAACTATGTAAGACATATCATAGTGAAGTCTACAGGTAAGTATTTTTATTTCATTAATGTGATTTATGCATTTCTTTTCCTTTAAATGACATGACATGATACATGATAATATGTTGGCTGCAGTTTAAAACCAATTATGTAAAAAAATCCAGTTTCAAATGAAAAACTGCAAATACATGTATATTTTCCATTCTTTACACTATAAAATTAGTTTACCCTTATACATACATTATTTAAAAGTAGTCAGAAAGTGTTTTGATGAGGGGGGAAATATTACTTCTGTTTTTTTTAAAGAATGAATAGTAATCTAGAAATATGATTTTTTTTAAAGCAGTTTCTACAGTTGTAACAAGGGAGCTCTACAATCAGCAGCCAGTACTCCAGTACTAGCATGAAAATACAGATTTTTTGTTATAAATGTCAAACTAAATACAATTACTACTTGCTTATTCTTTAGTCTGAAAGAACCCACCAAGTTGTAAAAAAAACCCAACTTTTAAAACAGAAACAGAAGTATTTTCTGTGAATTATAAAAGCAATATACATGTCCCTAAAACTTGATTTTTAAAAAAATATCCCAAAAGTGGTCTTAAATTTCATATGCTAATGATAATTGACAACTGATTTTGTAACAGTTGACATTGGTTTGAATAAAAACAAACTGATTAATTACACTTGTCAATGAAACATCCATATTGTTTTTGAAATGAAATAAAAAAGATGAACTAAAATCTGATTAGAGCCAATTTATCTTTGGCTGATCAAATGATGGTTCTTGTTTAAACTGTAATGTTTCCATAGAAGCTTCAGCTACACCAGCTAATTTCATCATTATACTCTGAGCTTGTTGACCTTTGATATGAGACACACGTTTCTTTGTCTGAATTATGGGCTTAGGATTAGCGACAGTGGCATTTGGAGTAGTTCTACGAATTTCCTCTTCTATGTCTGAGTGCTTTGGAAGGTTGGCTGCTGGAATTAAGGAATATCTTCCGCTTGTTCCTTGATGTTGTGACAAACATTTGACCATTTCTTGTGGTGTCCTGCTTTTATGAATGACTATATACCCTTGCCCATCTCTCTGACGAGTGCTCACTTTCAAATCCAGAAGTTTAGCTAGGTCTGTGACTGCTTTCTTTTCAGGAACAGGCATACCTGCAATCATAAACAGCACTTTAATTATTTAATATAGTGAAGCATGTAACATTCAATGTATATCCCTCCCTACCTAACCAGATGCTCCACAGGGCACAGCTTTATACGACTGCAGAGTTTGAACCCTGAACAGTTGGGGCAAGTATGGATACAACATTCAAGCTTGATACAGCTCTGAATTTAGATTGTGATTAAATAGTTGACACAACATAGGTTTCTGAAAAAGAATGAATTTGGTCTAAGAACTTAAACTTGAAAACTTAAAATGTTTAAATTGGACATTTACCTATTATGGTCCAATATCCAAAATCTAAATACATGGTTAGATTCAGCATATCAAAGAACCCCAAGAATTCAATTTTGAATGATATCAAATAAAGTTCAATTTTGGACCCTTTAAGACCTCAATGTGAACCAATTTGATAATCTGGCCTATAATCAAAAATCTAAATACATGTTTAGATTCAGCATATCAAAGAACCCCAATGATTCAATTTTTGTTGATATCAAACAAAGTTTAATTTTGGACCACGATTTGGACCAACTTGAAAACTGGCTCAATAAGCAAAAATCTTAATACATGTTTAGATTCAGCATATCAAAGAACCCCATATATTCAATTTTTGTTGAAATCAAATAAAGTTTAATTATAGACGCCGATTTGAACCAACTTGAAAACTGGCCCCATAAGCAAAAATCTTAATACATAATTAGATTCAGCATATCTAAGAACCCCATATATTCAATTTTTGTTGAAATCAAACAAAGTTTAATTTTGGACCCCGATTTGGACCAACTTGAAAACTGGGCCCATAATCAATCAAAGTGATGGAAATAACTCATGGAAAGATTAGAAGAGTAGTTTGAATTATTTCATATTAAGGTTTGGTGGGGAAAAATGAACATTTATAAAGCACTATTGCTGAAAATTGCATTTACAGCAGGTCTTTAGAAGGAAACTTGCTTTTCCAGTATGAAGATCTATAAAATGAGCTCAAATTAAATAATATGGGTCTCTTAATTTGCACAATTTTATTTAAACTGCAGTTTATATCTTATCATATGTTGCCGGTTCTGAACATGTTTCAAAAAAACAAAAAAATGCAAAAATTCTTCTAGTAAATGTTACCAACTATCCTTGTAAGACATAAATCTAGACCAACAGCTTAAAAAGTTCTTTAAAGTGTCAACAAACAAAATTGAAAAATGTTGTTATGGGGCATTTTATAAGTTGAAACAGAGGTTATAGGGCATTGAAGATTAAAAGTTTTAGAGTGCCTTTTGATCAATTTTTAAAGTATTTTTCAACACAGGGCATTGAAAATATACTTTTTCAACGTAACCAATTAAATAAAGGGCTGCGCTTTAGCGCATGATACGCCCGTTGCTCTTTTAACTTGTCTTTTATGCTTTAAATGAATTTATATGATCAACTAGAAATATATATATACAAATCAAAAGGGATGTTACATTAATATATTCATAAAATCCCCCTTTTTTAAGTATAAAAATTCATTACTTAAGAAAACGTAAAATCTAAAATTTATAAAAATGGAAAGGGAGTTTATGTCAATAGATATAAACAATTTATCAAAGTTGCATAAAATTTTGTGAAAGTGTTAGTTATTGTCCCAAAATTGGAAAATCCCCCCTTTTTTAAGCATAAAAATTCATAACACGGAAATGTAAAATCTGAAATTATAAAAATTGAAAGAGAGCTTACATCAATAGATATAAACAATTCACCAAAGTTTCATGGACATTGGTGAAAGCCTTTTTGAGTTATTGTCCGAAGTGTTGAAAATCCCCCTTTTTTTTATGAATAAAGCCCCATAAATCCAAAACTTAAAATCTGAAATTTATAAAAATTGAAAGGGAGCTTACATCAATAGATATAAACAATTCACCAAAGTTTCATGGACATTGGTGAAAGCCTTTTTGAGTTATTGTCCGAAGTGTTGAAAATCCCCTCTTTTTTATGAAAAAAGCCCCATAAATCCAAAACTTAAAATCTGAAATTAAAAAAAAACGAAAGGGAGCTTACGTCAATAGATATAAACAATTCACTTAAGTTTCATGGAAATTGGTGAAAGTGTTTTTGAGTTATTGTCCGAAGTGTGGACGACGGACGGACGGACGGACGGACAACGGTATACCATAATACGTCCCGTCTAAAAGACGACGGGCGTATAAAAACTTATCTTATTGATATGTGGATTCTTTCTTGATTGCAAACATATGTATTCACTTCTAATAAAAATTCAAATGACTAAAATAGACATAATGATTGATGGGAAATAAACTAATAAACAATGGTTTGTTATAATTAAAAGTTTTAAAATTTTTAAACTGTTTCAAGCCAATTCCTGATAAAAAAAAAAGTGTCCTTATTTAATTGTTGATTAATTACAGATGATTATTGGAAATTTATCAAGTAAATTATAGGCCTTACTTGAATACCTTTTATTTATTCATATTTATATTCATATTTCATTTTTTTAAGATCTTGTTAATCAATTAATCATTTATCTTTCAGATATAATTTACAGAATCACTTTATGTAATGCAGATCAAAAGTAATTGGCAATAAATAAATCTATCATCCTTATAAATATCAAACATCTAATATACACATTTGTGTATTCAATTATGAGGTCAAATACTTGTGTATTAAGAATTATATTGAGTGGTCTGTATAATTATGTAAGACTGAGGTTGATAGGTAATGTGGTCAATTTGATTGGCAGTTTAGGAGGTGGGGCATTGTAATTAAAGGTTAACCTTGTCTCTGATTGTTTAGTGATAATGACAGTTGTCAATCATACTAGTTGAATCAATACCCAGTTACCTAATCAAAATGTTTTTTAAAAGCCTGCACATCAACACACCTTAATGACATACATTCTTGAATGAACTGCTCCAATAATATACCCAGTTTTTTTCAGTTTATATGTGTATTATGTGCACATATATCAGAACCATAGGGAACTATATTTCAGTGTGAATACATTTAGTAACAGTAGCTAACCTGTCCTGTTGTTAGGGAGGCTGGTGCCTAAGTAAAGATTTAGAACAAGTTCTAATCTTTCCAAAAATCTAAGTACATGTTTAGATTCAGCATATCAAAGAACCCCAAGAATTCAATTTTTGTTAAAATCAAAGTAAGTTTAATTTTGAACCCTTTGGACCTTAATGTAGACCAATCAAAAATTAAGAATCTACATACACAGTTAGATTCGGCATATCAAAGAACCTCAATTATTCAATTTTTGATGAAATCAAACAAAGTTTAATTTTTGACCCTTTGGTCCCCTAATTCCTAAACTGTGGGGACCAAAACTCCCAAAATCAATCCCAACCTTCCTTTTGTGGTCATAAACCTTGTGTTTAAATTTCATAGATTTCTATTTAATTAAACTTAAGTTATAGTGCGAAAACCAATGTGTCTTCTGATGATGACGACGCCAACATCATACCAATATATGACCGCAAATTTTTTTATTTAAGAATTGAATGCTTCTTTTTGTAAATTTATTGGGGTGTAAAAGCGTTGACCGAAGTACATTTTGTATGAAGCGCGGAAGCGCTTCATTCTAAAAATGTATGCACGGTCAACGCTTTTACAACCCTATAAAGTTACAAAAAGAAGCATTCAATACTTATAATTACATTTTTTAGCTATGATTATGAAAACACGAATTTTATATATTTTATTATTTAATTCACCTGTGCACTTTATTGTTGGAGCACGTGTTATCATGAGTGAAAAGTTGTATTGAGCAATGCAACTGCTTATGGAATAACACGTGATGTGCAGTTAGCCAATCAGAATAAAATATTATAATGAAACATACATCTTAAGTAATTATAAAAATATAAAAGCTTCACATCAAACTACAAATACCTTAATCATGTTAATCCTACAACTGAAAGAGTTGAGATGTATGCTCTTTCTTCTTTTTTTAAGTGAACTGTTATGGTGTATATTTTCTGAGAAACTTTTTTTTTATGTTTTTCACCTCATCATCTCCCTTTAATGCCAGTCGATGGTGTTACAACTTACACAGTCTAACTGAAATTTATTATTTCCTGCTAAGTTTATCTCTATTAGCATTTAATATTGTTGTCTACATGTTTGTACTTTTTTAGTAGCTTCAATTTTTTGATTTTATTGAATACATATTATATATTTAAGAAAGCAGACCAACGATTAAACTATATATTGTATTGTGAGGTCTACTGCATAATGAAGGAGAGAGTTTTATTTTGTAATAGATATCTTCTTACTAAAAGTAATTATTGTCATTTTTTTATTTGATTTCTAAACCAGATGCTCCGCAGGGCGTAGCTTTATACGACCGCAGAGGTTGAACCCTGAACGGTTAGGGCAAGTATGGACACAACATTCAAGCTGGATTCAGCTCTAAATTTGGATTGTGATTAAATAGTTGACACAGCATAGGTTTCTGACACAGAATGAATGTGTTCTAATGAACTTAAAATTTTTGTTTCTCTTAGAGCAATTCACTATGCTGTTGAATATCAATCCTCTCAAAAAAATGTTTGAAGAAATTTTCTTTTTTATTTATGAAATTTCAAATGAGAAAAATTGAACCCAATTTTTTTAATCACATCCCCCTTTCCCTTATTCCAAAACTAATCTCAATTAAAATTTCTAATGGAGTTTGCAACAATAACTACTCATTTAAATACATCATAAAATATTAAGATGTAAAAAAACTGCTTGTTATCACTGAATGGTAAAGATTATTTTAATTTATCAGTTGGTAGTAAAAAGTGAATATACATTGTATATTGTATATAACAAAGATTTAAGTTGATTCTGGACAAAGAAAGATAACTCCAATTAAAAAAAAATCTTGCTATTGCACAATATTTTGCAATTAGATATTTCTTGCTTACTATTCTGGACAAAGAAAGATAACTCTAATTAAAAAAAAATTTGATATTTCACAATATTGTGCAATTAGATATTTCTTGCCATTGCGCAATACTGTGCAATTGAAAAGACTTGCTATTGCACAATACTTAATATAATAATTTTAGAACCTGATTTGGACCAACTTGAAAACTGGGCCCATAATAAATCAAAGCGCTGTAAGCGCTGAAGGCAGTTAACCAAAAACCAAGGCAACCGTAATTATGAAAACTGTGGCAATGTTGCCTCAACATTAAACATTCATATATAGTACATTCATGTTTATCTAATGATTTATTTATTAAGGCAAATAATTTATATGTTATCAAGGTTTCAAAAGCAATGCATATATCAATGTATATTTTTTATGGTGAGTCTGCAGTGGTACAAGTTCCCAATGATTGCAGTTGTTCTACTTGGTAGTTAACCTTGGTTTTATTTGACTGCTAGAAGTTCAATTTGACGTAGTATGAATATGTTATAGTATGAATGGACTGGTTTCCCTGGAAAGAAAACTGAGTTTGTGTTCTATAGTACAAAAGTTATGAGACACGAATCAGACAAATGTTCACTACAACAGGGATCAAAGATGAGGTCTGACTGACTTGCCCATAGTAAATGTAAATGATTTGTTATTTTGTCCCATACATATGAATATATATAATTTAGGGGTGGGGATCTCAACGGTTTTCAAGTTCTCAAACAGGTAGGGGTAGGCAGAGGATTTAGGGGGCAGGGAGCCCGCCCCCCCCCCCCTTTTTGAGAAAAAATTTGGTTGCTTATATAGGGAATCACTGGAGCGGGCCCCTCTTAGGTCAGTCAGTGGGCCCCACTTATGAAAATTTCTGGATCCGCCACTGGGGGTAAGGTGACCCTAGGGACTTCCCCTACATTTCATTTTATTTGTTATATTGTCCCATACATGAATATATATGGTTTAGGGTGGGGGATCTGATTGGTTTCCAAGTTCTCAAACAGGAAGGGTAGGGTGACCCAAGGGACTCCCCCTATATTTCATTTAATTAGTTATATTGATCCATACATGAATATATATTGTTTTGGTGTGGGATCTCGACCGTTTCCAAGTTCTCAAACGGGAGGGTTGGGATGACCACAGGGACTTCCCTTATATTTCATTTGATTTGTTATATTGTCCCATACACGAGTATATATGGTTTAGGGGTAAGGATCTTGACCATTTCCAAGTTCTCAAACAGGAGGGTGAACAGTGACCTCAGGGACTCCCCTATCTTTCATCTGATTTGTTATATTGTCCCATACATGAATATATATGGTTTAGGGATGGGGATCTCAACCATTTTTAAATTCTAAAACAGGAGGGGTGGGGTGACCCCTAGCGACTCTTCCTATATTTCATTTGATTTTTCATATTGTCACAAACATGAATATATATGGTTAAGGGGTGTGGATCTCGACCGTTTCCAAGTTCTCAAACAGGAAGGGGTGGGGTAACTCCAGGGACTCCCCTATATTTCATTTTTTATTTATTATATTGTCCTATACTTGAATATATGCAGGGGCGGATTCAGACGGGGGAGGGTTGCGGGCTTGCACCCCCTTAAATTTGCAAAGCATGGGTTGTTCTCAGCTTAATAAAGAAAATTCCCATAATTTTACCTCAATTTTTTTTTAGCATCGCTCTGCTCGGCGAAAATTTAAGTTTGCGCCCCTCCTAACCTAAAATCCTGGATCTGCCCCTCATATGGTTTAGGGGTGGGGAGCTCGACCGTTTCCAAGTTATCAAACAGGAGGGGGTAGAGTGGCCCAAAGAATGCCACCTATATATCATATGATTTACTTACATTAAGGTATATATAATATAGTTGCATTATTTGTGAAAATAAAGAATGAAACTTTCAGCTACTTTAATTGACCCTTCAAAATTGAGAAAAAAACAAATAACCCCTCGAAATTGCAGTAATATGTTTACACTTTAAAAGCATCTCACATGCATTATCATCATTTATCATTTATAAAGAAAATTTAGACTGTGACCATGAACATGTATATTGTTAGATATACTGTTCCCAGCTGTCACGTTGTATTGGATTTTTAAATTAAAATTTATCAAAAAGTAATTTTTAGTTTCTGAATAAAATATTTTTTCTGCTTTTTCTTTCTTTTACATATATCTTTTGGTTTACAATACTAGTGTTTATATTCATTTACCATGCATAGATGTATTTTTTCACCTGCTTGGATTTATTTTGTAAATGATCGTCAAACCCGGAATTACCCTTATCCGCTTCCGGAATCGGATCCGATTTAGTAAAATTTTGTCTTCACGGCCGCCATTGTTATGTGTTTACAATGTTGTTTTTGTCAATCAGATACGATTTTACTCGAATTTATACAATATTTGTCGGCGATTTTCTGTATAACGCTAGCGGTTGAACAAAATGAACATCGCCGTCATGAATAATAATGATAAAAATAAGTTTTTAGCTCGTTTAATAGGAGACTTTGGTGAACATGGTGAAAAGGTTTGCAAAGTAATTTCTTATTTTCTTTCAAATGTAAGGCGACTACGTCGGGCGTAGCTAGAAACCAACTATCCTAGTCGAAATTCCGCTTGCAAAAGTGGAAGGTCTCGGACCACCGCTAATTTGTACACCTGCCTCCAAATTGAAAAGCTACGAAAATTTCTTTTTCTAGTTTGAAATTGCCGCCAACAGCATGAACAGTTGAATTATATAAGACTACTGACGTAGTTGTACTACGTATTGATGACAAACAATATTCCTACGACTTTTGTCATTTGGGAAATCTAAACTGCTTGTCTTCAGAGATTTTCGGCGATTAAATATTTCATACAATTGTTCTTTGACATCTTAGCTAAAAGCAAAAGTCATAATGAACTACACAAGGATTTTTAATAAGCACTACTTCCTATGTGTAACTTTAAAACTTTTGGATAAATCGACGATCATTTAAGGTTTTTCTGGTCTTTTTTTTTTGTAATCCAGAATAAAAAGTATTAAAAAAGTGTTCAATTAGTTATATATAACATAGTAACAAGCTAGATAATAACAATGGCAAGTATTTCAGGATTTATTGGGTAGAACACAAATCTAGAGTGCTCGCATAATGCAGCTTAACTGCATAAAAATCTAAGTACATTTTTGGATTCAGCATATCAAAGAACTTCAAGATTTCAATTTTTGTTAAAATCAGACTAAGTTTAATTTTGGACCCTTTGGACTTTAGTGTAGACCAATTTGAAAACAGGACCAAAAATGGAGAATCTACATACACAGTTAGATTTGGTATATCAAAGAACCCCATTTATTCAATTTTTGATGAAATCAAACAAAGTTTAATTTTGGACCCCGATTTGGACCAACTTGAAAACTGGGCCAATAATCAAGAATCTAAGTACATTTTTAGATTCAGCATATCAAAGAACCTAACTGATTCATTTTTTGTCAAAATCAAACTAAGTTTAATTTTGGACCCTTTGGACCTTAATGTAGACCAATTTGAAAACGGGACCAAAAGTTAAGAATCTACATACACAGTCATGACAGTTAGATTCAGCATATCAAAGAACCCCAATTATTCAATTTTGATGAAATCAAACAAAAGTTTAATTTTGGACCCTTTGGGCCCCTTATTATGTTGGGACCAAAACTCCCAAAATCAAACCCAACCTTTCTTTTATGGTCATAAACCTTGTGTTTAAATTTCATAGATTTTTATTTACTTATACTAACATTATGGTGCGAAAACCAAGAAAAATGCTTATTTGGGTCCCTTTTTGGCCCCTAATTCCTAAACTGTTGGGACCTAAACTCCCAAAATCAATACCAACCTTCCTTTTGTAGTCATTAACATTGTGTTTAAATTTCATTGATTTCTATTTACTTAAACTAATGTTATTGTGCGAAAACCAAGAATAATGCTTATTTGGGCCCTTTTTTGGCCCCTAATTCCTAAACTGTTGAGACCAAAACTCCCAAAATCAATCCCAACCGTTCTTTTGTGGTCATAAACCTTGTGTCAAAATTTCATAGATTTCTATTAACTTAAACTAAAGTTATAGTGCGAAAACCAAGAAAATGCTTATTTGGGCCCTTTTTGGCCCCTAATTCCTAAAATGTTGGGACCAAAACTCCCAAAATCAATACCAACCTTCCTTTTGTGGTCATAAACCTTGTGTTAAAATTTCATAGATTTCCATTCACTTTTACTAAAGTTAGAGTGCGAAAACTAAAAGTATTCGGACGCCGGACGACGACGACGACGACGACGACGCCGACGCCAACGTGATAGCAATATACGACGAAAATTTTTTCAAAATTTGCGGTCGTATAAAAATTGTTGCAACCTTCTATGGTGGATGGATAAAATAAAGAATAAAATAATTAGTGCGTGTTATTAAAACAAAGTTTACATACCAGGACCAAATATGAGCTCATCAAGTGTGAAATTATTATTGAATGTGTTCAGAATTTCCTCAACAATTTTCATCACCCATTTGTTGGGAGGAGCTAAAGGTATTGGTTCTCCTTCCTTCACCTCCTTTGGAGGTTCCTCAGGTTTGACCTCTTCCTCACCACTGGCCTGCTTGACAGTATCAGCCTTTGATGCTATATTCTCATAGGCAATCCATAGTTTACTATCATCTCTTCTCAAAATCTGTAGATGACAAACCAAGAAGAAATAGACACAATACATATATATTATCACACATAGATTCACATAAAATATAACATGCAGGTTCAAAAGTAAATTAAGATGCATGAATGTAAAGATTTTTTATTATTAACCTTGAATTTAATGCAATTGTGCAAAAAGAAAAAGTATTAGACACATAAAAAAAAACCTTTTCTGCTTATTATATTATACTGGAACATATTGAAAATAAAAATCTGCAACATAACAGATATCGATGTTCATATTAAAAAATCTGATCACTGTTTATACTGCTTACAAAGACTGGTAAGCTTACTGAAAAAAAGAATCATTTTAAAAAACATGCAGTTCCTTAGATATGACCCTTTATGCAATAATTGTTCAATAACCCCTCATTGGTAAAATGTTGATAGTTATCAAAGGTACCAGGATTATAATTTAGTACGCCAGATGCGCATTTTCGTCTACATAAGACTCATCAGTGACGCTCAAATCAAAATATTTATAAAGCCAAACAAGTATAAAGTTGAAGAGCATTGAGGATCCAAAATTCCAAAAAGTTGTGCCAAAAACGGCTAAGGTAATCTATGCCTGGGATAAGAAAATCCTTAGTTTAGAAATGACCAAAAATAAATTATCCGACTTGGTGTCAATTACATTGGAATGTTATTATTTAAATTACACATTACATGGCAAAAATGCTCAATTACACTAAACACAGTTTTTGGAAATGTAATTAATTAAATTACAATTACTTTACTAAAGTAATTAATTAAATTACACATTACATTTCATCATAATGTTTTTTAACAATATTATACATGTATATATAGTGCATGTGTAAAATATTCATGTAAGCATAGTTTAAGCATTGCATTTGTAATTAGTAATTTTAATGTTTTGTCATTTAGTCTGCATCTCTCTCAGTCTGGTCTGAACACTTTGGTCACCAAATGGTTAATTTTTGAAGGATATTCCATACAGTGATAATGTGTGTATTGTAGATATCTTCCCTAATAATTAAATTGCTTTGAACATGACTAAGATTAACCTTGACCACACTTTGTGTTTCATACAATCTAAACAAAGCATCAGCAGCTGCCAAGTTCCTTACAGTACCCTTACTTGGTCCATAGGCTTCTCCAATGTGTTGTCCTTGTAATTTGATCTCACATCTGGAAGTAAAACATGGAATGTCTCTCATCTATAATTCACATTGAAAGTAGTACTGTGTGCTTCAATATTGCAATCTGTCCAAGCTACATAAGCAACCAATTTCATGATTTTGACCGTGAAAATTGAAGAAAAAAAAACAATATGTTTTTAGGTTTTTAACATATAATAGAATTGAATATTTAAAAAATAATAATTCCCTGGTGGTACTTTGCATACACAAAATAGGTACCTACTTACAATGACTGAATTTACAGTAAAACAAATTATGCTAGACTAGTACATGTAGTATATAGTTTTGCAAATGGCCTAAACTATTCTTGACCCAACAACCAATTTGACTATTATCGTGAACATCTATAAACATTAATCATATGTAGGTTACTGGTACCTAATTACTATAATCTTAATCTTACTTAAAGAGACTTCCATCTGCTTCAATATTCCACTGAAGTAGCATGCCATTTAAGGTAGCACTGTAATTTAGTATACAGAATGCCTGCCTTTTCCTATCCATGGCCCAGTCATCATGTTCTAAAATGACAAATGTCTCCACAGTCTTCTTTGCATCATCTGGATTATGTCTGTACCTTTTCAAACCAGCCATGTTAGAGTCAATGTTATGCTTTCCTTCTCCTTTCACCCAAACATCCACAATGTTTGGATCATTAGTATCTTCAGGCTTAAGACGTTTGTGTTCTCTCAGAATATAATCACTGGTGGATGTAGAGAGTGTATCGTATGCACTGTTGTAAGCCTCCATCTGTGATTCTTTCCTCCTTTCTGACTCTCCTGTACCAATAAGTACATTATCCAAGTATAGTTCACAGATAAGATTACCTGTTGACCCATCCTCCACACTTTTCCTGTAGATACAAGTTGGAGTAAGTCCCAAATGGAGGGCACTACAATCAATAGTGTTTATATTGTTCTCTTGAAACTGAGTGTCCTTGACAATTCCCATTAGGGCTGTTAATTTTTCTTCTAAGGTCATATTTTTCTTGACATCAGGAGAACTGAAGAGAGCTTTCTCACTGTTAATAAAGTCTTCTTCATCAGGAATACCTCTCAATATTTCATGGATTGGTTTATCACTAAAACTTTCATAAGCCATAGCATATGTTGCTGCCTTTGTTTCTTTCCTTTTTGGACCAGTTGAGTGTGCAATGACAATACCTTCAATGGTCAATGTTCCCCTGAAAATCATCTTGCCTGTTGGCAGTCTAGCCTGTCTATCCTCGTATTTATGATCCATTCCACATTTAGAAGCAGTAACAGCTTGTTCAATGGCTCCAATTTTTGATTCAGGTAATTTTTCATAGGTTTTGAGGTAATGGACCAGTTTTACAAACCCTTCTTCTTTTGTAGCTAAAGTTGTTGCTATCAGTTCTTGTTTCTGTAAAGCATTAGATGCTTGCTTACTGATGTCCATATCCTTATCTAATGAACTGCTTAATTCATTTCTACAAAATGAATTAAACAAAAATTCAAAACTTGAAGTATTAAACATGCAAATAATTCCATTCTAAACACTTCCTTGCTTATATTTACAGGTAAGGAAAAAAATACACTTATTGCTTTTATGATGTCCAACAAACACCATTATCACTTAAGAGTCAGCAAAATGATTGAGCACCTGGAATGGCCATCTCTAGAAAAAAGGCGAAAAAACTTAAGACTAACTATGCTCTATAAAATAAAATACAACAAAGTGGCTGTAACTAAGGAAGGTCGTCTTATGCAACCAACACGACTGTCGAGGAACATGCACGACAAAAGTTTCCAAATTCAAGCATGCAGAAGTGATTACAGGAAATACTCATTTTTCCCCGAGAACGATCAGGGATTGGAACACTCTCCCTCCTGGGGTACCATCAGCACTGTCAGTTGAGGCCTTTAAAGCCTCGCTGACAAAGCTGAACTAAATTATTAAATTGGGGGTTCGAAGATGGTTTGTATGCACACCTACGTCATGGCATAATAATCAGCTCGTTGATTGTGGCCATTATCAGGCAGAAGCAGAAGCAGAAGATTTAGGCATAATATATGTTCCTTTTGTGTGAATGTAACACACTTAAATGTAAAACAATGCAAGCTGTACATAATGTAAAAGTTTATATCTTTTATGTTTCTCATTTGTACATTTTGTAATCTTACATAGAATAATTTGAGTCATTGCTAAATCCAATGATCTATTAGTGTTTTCAACTAATTCCCTTTTTAGGTTGTTTAGCTTTGAAATTACAGGGGATAAAGACGATTGTGTATTCATGTCATGCTTCAAAAAAGGCAGCAACAATATTAATAGCTGAAAGTGGTTTTTAATCATGCATGTGCACAATAATTTATTTTTTCAACAGTAGTCTATGTTCAATGATCTTTTTTCTTCTTCAACATAGTCATTTTAATGAAACTGAATCATTGAAATAATATTAATGCATGTACTTTTTAAATAAATAATAAATAGTACCATATCTAAAAAAGCTTTTATATCAATCATATAACTTTACCTTTACAAGTCCAAAATTAATCATACATAAATATTGTATTAAAATGAATTATCTTTTTGTTTTTTACTTTGTGAATGTTTGTATTTTTGATTTGTTACATAGTCAATCTCACCTGATGGCATCAGGACCAGGGTCTATACCAGAATATATTTCAGCAACTGTCTTTAATTTTAGTATATCTAAACCCTTAGAATATGTGTCATGTTTGACCTCCTTCTTGTTGCCACCAACAGACCTAGCTAGAAATACTCCAGACAGATGCAGACATCCTGTATACATCCATTTGTTGGCAACTTTCATAAGCTCTTCACACTAAAACAAAACCATAAAAATTACAACAGTAATGTGTTTTATTTGTGCAAAAATGATAATAATTTAAGAAAAGCACAAAAAAATCATACTAACAAATGTATTAAAACAATAACTTCCAAGCAAGCTATTTTGGAAAGATGTCTGACATCAATTGTATTAAGAAGTCACTTTTTATTTTATTCCATCTATAAATATTTCAAATAATATCATGTTTGTTTTTAACAAACAATGAACATAATACCCTGTATAGCGAACATAATCTTTGGGGCCCTTTATAGCTTGTTCGGTGTCAGCAAAGGCTCCGTGCTGAAGGGCGTACCTTGACCTATAATGGTTTAGTTTTATAAATTGTTATTTGGATGGAGAGTTGTCTCATTGGCACTCATACCACATCTTCCTATATCTATATGCATCAAATCATACATTATGTGAGTACCTTGTATTCTGTCTTTAAACCCAATTTGCTTCCAGTAATTCCATTTTCTATTGTTTGGATGGCATTGACCTTTGAGACATCAGTTTGCAAGAACAAACAGAATCTACGAATCTTTTCAGCTGTTGACATCTGGGAGACATCTAATCTTGCTACATTAGCCATACTGTGTACTGGAGGTACAGAAGTTTGTTTCATCCCACCTCGTTTTTTCGCAAAACCTCCAATCTGGTTTGGTGGCATTCCTGGTTTATTTTGCTGAATTCCTATAAATTAAAATTATATATAACAGATCAAACATGTGGATTGGCATTTCAATAGTCCTTTCAATTTACTGAAGAAGCAATAATAACTCGTCTTTTTTATTTCACAATCATCAGATCTGTTGCATTTTGATAATGTAACAAACTAACTTTCCTAAAATACCAGCTTGGAGTTTCAATATGTACTTTTCTTTATGAAGTAAACAAGGAAAAGAACAACCACAAAAAACTTTATACTGTGATGAGCAGAGGAGTATACCTCGACTATTTTATTGGGGTTTGTGTTTTGCTCAGGCTGGTTTTCTGTGTCCTGTGTTTTTTTTAATCCATACCCCCTATTGGACTGTCTCTCACTTCACTTGCTATTTTCTTTTTTAATTATCATGTAAGTCAATTAGCAGTTGATTTACCTTGATTTCCTCTTCCTCTGCCACCTCTTTGTCCTCGACTTTGACCTCGATCAAAACTACCTCTACCTCTTCCTCCTCCACGACTTTGACCTCTACCTCGATCACCACCTCCTCTACCACGGTCACCACCTCCTCTTCCACGGTCACTACCTCCTCTTCCGCCTCTCTTAAAACCTCCTCCTCTTTGATTTTCACTCTTTGGTGGATAACTACTATATCCCATATCCTGCCAGCTAGAAGTCTCCTCCCATGATGAAGGTCCATCCCATGAAGAACCACCCGAACTCCATGGTGATGGTCCTTGTCCCCATGGCTTAGTAGACTGCCCACCTCCACCTCCTCGTCCACCTCTACCACCACCCCTGTTGGGTTTACTTCTTTTGGCACCACCGCCACCTCCACGACTCCACTGGTTATAATCCTTCTCTATGGGAACATCCTGTGAAAAGTCATAACCTTGAGAATACATACTCTGTCCACCATACCCTTGACTTTGCTGCTTAATAGGTTTAGGTGGTATCTGTTTAGGTAGGCTTCCATCAGGGTTAAATGAACCAGCTTCATCAAAGAAAGAACTCCAACTGTTACCTCCCATCTCAGATTCCTGAGCTACACCTCCTCCTTGTTCGTTATATCCACCAGTATAAGACTGATTGTAATTTTGATATGGATCTTGTTTCCGGTAGTTAGAAGATGGAGGTTCCATTCCTCTATATGATGGATCAGATGGATATCCTCCCATACCATACATATCATCATCCTGGAAAGGTCTTTTCCTCCACTGACCACCTCCCATCATGTCATCTTCATCCATTTTATTTTCTTCAACTTCCAAACTGAAAAATACATTATGCAAATTGTTAATCATGTAATAATTATTTTCATGTTTATGCTATATACAAATTATGGTTGGTGTAACTTGTAAACTTCCTGCAACTACACACTGATTGCCACCAGACAGGCAAGAACCCTTTCACAACTTTTATGCATACCAACTATCATGACTATGTTGAAAATACACCTTCTTTACGTGATGTATAAATCTGTTTTATTACACTGAATACCAATTTATATTGTTATGTTAAACATATACCCCTGTAGTGGTGGGAAATGAACAATATTCATCTTAATTTTTATAACAAAAATCTTATATAAACTAGCTATCAACCATTCAAAATGCAAGAACTTAACGGCCTAGCCAAGATCAGATGTGCATTTTGTGTTTCACCTGAAGTCAAAAATGAGTATCAACTCAGGGAAAAACTCTTTTGATATTTTGGTTCAAAAATGGTTTAAATTATGAAAAATTGCCATCGTTAGGCTAACACTAGAAGCATTTATATAATTACATGCAGTTTTTGGAAGAAATATTTAATATTTTTATTAAATAAATGGTGTTTAAAAACTGTATAATTTTCTTTAATGGTTGCCTTCAAGACATGGTCACCAGTGTCAGATTTTTGGTCAATGTCAAAGACAACAAAATATGTTTAGAATTATTGAATATCAAACATTTTAATTGAAAAAAAAATGACAAGAACATGTTTAACTTTATTTCAAACAACAGTAGCTTTCTTTGATCATTAATCTTATCTGATAAAACTGTATCTAAACTTATCTATAAATAACAAAACTTCCAAAAAAAACCTTTCTTTTGGTGTATAGAACATTAAAATAACTTGATGCATATTCTTACAATAAACAATCAAACTTAGCAATACAATTTATATGTTTTGTCTACGGACAAGACATTGTATTCATATTTAATGAAATGTATTATTAAAACCTAATTTTGATATAGCTGAAAGTGTTCTCTTGAAAAAAAAAACCATACATTTTATCAGGTTTATCTATCAAATGATGCTTAACTTCGAGGAAAATGGAAACAAATACATTTTGATAATGTCTACGGACAAGACATTTTATTGATATTCAATTAAATGCTTTCAAAGATGATTGTTAAAGTTAAGATTAAAAGTTACTAATTAAATTTTAAGCTGTGTTTTTTAAATTTTGGAAAATATAAAAATGTAGCCATAATTCTTTACATATCTCAATAATCTATTGATTAAGCCAAAATGAAGACACATTCTTTTAACTGAAATCCATATATCTGACTGTTTAAAACAATCAAACTATTATTAAAACTCAATTTTGACATAGTTGAATGTGTTCTCTTGAAAAAATAACATACATTTTACCTATCAAATTAGGCTGAACTCAAGGAAATTGGATACAAATATATTGTGGTAATGTCTACGGACAAGACAATTTCAGTTAAAAAAAAAATCTGTTAGAATTAATTGTGACTATATTTATGTTAAAAATACTGAGTTTTAATTTGAATAGATAACTTTCATCACCTATAAATAAGATTTAAGTTCCATAGCAGACAAATAATTGAATTTAATACTTGTTATGTACAAGTGTCTTGTCCGTAGACACTTCCTTGGCTGCTGTTAATACTGAAATGCAAAAGATAAAGTTAGAGAGAGAGAAGTACTTTTTCTTCATTTGATTTAGTTAATCTTTTAAGGTATGCAGCAACTGGAATAAACAATATTGAAGTAAAATAAGGTATGCTTTTTATGACTGATAATCTGACACTTTTTAAAATCCACTCCTGTAAAGTAATTTTACAAAAATTGAGAACACTTAAATTACCATTTATTTATTAAATATAAGATATTTCTAAGTTTAAACAACACATAGGACTAATTAAGACCCATAAAGCCAAGCAATATTGATAAAAAGACATGTCTACGGACAAGACATTCTGACATATTTTTGAATTTTTTCCTCTATTAATAGATGGAAGAAAAAAATGTTAGTAGTGTTTTCATATCTACAAAAGAACAGGAACTTAGCAATGCAACATTAATGTAATTATGCTTCCAGTTTACTAGGGAATGCATGTCTATGGACAAGACATTTTTTCACTTTATTTGTATATCCAACTTTGATGGCATATATCTCCAGCTAGGGTACTGCAATTTTAATAAATGAGGTAGTTTTTGATAATGTATATACTGGAAGAGAAAACAAAACACATAATAGCATAAATTTGATTTATTTTTCTCTTTTATCACTACACTGAGCAAGCTAAAAACAAAAGTACAAAATTGCATAACAAGCGCATAGTATTCAACTTTTTATCATAACTTTGTAACCACTGAAGATTTTTTGTTGCAACAACCAGTAAAAGAAAGATGAATAAATTGTCTATAACAGTGAACCAATAATGTAGTTCAAATTAAGTTCACTTATTAACTATCAATTGATAAAAACAGTGAAATTTTAAATGAAACAACATAACGTGAAATTTTGACTATTTTCAGCGTGTATTTTAGTGTTTTTTTTCAAAACGGTAACACCTATACAGTACAAGATATTTGATATTCATTGTGAAACCCATCATTCTCTTCTTCAGTTCAAAGATGTATTACTTATGTAAAGTTTATCTTCTTGTCTTTACAAGCCTATAACATAGACCCAATATGAAATGCACATCTGATCTTGGCTAGGCCGTTAAATGTAATGTGTATGAGGTGTAATTATAGTGTGTTGAAGACATTAATCCTTGTATCATGTATTGATAAGAGGTGTGTAACATTTTGATTTGAGGATCAAAATTTAGGGGTTCATTGTACTTTCAGATGATTTATTTAGTCCCCTAATATCATCTCCAGAATAAATTTATGTAATTCCTGTATTTCAATGCAGAGATATTTTGATTCATGCAGAACTTACAAGATTTAGTCAAATGATTTCAAGAGTAACATGCGAGTCAAATTAACAAGATATGGATTAATCATCTATTATACTGTCTGAAATTTAGAGCTTTACACATTAAGAAGTAGCTTTTACTGTGCTGCTAGCAAAATAAGAATCCAGTTTTCTTATCTTCTTAGACATTAGTGCATGTTAGACTATTTAATAATATTAATAGTTAATTTGTACCAATTTAAATAACTTTAAAAATAAAACAGAACAAAAATAAAGGGCTGCGCTTGAGCGCATGATACGCCCGTTGCTCTTTCAACTTGTCTTTTATGCTTTAAATGAATTTATATGATCAACTAGAAATATATATACAAATCAAAAGGGATGTTACATTAATATATTCACCAAAGTTTCATAAAATCCCCCTTTTTTAAGTATAAAAATTCATTACTTAAGAAAACATAAAATCTAAAATTTATAAAAATGGAAAGGGAGCTTATGTCAATAGATATAAACAATTTATCAAAGTTGCATAAAATTTTGTGAAAGTGTTAGTTATTGTCCCAAAATTGGAAAATCCCCCCTTTTATCAACATAAAAATTCATAACACGGAAATGTAAAATCTGAAATTTATAAAAATTGAAAAGGAGCTTACATCAATAGATATAAACAATTCACCAAAGTTTCATGGACATTGGTGAAAGCCTTTTTGAGTTATTGTCTGAAGTGTTGAAAATCCCCCTTTTTTTATGAATAAAGCCCCATAAATCCAAAACTTAAAATCTGAAATTTATAAAAATTGAAATGGAGCTTACATCAATAGATATAAACAATTCACCAAAGTTTCATGGACATTGGTGAAAGCCTTTTTGAGTTATTGTCCGAAGTGTTGAAAATCTCCCTTTTTTTATGAATAAAGCCCCATAAATCCAAAACTTAAAATCTGAAATTTATAAAAATTGAAAGGGAGCTTACATCAATAGATATAAACAATTCACCAAAGTTTCATGGACATTGGTGAAAGCCTTTTTGAGTTATTGTCCGAAGTGTTGAAAATCCCCCCTTTTTTATGAATAAAGCCCCATAAATCCAAAACTTAAAATCTGAAATTAAAAAAAAACGAAAGGGAGCTTACGTCAATAGATATAAACAATTCACTGAAGTTTCATGGAAATTGGTGAAAGCGTTTTTGAGTTATTGTCCGAAGTGTGGACGACGGACGGACGGACGGACAACGGTATACCATAATACGTCCCGTCTAAAAGACGACAGGCGTATAAAAACTAAAGTTGTATGTGCCAATCAAAGCACCAAGAATGAGCTAAATTATAACAATCATAACATAATAAAATAAAATTCTGCTGACACGGAGATACGTTTAGCCTGTATGTGGTTTTGAAAAAATGCACATGTTAAATTTCAAATAGCAATTCTTCATCATGCAAAATATGCAAAATTTCAAAGTCATTGAACCATGACTGAATGTTCATGTCAAAATAATTTGGCACTGGTACCAACACCTAAACAGCACACCCAGCCTATCAAGATATGACAATATCAGGTTATTCTATGTTATCTCATAATTAATTTTGATTTAATAAATTCACATTTAATTTAAGGGTGAATTTCTGCACTATACCACAGCAACTATTATTAATTGGTGAACAATCTAAATTACAACCCAGGGCTAATAGTTATATGTTACCTAAATTTTCACTCCAGATTGACAACATTAAATACAGACTGAAAGTTTAAAACAGTTCTGTTAAAAGATATTGTTCTGACACTTCATTGAAAGAAAATCTGTGTTTTCTAAGTTTCCTAATTTAAGGTTAAGATAAATTCTTCTTTGAGCAAGCAATAATAACTATTAAAACAAATATTATCCTAATATTTTCCACCATTACCTTTTTATTCTAACACACATAGTCCCATCTTCTTTGAATCCTCGGTATAGCTGGAAGGCCATTCCCAACCCAATAACCCTTTACCTAAAAAAGTGTAAAAAGATGGGGGGAAATAGAGACCCTAAAAGAGTCAGTGTCACTCACCATTGCCTATGTTCATCTTCAACAATAACCATAATGGAGGACAATTCTATAAGATTTTTTACTTTCTATCCAGATAATAGGCAAAAATGAAGGGAAAAAAGGCTATAACTCCTGAAATAACTTTGCTAACAGTTTTGATGTAAATTGTCAATTAGCATAATTAGTAGATCTAAAAGTTTTCACTGTCTACAGCATTTTTCAAGATAAAAGAAAAACTTGCAATTTACCTCTGTAAAGATGTCTTTATTCTAGTCTTAACCATGCATATATATGTCTGCCAGATTTTTTTGCAGGCTGAATCATCAGACAAACTTTATTTAACTAAATACCCCAAGGATGATTGTGGTAAAGTTTGGTCCCAATTTAAGAGATGATGATGGATGGATGATAGACATCCAGCAGCAAATCAAATGCACATTAAGGGCAAGAATATCACCCAGTTTTGTACTTGACCAACACACAGAGCAGCATTTTTAACATACTTCTGTCTACAACAAGTCATGTTACCTTTCCCAGAACAATATTTGGATGCAGATCCAACAAGTCTTTGCTCTTAATACTTAATGCTGTGTGCTTAACTGAGAAGTTGCATATACATATTTTTAAATCTTTGGTTTGATCTGACAGGGGTTCAAACCTACAATCTCCAGCACTCAAGGTGAACATGCAAGACCACCATGATTTTTGAACAAATCAGTAACTCACTTGACCAATGGGTTAGGTGAGCTAAAAAGAGTCTTTGATGCATCATGGTATTTAGGCATATCAAACTTTAAGCCCAAAAAATTCTACAACAGTCTATTCATATTTCAATTGTGTTCATGTAGTGCATTACCTATGCCTGAAAGGATCCGAGAGAGACGAACGTCACACTGTGACTCTAATAACCAACCAGTTGCTGTACCTATGTGAAGAAAAGGAAGAAAAATTAATCCACAACAATTTTTAGATAAATTTTTATGGTACAAATTCATAGTACATAAATGTTATATATATATAATTCTATTTTGGATGTAACACGTCTTCTGATTGGCTGACGTTATTTTGTTATCAGCCCATAGACATAATTTAGTCATGTGACCGTGACGTCATTAACGTTTTTCATGGTTTTCTACGGTTTGAAATAGAATTTAGAAATAATATTTATTCTGTCTATTCAAAATAACATAAAAAATGTGGTGCACACTGTTAAATAACCCGCTACGCACGTTATTCAGTGATCACCAATTTTTTTGTTATTTTTCATAGACTCAAAAAAATATTACAGTCATTCCTTAAATAAATTTGGAATTTGTTTACGCAATTCTTAACATGCTACATAAAATAAACTAGTTTTAAGTTTTAAAATCTGGAATAAAACCTCAAAGAACAATTTGAGTCTGCATATACTGGTATGTATTAATCAATATTCTTTTAAATGCATAATGGCTAGACAAAATATATAATAATTTATATTCAAATATTTCTCTTTATATTGTGATTTTCTTGTGTTATACTATCGTGTTAATAGTATAAACCTCAATCAGAGGTGCATGAACAAGCCGTATACATTTTGTACACATGCATGTAAAAGAAAATGCAAAAATAGAAATCAAAATGAAAGTTTAAAATTACAGTGCCATAAAAAAGATTGTTTCTATAATTATCTTCTATGTTTGAGTCATTTCATCATTAGAAAAAAAATCGAAAATTAGAGTCAATCTTGTGATGTTATTATTCAGCTACATGTACATGTACACAAAATGTAGTACAGCTAGTCTGTATCATTTATCTTTAAGACAATAAAGTGTGATTGCCAAGGAGACAACTCGTCATCAACATAAGGGTTTTTCAGATTTGACATAAAACAGAGCAATGGATTTGTTTTTTCTCATGCATATTATAATATTATACAAGTCTTGTCTATCTAGTTATGAAATTTTATTGAAGCTGGATATACAAATTATTAATCAAAAACTTGTTCATGAAGACTTATTAAATGAATTATATACATTTTTTTTACCTAACTTTGAAAAGAAAAAGTGCAATCATTTCAATTAAATGCAATATAAAGAAATAACACAACAGATGTAGAAAATTGTGAAATAAACATTGAACTGTAAATTTAGAATAATCATATCATAGGTGATATATTGTATTTTATAAATATCCTAATCATTATGTTTAGAATATTTTCTTTTGTATTTAGTGTTGTAGATCACTACTGTAAATACAAAAGAAAACAAGAAGATACTTTTTTTAAAACCACAGAGATTTTAACTTATATTCAACCCAACAAAGTGGATGAAATGTTAAATACAATTCAATAATTCCTTATTGTACAAGCTACAATGTATCTCTTCCTCTAAAATATCATTCTATTGTACAATATGAAGACAAGGTCCTAAAACCAATGTAAGTGCAAATGAGTTACTTGTATTTACCCATATACATCCACATTTTGTTTGTTTATTTGGCAAAATATTTGCATGAAGCACTATTACTCCTTTTTTTATCATGAATACTGTAAATTCAGAAATAATTGTGTGTATTTATTATTGTTATTTAGTCATTTTCGAATAAAAAAGGATTTTAATTTTTGCGATATCGAGAAAAATCCTGTATAATTCATAAAAAAAAATCAAAATGCTACTTCAAATTATTGCAATTATAACCTTGTCGCAAATTTTGCAATAATAACCTCACAATAATTTCTGAATTTATAGCATACAAGTACTAAATAAATGTGTATAATTGTTGAAAACTTGATTGTAAATCTGAATTACTTTTCTTTTTTCACCAAGACACTTGTTTTTTTTTTTAATAATTTAATACATGTAATAGTTGAATCAAATACTTGTGTAACATGTAATTAAATTAAAATCTTATAAATATTAAATGAGATGTAATATAACCATATTTAGCAAATACATATACATACAATATTTATTTGTGGGAAATCAGAAATATATTTCCAGTATCTGCATTTTGCCTTATAACTGAGAAGCAGAAAATCTAGGGTTTGGTTCAACTCAAAGTTGTTACTGAACAAAACCCTGAGATTTTTTCAATTATAAATATGTTTTTCTTAAAAGTTAACAAAGAATTATTTCTTAATGATTAAATTTTGCCTCTGTAATTTAGAGGTATTTTAAAAAACATCTGAGTTTTGCCAATTTTGTTCATTGCTAAATTGGTTATTTTTTAAACAACACATCCACACGTCATGCCAGAATGCAATTCATTGATCGCAGTATTCTAACAAGACGTGAAACAACTGAGAAGTTACTGCACCATAGGTAGCCCTTTGCCTTGCCATGTTCATACACTTTCCAAACATACACACTGAAAGGCTTGTAGCACACCTGTTTGGTGCAGTTACCTGCTCCTTACTTCTGGATTTGATCCACTAGGTGGCAGTAAATTGCCAATTAGTTTTCCTTCTTATTCTGTTTGCTGACAACCTGACAAGAGAAAATTGAACATGATAGCACAAATTAAACAGTAGCATCAGGTCATTTCAATTTATCGGTCGCTTTAACTTACATTTTGACATTGTGTCATTAATTGTCATGTTTCTGCATTTCAGTTGAATTGTTTATTGACATAAAACATATTAACTGCAAAATCAAATTTCATTTGTATCACCAATAGTTCAAAGTAGGATTCTGTTTTAATATAAATATCATTTTTTATTCTGACAATGGTATAATGTCATATCATCTCATATGACATCTAACTAATTTTCAAAAAGTGATTGTAAATATCTGACATAATCTCAATCTGTGTGTATTAGCTAGCTAAGTAGCTTTCTGTAACAGATGATTTTATTTTACTCTTGTAAATAGCATGTGTCCTCTTTTATATTAAGTAATTGGTCATGATCATTCTGTTAGAAGCTAAACTGAAGCTTTTTATTATGTTTTACTTTGATGATACAATTTATACATGTATCATCTATATACATGTATTAAAAATAGATTTGTGTGCATGTAAAACTGGTTTTCACCCAAACACTTTTAGTGCCTGTTCCAAGTCAGGCCAGTCTGGTCATTCGGTATTTGCTGATTGTTGGTATCTTTATTTATAATTCTATATATACATGTATTCTCCTATGTGGCTGTTGATGTGGTCTGTTTTACTACTTTCTAATATCAATTTTAATTTCTGTCAATCTTTTTATGCATTATTCAAATATCTATTGTTCTCACAACACTTCAAATATTTATATCAAATAATGACATGGTTTCATGTATTTGTTTCTATTTTTCAATATCCCCATTGATTGATTGTTTGTTTGGTTCTTGTTTAACATCCTGTGGTAAATATTTCATTCATATTCAGAATAGAATGAATTATCAATTTTATTACTGCACATGTTTTTTACTGGTTCAAAAGAAGAAAACTTGGACTGCCACTGAAAAGTAATGGTACATGCATCTATACTGGATTTGGCAGAAATTCTGCCTTGCAATAGATATCATAATTAACTTTTTACAGTTCATGCAAGGATTTTTTTAACAATGAAGATTGTAAATGCACTCACCCTACACTTGGCTTTGTTTTTATTTCCTTAGTATTTCTGACTTAATGGCATAAGTTTTGGTTTAAAAATATCTCAATGACTGATTGTTTATATGAGTCATCCATTGGAAAATAAGATGTTTTCAGAGGGATCAAGATACCCAAATAATTCAGGCGAAAACTCATTATATTCTTCTGCTCTACAATGACTACAATTAATGCCTGAAGGTATTGTAAATGAAAAGTTTACTAATTAATTATTCAAAATAAGCTCAGAACAGGAGACTTCCATAGGTAGGGGCTTATTATGACAGGTAAGGATAAAAGTACAATTTTGTTAATCAATATATACATATATCTGTACATATATATTTATAAAAACGAACATTCAAAAATTAATTTCATTTACCTGTGTACATGGTGTATATTATTGTATATGGTGGCTTTTGGTTCAAGGTAATTGCCAGGTTGGTGGTTTTTTTTATTGTTTAACATCTCATAGCTGTATACTACTGTTGCCTTTATTTCTTCACGTGCCCTTATTTTATTGATTTTCTATTTACATTGTATCATCAGTTTTTTTTAAATCAAATGAATTCGCTCAGTGTTTGTTCAGTAGTGTTAATATGTGTTTTGATTAAGTTCCATTAAACATGTTAAACACAATTGTTACCAGAGAGGGTGCACCTCAAAGATTTAACCTTACATTTTTATATTTTGTAATCACATTGTGTCATACATGTAGATCAAATTTATTCATTCAGTGTATGTTCACTTGTATTTATGTCTTTTGCTTGGATTTAGCCATTTTAATTGGTATCTTTAGTGTTTCCTGCAGCTTTTAAAAAGGGCAGGGTAATTGTTAGCTCAGAGGGCACATTAAGCGCGATAGACAACAATTTTAGGGCACTTACTTAACATAAACAGGCAATTTCTATAAAATGGATTCATTTAAAAAATACTAGTTTAATGACCTCTTAATAGTTATTGTTCAAAATATATACATGTAACAGACTTCTTTCTGGGTCTATCATATTCTTGCAGAGATGCAACTAATCGTCGGACCCGTCGGACCTAAGGGGCAGAATTTATGCAGGTCCGGCAAAACTTGTAGCTGTGCAGGACCTGATGGCAGGCAATATTTAAGTCCGCTTGGGTCCGCCAAAACTGAAATCCCCGTCGGCCCCGGCAGAGTATTTTGTTTATAAAATTGCGATCATCTATAATAAAAGTAAATGTCCTGTTCCCCCGCATTTTCTAACTCCGGGAACCAGTATTTCCGCTCAGTAATAGTCTTTCGTACCTTGTCCATCTCGCCCTGAACAATTCTCCGTATTTCCGTCATGTTTTTTGTTTTAGAAATTCGCTCTCTAGGAAGGAGGTCTATTAAGCATAGTTAAGAAGTTCAGGAAATATGTCATGGCCGATAAAATTTGTAAGTGGGTCGAAACACGGTAAAAGACCAAACCAGTCACCTATTCAAGTTGATAAAGCTGTAAAGACGAATGAATCTGGGAGTGATAATGATTCTGACTATGAGTCAGATTTTGAATTTGAACAGAATGAAACTACCAATGACTATCTTGTTTCCAAGTACTCTTGTGAAGAATAACTTTTAATCAGATCAATATTATGTAATGCATTATTCAATAAACTACAATTGTTATGAATCACAGGTTATTTTAAAATAATAATAATATCAACAAAATCAAAATTAACGTTTGTTCAATAGCATAATTTCATTTGATTTTTGAGTGAAAATATGGGTCTGGCAGAAATTTGATGGGTCTGGCAAAACTTGGTACCCTGTAGGCCCCATTGTCTGACAGGAAAAAAAAACTGTTTGCATCTCTGTTCTTGATGTGGGACCACATTGAAAAAAAATGTTGGTTTGCCAAAGCCAGAGTTCCATAAAAAAGATCAGGGTGATAGGTTGGTTTTTAAAAAAAAATATGAATGGACTATTTAAAATGATTAACTTAAAGAATTTGTCTGGTCATTTTTAGTAACCAAAATTTAGTAAATTACAAAAAAAAATAACTTTACAAATTAACCCCTTCCCCTCTACACCCTTTTCCAAATTAAATTAATATAGATACACCAAGTTTTACTTCTTTCATGGCACTACCATATCAGCTGTTTATTTTAAATGTCTATAAATAGCCAGAAATAGTTGTCTGTTACTTAGGTGTTTTCCCAAGTATTTTCCCCGCCTAAAATGATCATGTGACATGTTTGTAAACAAAAGACAACATTTCATCAAGGAATTCATTTATTTTCTGGATTATTCTGCTTTTAATAATTTAGTTTGGATTTTTATTCATTTCATTTAAGGTACAGTCAAGCATTTGTATTTAAAAATAGTTTGCAAAGAATTTTACTTTTCACTTTGACAAATGTCTCATGATCGCCGTTCATTGGCTTGTTCAACCATGCAAACAATGTATATTATATTATGTAAATTAGAAATCTATCAGCTGTCAAAAATATTGATCTAAGCAATCGATGTTTTGAAATCGTTTTCCGGTTTAGTTTCTTGTCAAAACAATGTCATATCATTAATCTTCTAGGCAAAACGATGTTTCTGGGACTTGGGGGATACAATCAGGACGCGTGATTAGTATCTGTATTCACTATTCAATCTATTGCAGTTTGCTAATCAGCTGATTACGAAATCGATTACAAAATGGCGTCCTAGTGAACTTTTGTTTACGTATGATGGGAAATAACTCGAGCGGTATTCATATAATATGTCTTTCAGTACCGTAAAGGCATGGCGTCAGGAATTTCGACAAAACTAGGGCAGGGCGCCAAATTTTTTTCCCAAAAAGGGCAGGGCGTCGAGAAATCGCGGCAGGGCGCCATTACACGCCAAAACCACCTGTAGGAAACACTAATCTTGTAGTGTGTCTTTCTATGTTGTGATGTTACACTATTGTTTTTGCACCTGTCCTAAGTCAAGAACCTGTTGTGTTCTCGTTTGCTGATGTGATTCATAATAATATATATGTGTTTTTTGTTTTTTATTTAGATTAGCTGGATTCTTTTTCTCGTTTGAATGATTTTACACCAGTAATTTTTGGGGCCCTTTATAGCTTGCTGTTTAATGTGAGCCAAGACTCCAAGCCTTCATGTTGAAGACCATACTTTGACCTGTAATGGTTTATTTATAGAAATTGTTATTTAGATAGCGAGTTGTCTCATTGGCACTGATACCACATCTTCTTCTATCTTTTGTTTTTATTTTTACACCTTTTGCAAGAACGTTAAACAGGAAAAAATGTCCATCATAAATAATTTAAAAAAAAAGAGTTAATTTAACTTTTGTTACACAAAATGGAATTACTTATTATAATACACCTTATCGCTATTTGTCCGCCATTGCTGGATATCACACAGGTTCCCGTAATATTTTGACGTCATAAAACAAAATATCTGACGCCACAATGGAAAAGTGATTGTTGTATGCGCCAAAAGTTCAAGCGGCCGGATCAGCCAGGATTAGCGATAAGGTGTATTCTATTTAAGTTAAGCCTTAAAATTCTTTTGATAACCTAAACCACAGGGGCGCGTATCAGATGTTTTGGGGCAGAAATATATGCCAGTCGACTTGTATGCATTATACATTGTGTCAATACTAATACCAGTAATAGCGTACACAATCAACAATGTATAAAGCCTACCAAATATATGGCAGTCGACTGGTATGCGTTATACATTGTGTAAATAGTGTACGCTATCAACACAATGTGAATGTATAATAGTGTACGCTATCAACAAAACAAAATGTATAACGTATACCAGTCGACTGGCAGGCATATATATTTCCGCCCCAAAACATCTATGATACGCGCCCCTGTGGCTAAACCGGCACAAGATTATAAACATTGACATTGTACACTTTTTTGTCACAAAACTTGTCAAAAGGGTAATCATGGTAATTGATCGTTTATCATCCATTAACAGATCAAGGTTCAATATGCGTATAATTTTTCGTTAATGCTATGTTGAGACTATTAAAAGGGTCAGTGGAATATAAAATAGGAGCTTTGAATGGTTAAATATTCTCGATGCTTTTTTTTGCAAAAATACCTTTCTTCATCGCCGTGTTTTGGAACCCGGATGGAGGTACCGTGTGTAAAAGTTTAATTTATTCGGATAAAAATCCGGAATCTGAAATTGACTTTTGCTAATTTGCTAATGAGGGGGGATAGGACCTTTATCGGGACTCCGGGATCGGGTGTTTTTAAGCTCGGGATTTCGGGATTGACCCTTTCGGGATCCGGGAATTATTTTTTTGCGAATTTCGGGACCTCGGGATTTTGTGTTTTTAAGCCCGGGATTTCGGGATTTAGTTTTTTCAAGCCCAGGATTTCGGGATCAGGACCCCTCCTATCCCCCCTCGCTAATCGATTATTTAAAAATGTTAAGAAATTCTCGTGTTTGTTTCTTACTGATACTGATAACTATAAAACATGTACAGTAGTATGTAATCTATTGACCGAGTTCAGAAGTCAGTAGCCGGTAAAAACGTCAAAAACAGATATTTTACGGTCTACAATATTGGCGTTAATTTTTTACACCACTACTTTTTTGGCTGGGCTATTTTACCGGCTGCGGCAAAATAGTGATTTATATTTTACATAGAGTTTTGCTGTTTTGCCGGTCTTAATAAAGATTTTAATAGAAGTATAGAAATCAAGAATAGAAAAAAATAGAAACATACACTTTAATAAAGAATCTTTATACCAAAATGTCTTCTTTACAAAAATATTTCAATTGATATTCTTTACTTTTAGACTAAGTAGTCTCTAAAAATGTGTATTTTTTAAATATTTTAAAAAGAAAAGCATAAATATCAAAATTGATGCTAGTACTTATTTCTTTAATGGGAAGTCTAAAATAAAGCATCATAACATAAACTTTACTAAAATTGTCTGTTTATAAATTTTGAAATTATTATGAAACTTAGGCTTCAACTCCCTCAGGCAAAGTTGGCTTTAGATGAATTTGGCTATTTATTTTAGGTATTTTTGACATAAAGCTCTTCAACGATTTTCGGTACTTATACATCTTCGGATTTCAAATGTTTGGCTTTGAGCGTTGCTGATGAAGGTAAATCCAGAAAAGCGCTTCTTCGGACGCAATAAATTATAAAACGTGTTGTTTTCCATTTTTACTGAAATTGATACTAGTATTTTTTTTTTTCTTTCATAGGAAGACTAAAATATTTTTCTTAAAAGAAAAGCATACAAACCCATAAAAAAAATCAACATTCTGATTAAAACTTTTTATAAAAATATTATATTAGTTTTGAAACAAAAAGTAACACCCAACAACTTCAAACTGCTTGACGAGCGTTACAAAACCAGTGCCTTGCTTTTTTGTGATATTCTTTTGCGCCAGCACCAGAAAGGTGCTGCCACTGCAGACATGAACTGAACACAACAAAATTTTGTTTCTTTTGTGTCTGCATCACTTTTGCAGACTGAAATGCAGATATATATATATACATTTTAGTATTCACCACTCATAAAACTCATAAAATAAATGCTGTCAATAGCTAGATTTCCATTTATATGCATTGTGTGTACAAATTTTTTGTATGTATTCATCTTTAACGTTTTGTCTAGTTTTCATGATTTTTTAGTCCTTTTTCGCGTTTTCTCAGTTACACATAGTTGTCGTTTTCAAAGTGCTCCAAAACCTGCTGAAGCTTTTCATATCTGTCGAAAATCAAGTTTGTTTTATAACATGATCACATTTGTTGTTTTCTATTTTTGAACGTGTAATGTTTAACAGAAATTAACGTATGTACATGTAATAAAATGAGTGGAGTTCTCCGAATTTAACTGACCAGGAAGGCAAGGCGAAGATTAAAAGGTTATTGACATGTAGCCACAAAAATCATTTGTGCATAAATAGTTCCTTAAACAATATATTTCATATCATCTTGATTAAAATTCTGAAATAGGACCGGCAAAATAGCAAAACTCTAAGAGGCAAAATAGCCACTGCCTTTTTTTTTCTCCGTAAAGTTTTTGTATACAAATTATGAAATAGTGCGAGAGTATATTAGTGAATGCAATATATCAAAATGAAAGGCCAATACTCCGTATATATTTATTACAGTAGCATAAATAGGTGCAATTAGGAATTACATGTAATTACTAAAAGTTTAAGAATTACATGTAATTACTAAAAGTTTAAGAATTAAATGTAATTACTAAAAGTTTAAGAATTACATGTAATTACTAAAAGTTTAAGAATTACATGTAATTACTAAAAGTTTAAGAATTAAATGTAATTACTAAAAGTTTAAGAATTACATGTAATTACTAAAAGTTTAAGAATTACATGTAATTACTAAAAGTTTAAGAATTACATGTAATTACTAAAAGTTTAATAATTACATGTAATTACTAAAAGTTTAAGAATTACGTCATGTAATTACTAAAAGTTTAAGAATTACATGTAATTACTTAAAGTTTAAGATTTGATATTCTATTATTGTAATACTTTAAAGTTGCAGCATGGCAATTATTAGTCATAAATATGATGTGAACTTAAAAATCAGTATATCCCAACGAAGGGTTTGAACCAGATTTAGATTTCTCAGTTCACCGAATATATATATATATATATATATATATATATATTTATATTCTTTATTGCCTCCAGGAGGAGAGTGAAAAATAATAAACATGATAAACACAAAAAATTAACAATTGAACAACATAGGCAAATTAAATCAGAAAATGTCATGATCAGTTGAAGTGAGTAATTGTCAGTAACGGATATTACAGTTATATTAATCTTGAAGTAAAGTTCCAAATTTATGGATATATCGAACGCATATAGCTTGGAATGTCTCTAATTGGTCGGTTTCAAGTGGGAAATTGTCCGAATTGCAAGAAAGTAAGTAATAAAATAGTTCTTCATCAGACATGTTTGCTAGGAAGATACTAAAAGTAATTGGGTTGATGTTTATAATTTCACACCAAAAGTTATCACGTGTTTCGTCAAGATAGTCACATGAAGCGATAGCGTGCACTAAAGGATCCAAAAACATTTTACCACATCTGTCATAGAGAATGTTTTGCCCATTGTCATAGTCTTTTACTAAACAGCAAACAGAAGTTAAATATTGTGCTTGTTTCCGTAAATTTGGATGCTTCAATGCTATAGTCCATGCAGGGTGAGGTGCATATTCTTTTTTGATCATTTTAAAAGCAACAAAATCATCATCAATGTTAATACGTCTTTTCCAATTAACAATCTCGAAAGCAGCCACTGTTGTTTTCACAATACGCTTCCATATTAGAGGTGTTGGAAAAAGTCCTGTTTCACAGAAATCGTTAAAATAGGTTGATAACTCATACTTCCTCAAAATGTTTATAATGTCAACAGTGAATCCCAAATTTGAATGGCTTCCGTCGTTGTATTTAAAATCGTTAACTCTACGAATTAATATACGGAAAGATACACTTTCGCACGGAAGATTACATATCCGTCCTAGGAATAGAAGTTTCTTCTCGTCCACATAACTTTCAATGCTAAACCAACCGATCATCGGAAGGCACATATCACTTCGTGTGCGCCGTGGTAATCCTTGAATATTTTTGCAAATGTAGTGCTGAGTTCTTTCCAACATTAACCATTCAGTTGAAGTAAGTTTGCCCCATAGTTCACATCCGTACAACGCTTTCGGATAACAAACTTGTTTTACGAATTTTGAACAAACAATAGGGTTTAAAATAGCTGGATGAACACCTAGACGGATTAAAGATATAACGGTTGCACGCAGTGTTCTACAAACGTCTATTGTACGATCCATCGACTTAAGGCACGTATAAAGATTAATTCCACAATGTTTTGCTATCTTAACTGTCGATATTGGTTCATTATATAGAAGAACATCGGTTCCAGTTGTAGGTTTACCAAAATGTAAGAGCTGACTTTTACCTGCAGAGAACGCAAAGCTCCAATGGGTGCTGTACTCTTCGCAAATTTTGACCATAACTTGTGAAGATTGGCGATCAGTTGCGATTATTGAAATATCGTCATCTTGAACGGGTGTACTAGCGTTGAGGTCATGTATAAAAGCACCTTGTTGGCTGGACTCTAATTTGTCAATGAGGTCGTTGATAAAAATTAAGTACAGTTTTGCTGAAAGTACACTTCCTTGCCTAACACCACGATGCAACTTGAACCAATTTGACAGCTTTCCACCAGAGAATACCGCACTCGTAAGATCAGAATACATATTATCAAGAAGACACCATAATTTTGCGGGAAGGCCATATTCGTATAATTTGATGCGCAAACCGTCGTGTGGGACAGTGTCAAACGCCTTAGTACTGTCTAATAGAACGATTTTGACGGGTCCACCTTTTTCAATGTGATGAAATTTAACTTCTTGTAGATTGTATGATGCATTCATGCTACTTAATTGTTTTTGGTAAGCAACTTGCTGGTGATTCGGAAAGTCGGGTCTCAATTTTGTAAGTTCGTTCTCAAGCAGTTTTTCAAATATTTTAGCGATACTTGGCACTAGAGATATCCCACGGTATGAGTTAGTATCAGTGCGAGGTTTTTTTCCACCTTTAAAAGGAAGAAAAATAATTCTTTTTCGCCACTCACCCGGTATATATCCGCATTGTATTACCATGTTGAACAAGTGATGTAGATGTCTCAAGAGTAGTTTTCCTCCGTATTTGATGTGCTCATAAGTGATTTGATCATGGCCGCACGCTTTGTTGTTTTTCAAATGCGAACAAATGTTAATGACATCAGAGTAACTAAATTGTAAAACATCCTTCTCGTTGAGAGTTCTATTTACTTCACGAATGGTTGATACGCGGTCTGATATGTAGGTTTCACGGTCTGGTTCACTGTACACAGATTGCGAAAAAACGTTTTGAAAATGGTCATACCATATACTCATTAGATCATTACTATCCGTAAACAAAGTGCCATCTTTCTTTAAAGCTGTACAGGTGTGTGGCTTCTGTTTCCGCTTATTAAGAATGATCCATACGGACTTTTGGTCAACGTCAATGTCATTTTCAATTTTCTGCGCAATAGCACTTTCATATTCGTCAATTGCGGATCTTTGAGCGTCACGAAAAGCCCTTTTCGCCTGCTTGTAATGATTGAACGCATCGCATTTTAAATCATGGCAGTTACAGTTGTTTAACCATTCGATTCTGTTCAGACGCATCATGTCGCGCAAATGAGTGAGACTTTTATTCCTATATGGCTTTTGATAAGGTTTGAATATAGAGTACGGCAATGTCTCTTGTTCGGCTTGCTTAATTGCAGACACTTTCTTGTTGTAGTAATCCTCAATAGTTAGTTTATTAATTTCGTGTCTTGGAAATTCGGCCGTCCACAAGTGTTGTGATAGTGCGAACGAATAATCATTTATGTAACCATACTTGCGTGCACGATCCCACGAAACGGAACGAGTTGATTGTTCACTTTCAGTATGAGTGAAAACTGAGTTTTCTAATGTTATTGAACATAATATTGGTCGATGGTCAGATACTGAAAAAGGTTGACTGTCTATAACTTTTGCATTTGACACCTTTCCAATTTCTGATAGTGGCATAAGAATATGATCGATACCAGTAGACGGACCATTATCGTATGATTGAAACGTTGTTACTGGTCCATGGCAAAACATCTGCGTATTTACTGAAAACAATTCGTACTCTTGTATTAAGGAATACATAAGCCTACTTCTTTCATCGGGATTAAATTTATAACGCGGGCCTTGAATCTTTGTATTGAAGTCACCCATCAGTATGACAGATCCCATATCTTTATATATAGAACAAATTTCATGCAAAAGTTCAACATTATACTGGTACAATTGATGTGGTTGAGTTGTAGCTGGTAAATAAATTGATAGAATAATAAAAGTTTGTACATTAGGTAAGTTAACTTGGATGCCTATGATTCTGTCACTGTCAATGTCTATTTCAGTAACAAATGAAACAATGTCTTTTGACAGTAAAAAGGCTACCCCACACCGACTGTTGCATGACATTGATTCAGGATTATGTATGTCCACACCTTTTGATATGGAGACAAAGTTATTATCTATAGTGTTAAGTACATGAAGCTGGTATGTACGTAACCAATGTTCAGAAATAGCACAAATGTTAACTTTGTATTCAGCTAATAAATCGGAGAGACATGATATACTAGAAAAAAGTCCCCTACAGTTCCAGCACATCAAATTTAGATTGTTATATGCCATTGCGTCTGTAAGATGCTATCGAATGTTCACTCACAAATTGTTGCCAAGAAAGCCATGGTTTCGTAAAAATTCCACTTGGCCAGAAATGTGGAGCACAAATATACGGTTCGTCATCTGATATGATGTTTAGCTGTGCGGAGGCTGTTCTTTTATTAGGTCTGTCAAAATAGCGAATGAAAGTCACTTTTACTTTTCGATCTTCTAAATACTTCTAATACTTTAAAGTTGCAGCATGGCAATTATTAGTCATAAATATGATGTGAACTTAAAAATCAGTATATCCCAACGAAGGGTTTGAACCAGATTTAGATTTCTCAGTTCACCGAAAATGTAATGTGCTGATGTGACGTGAAATGAACGGAAAAGGGTGTTTATGAACACATGATATTCTAGTTTTCAATTAAAAAAAAATATATTTTCTTTTTGTATGGTACTCCATGTTGCTAACCATAATTTCAATTTTAGCTTTGACAGGATTCGCTGGTGATTTTATAGTTACTTCTCATTATAGTTATAAAAGTTTTCTAATTTTGTTGCTATTGATAATCATACTGTATTGAATGATAACCCCTTGATTCATAATATATAAACCATTCGCTTTGGGACGGAAATATTCAACTGATTTACCTTCCGTTTTATCGTAAACTATACTCGCCTGCTACCACTTCATTTTAATTCTGGTGGATAGTTGTTTCATTTGCAATAATACCAAATCTTCTAATTAATATATGAATGAATGGAGTTATCAAAAAGACATATATTATCTTTTTTAAATGTAGGTGTAATATATATCTGTATATAAAGATCCAATACTATAAAACGTTTTATGCACATGCAATTTACAATGCAAGAGATCTTTCAATGACCATGTTAGGCATTTAAACAAATAAAAGAGTTCTGAAGTTATTCTGAGAGAGAAAAAAATGATCTTAAATTGACAATGTTTACAGCTCGGGAATACGATGAGATTCTTAGTTTAAAGGCACAACTTTGGAAATCTCCCCAACCCGTAAACACTTTACAAATGATGGACGAATTCAGATTGTTCGATGTCATGTGACAAATATCACATTCTTAGGATGAGAACATGTTAAAGTGAAATGAATATGAACGATGTACGACACGTTATTATAATGCGTATCGACCAGTTTTAACTATAACCTCTAAATGTTGCCTGATTGGCAGAGAAGCAGCAAACACGTACCGACATGTGATATAAGCAAAATCGTTTGTTCAGTTTTACAATGAGTATATTTTTTTATGAAATAAACGGAACCAAATATCTGGCTTATGTTTAACTTTTCGTGTCATAATTGAATTCAAGATTTAATGAAGAACACCGTCACCCTTGCAAACGGTTCATGATGTACCCTTAGATATGACAAAAGTGAGCAACTATAACGTGGTACTTTGTTCGGTGTGCATGTAAAGGGATGTTGCTCAGAAGAAAGTTATTAAACCATGAATTCCAAGTGGTGAAGTTGAAATAATTCCGTCGTAAATTTTACGGACGCCATTTCGAGAATGTTGACCATTATGAAATATCTGTTTCACAGATGACGACTGATATGTTGCGCAATCCAGTCTTCTTTCTCGAGAATGTGACCTACCGAATAAGACTCATCACCGGGTGACTAACGGGTGCCACATGTGGAGAAGTTTCTGCTTACCCTTTAGGAGCACATGAGATCAACTCCGTTTTTTTTGTGCCGTCACAGTGGGGTTCGTGCTGCTCAGTCTGTAGTTTTCTATGTTGTCTTTTGATTCTTTTCTCTTTTTTTTTGCAATGACGTTGTCAGTTTATTTTTCGACTTATATATATATGTGTTTGAATGTCCCTTTGGTATCTTTCGCCTCTGGTTTGATTCTTTATCAATATAATTCTGTTTAACTCCGAGACTCCAGTTCAAATTCATACTCAGTCTCGAAATCATGGAATAGTTGTATAGTCTTTCACAGTTCTGGATCTGTAATTTTAGCTTCTTGAAACACTAACTCAAATTAAAATAAACTCGAATTCATACCTAGGCAATGGTATAGTTTTTAAGTTCTGGATCCGCAATTAAAATCTATTAAAATACAAACTGGGTGGGGGAAGGTGTTATGGCTCAAACCGTTAAGGGATTAGAGGCAAAAAAGAGGGAAAAACAAGGGTTTCTTGGTTAATTGCCAATTAAGACAACTTGAAACCAGTGTGAGGAAGGTAATCCAAATATATTAAGGTAATCCAAACATGTTTGATTACCTCCCTTACACTGCTTTAAAATGATGTGTAAAGAAATTTTTTTCTCATATCAGAAATTAAAAAAAAAGAGGGGGATACATTTTTCTTTTCTTTTTCAGGTTGGGGTCAATATGCAACAGCATAGTGTATTGCACAAAATCAACCAAAAAAGGGTGTTTTTTTTTTTCATTTTTGGAAGGGGGGAGGGCAGTTCGCAACAGCGTAGTGCAAAAGCAAAAAAATAAGTATAAAATCAAATTATATAACCAATTTTAAGTTCTTTGACTACAGTTATTCTGTGTCAGAAACATATTATGTGTCAAATATTTAATTACAATCCAAATTCAGACATTCAAATATCACGCATGAATAGTGTCCATTTTTGTCCAAACGGTTCAGGGTTGGACCTCTGCGGTCGTATCCAGCTGCATTGGACGAAGCAATTCATAAAACACTTAAAAGTATGTGAATATGATGAAAGTGATCATCAAAATAAGTTTAAGATGCCCTGGTGTGGAATAAATTTGCAGTAAGGGAGCTACCATTTGATTTTTATTGGGGGCTAGGATGAAATTTGAAAAAAATAGGCAGGACAGGAGTTTTGAGTAAAAAAAAAAGGCAGGATGAGAAACTTGTTAAAAAAAAAATAAAGTTTTGAAAAAATACATTTATGATTAATTATTTGAAGAAAAAAATCTTCAAATACATAAGATGTACAAAAAAAAACAAACATAAAAATAAATGAATAAATTGCTTCGTTGAGCACAGTTGGATACGACCGCAGAGGTCCAACCCTGAACAGTAAGGGCAAAAATGGACAGAATATTCTCGCTTGATCCAGGTCTGAATTTGGATTGTTATTAAATATTTGACACATAATAGGTTTTTATTTTTTTTTTAACTCCCCTTTTTTTTTATTGCTGTTGTGCAATAACACTATGCTGTTGCAAAAAAAATAATATTCAAAGAAATGTTCTTTTAAATTTTTTAAATTGAAATGAGAAAAAAATGCCCCCCCCCCCCTCCCATTTTTGTTCACCTCCCCCTTTAAAAAATCTTTCCCTCAAGATATGGTCATAATCTCAATTCAAATTCCGAATGGAGTTTGCAACAATAATAACCCATTAAAATACATCATAAATGTATTTGGATTACCTCCCTTACACTGCTTTTAAATTGTCTTAAATATGTCAATTCACCAGGAAACCCTGGTTTTCCCCCATTTTTTGCTCCTAATTTCTAAATGATTTGAGCCATAACCCCCAAAGCCAATCCTAACCATCCCTTAGTGGTATGGAAACTTGTATAATTTCATTGATATTCATACACTTAAACACAAGTAATTGCCTGGAAACTAGAAAAATGCTGATATTGGTCCCTTTATGGCCCCTAATTCCTTAACTGTTAGTACCATAACTCCCAAAATCAATCCTTGTTATAAACCTTGTGTTTAAAATTTCATAGATTTCTATATACTTATACTAAAGTAATTATCTGGTAACAAAATCTTTTTCAACTACGATGATTTTTTTTATTGTAAATGTACATTCCTAGTATGATAAGTTCCTCCCTCATTGTACTATAAATAGCTTCCTTAAATGATGAATGTGTCTAAGCAACACATATACCCCTGCATGGAAATATACTGCAAATTCTTCAATCTTTCAATTTACAAGTTTTATCTTGATCAGTTTGGGGGTGGGGACTCCGGGATCGGGTGTTTTTAAGCTTGGGATTTCCCGATTGACCCTTTCAGGTACCAGGAATTCTATTTTTGAGTTTCGGGATGTCGGGATTTAAATTTATTTAAATTCGGGAACTCTGGATTTTTGTGTTTATAAGCCCAGAATTTCGGGATCAGGACCCCTCCTACCCTCCCTCATCAGTGTTTCGGTATTAATAAGCATTGAGTATGTATCATAACATTTTTTCAGGCAAACTAAGGAAAATTGCAGAAATGGCAAATTTAGCAATTTTTCCATTTCTAAAAGGACATAAATCCAGGTCAATAAAAGTGAAGTCAACCAAATTCAATCTAGAACTTGGTAAATTCCAAATTTCAAGGGTATTAATTTCAATATTAGGAATAAACTGAAGATACGTCACTAATGTTTTATGTATAAATCGGCTGATCATTTGTGACCTGTCAGATGTTTTTAGCTATAAAAGTTTAAAAGATAATATTTGCAATTTATACTTATGTTGTACTATAGTATCAGGCCCATAGCCAGGAATTTCCAAAGGGGGGTTATTTGGCCTCAAAAACTTGACTTTAACAGTCACAATTCGAACAGAACGTTGACTTTAACAGTAATTATTTGTTTTTAAGGGGGGGTTCGGACGAACCCCCTGAACCCCCTGGCTACGGGTATGAGTATTGGTGACATGGGAGAGGAATTTCTCCAGACTATATGCCCTAAAGGATGATTGTAAACAATAAAAATATAGGATATATACCAATACACATAATTAACAGCGCCTGGTGATGTTTCATAGCCTGACCAGTTTCGGTCCCAAAAAAAAAACATTATTGTAAACAAGTTTTGTCCCATTTTTCCTAGAAGTTTCAGAGGACAAGTTTTTTTTAAAAAGTAAACAGACGTCAACAATGTCAAATATAAGTTCAATCTACCGGTATTTAAAACTAAATCTCTGCACTCCCTCAGTTTTTATGCTTGGTCTGTGAGTTATAATAAGTGTTTCAGACTGTTTCAGACAATAACAAGTCAAATGAATTCATGCATAATACAAAAAAAACCACTATAACTAGTGATAAAGATACAATATTTTAATTACTTAGTAAGTTTATTTTATGCTGGCATATCATGTTAATATAAAAAAAAAATATGATTTTCCAAAGATTTTTTACATTATTTATTACTACAAAATTCTCAGCAGTTCATAATACCAGTTATGTATATATTTTTAATAATGAAATAAATGGGTAGCCTACAGAAAACCTGACATACATACAGGACATATGTACATATAGAATGTTACAGCTGGCACTGGAACAACTTGATTTCCTTTTTTTTTGCAAATATCAGTCATAACATAAGTATTTGTAATAAAATTGTTTATATTTATAAAATATATCAGAGTTTCTGCGCTCATATAAAAAATTTAGAATGTACTTTGTCATGTTATCATACACACTTCCTGTCTGTTAAAACTCTCATAACTGTTCCTAAACCACCTGAAGCAAAAGCCTGAAAAAGAGGAAAAATTTGTTTATCTTTAGTCTATGCATCCACAATTTTTAGGTATAATATATGTACAATAAAACTAGAGGCTCTAAAGAGCCTGTCTCTCACCTTGGTCTATGTGCATATTAATCAAAGGACACAGATGGATTCATGACAAAATTGTGTTTTGGTGATGGTGATGTGTTCGTACTAAGGTAGATATTGGCCCACCCTTGTAACGTCATATTACTTTACTGAACACTCTTGCTGTTAACATTAAATCTGTCTATAATGCACTTTGCCCAGTAATTACACAGAAAAACATTTTGTAAAAATTTACCGAAATTTTTTTAAATTGTTACATTTTACCCTTATGTTCTACTTTTAGCCATGGCAGCCATCTTGGTTGGCTGGCCAGGTCACCAGACAAAGTTTTTAAACAAGATACCCCAATGATGAAATTTTGAAAAATTTGGTTAAATTTGGCCCAGTAGTTCAGAGGAGAAGATTTTTGTAAAAGATAATAAAAATTGAAGAAAAATGGTAAAATTGACTATAAAGGGCAATAACTCCTTAAGGGGTTAACTGACCATTTTGGTCATGCTGACTTATTTATAGATCTTACTTTGCTGAACATTATCGCTGTTTACATTTTATCTCTATAATAATATTCAAGATAATAACCAATAACAGCAAAATTTCCTTAAAATTACCAATTCAGGAGCAGTAACCCAACAATGGGTTGTCCGATTCATTTGAAAATTTCAGGGCAAATAGATCTTGATTTGATAAACAATTTTACCCCCTTGTCAGATTTGCTCTAAATGCTTTTGTTTCAGAGTTATAAGCCAAAATCTACATTTTACCCCCTTTGTTCTATTTTTAGCCATGGCAGCCATCTTGGTTGTCTGGCCGGATCACCAAACACATGTTTGAAATAGATACACCAATGATGATTGTAGCCAAGTTTGGTTAAATTTGGCCCAGTAGTTTCAGAGGAGAAGATTTTTGTAAAAGTAAACAGACGGACTATGGACGCCAAGTGATGAGAAAAGCTCACTTGGCCCTTAGGGCCAGGTGAGCTACAAAGACTATATATATATGAATCACTGGTTTCATCACTGATCCAAACTTAATTATATTTAAATTTAATGGAAAATTTTGAATCGTATTTGCAAACTGCAGCCTAATTGATGACTAGCACACACACATTTACAATAAATGGTATGTGAAGCTTATCAGAGAAAAGAACACAACATTTAAATGTAATATTTGATTAATTATTGATAATTTGTTTTTAAATTTCTCCGTGTTGAAAGCTGTACTTCTGACAAGTTAAGTTTTGTGATACTGATTTCTGAATATAGCTATATTTTATTAATAATTAAGGCTGATTATGACCCTTTATTCTCTTTCTTTTTCCTTTATTAAATTGTCAATTACATAGGGGGAACATGTTCAACAAATAAAGCATGTGACAAGTTCAAACTTGTTAAAAGACATTTATCTTTTTTTTTTGTAGAACAAAGGTATAGTGTATATATATATCATATCTAAGCTTGAACAACACTAGTACTGTATTTCCAATTAAACTAAAGAAAACTTTACACAGAGAAATTTAGGTAAATAAATTTCCACCTTTGCCATTTTTATTTTTATTGAATATTAAATAGGTGTTTTGGTATTTCATGGCGGCCAGTTTATATTGGTGGAGGAAGCCCAAGTGAACCACTAACCTCAGTAGAAAAAATTGACAGCCATCTAGTCAATTAAGATTGGAGTCGACTGCCTCCTATATTGTGGGATTAGAACTCATAAATTCAGTGTTGACAGGCTAGAGATATAGTAGGTACATGTAGTTTGATAACTCAGACCAAAAAGTCACTAGGGCCTCCCTTGTTTTTTATTTTTAAAATTCTAATGTTAAAATCGCGTTTATCCTTATCCTTTTTTTCTTGGTGAATATATTTTGATTAAGCATTGGATAATCATAATAAGCATACAACATCACATTAATTTTATATTTCTATTAACAAACCTTTTCATGCCAAGTTAAAAGTGCACCACTGCTTCCCTCTGATGGGTTTTCAAATCCTTTATATATATATTTCATAAGTAAATCTAATGTCACTGTATCTAAAGATTTCACACACGAGTCAATTTCATTTGACTTAAAAGATGTGAGGACTCTTGTCACTAATTGCACAGCTTTATTCTGAAAAAAAATTATATGTAAATTTATATAACAAAACGTTGCACATGCTTTATGCATTCCCAACAGTTTAACTTATTTAGTGATTTTCCACTTGTTTTTATGATATCAAAATAAAAATATATATACTTTAAAAAATATTCATTGTTGTTTGATTTACTCCCAGTGGCATATATTGCATGCATATTTAGGACATGTATTGGAAATAAAAATAATTTTATATATATATAATTACATTAGATGTATGTTTCATTATAATACATTATTCTGATTGGCTAACTGCACATCACATGTTATTCCGTAAGCAATTGCATCACACAATAAAATGTATCATTCATGATGACACAAGGTCCCACAATAAAGTGAACAGGTGAATAAAATAAAAACTTGATAATTTTTTTATGATTCTAGCTAATAAATGTAATTATAAGTATTGAATGCTTCTTTTTGTAACTTTATAGGGTTGTAAAAGCCTTGACCGTGCGCACATTTTTAGAATGAAGCGCTTCGGCGCTTCATACAAAATGTACTTCGGTCAACCGTTTACACTCCAATAAATTTACAAAAAGAAGCATTCAATTCTTAAATATGTAAGTGTAAATGGCCTTCAATATAAAAAGATAACTTTTAGATTGCCATCTCTGCAAATTTCACTAGTAATCGAAACAGATATATATATCCCAGTGAAAATATTTAACCATAATACAGTACAATTGTGTATACTTCATTTAAAGCAGGGCAACATAAAATTGAATATTTCTTATTATCTTTAATTCAAAATACTTACTTTTAACTTTTGATCTTTACTTCCAACTGGTGCATTTTTCAGTGCACTTTTTAAGGCATCACTGTTCTTTCCTGTTCTACAGTTAAGGCAGATAATAGTTTAAATCAACAGATCTTTAGAATATATGTAAGTCATGTATCAATTAGAATTATCAGTATTGCACAGTAACGTTACAAATTTTTCACTAAAATCACACATCTGCTAAAAATTAAATTCCCTTACAATTTGACATTGCATATACATTGTTTTTACCAATTCCAAGGTTGCTACCAGTAGTTTATTTTATTGATTGTTTTTTTCTTCAATTTTTTACTAGTCCTATAAAATAAGCCTTCATACATGTAGGTACATATTGTGGTTTTGGCATTGATCGTAAAAAAGAAATCTGTTAAAAGACGTTGAAAGTAAGCAATAAGAACCAACAAAGGCTATGCTTGTGTTACTAATACTTTATAGGACTATTGTTTTACCATTCAAGAGTATATAACAATGTGAGATCAAATACATTATACATGTAAATATATCATGTCATTAGCAGAATAATAAACACTTTAACAGTCATTAAAAACAAATATACAATACAATGAAGACATTGAACAAAATCAATTAACTTTAAAATATTTCCATGTTATTTCATGGATATTAAGATACATAGATTGCGATCTCAAAAAACATGTTTAACCTTGATGCATTTTTGCGCCTGTTCGAAGTCAGGAGCCTCTGGCCTTGGTTACATGTAGTCTTGTATGATTTTTAATTTTAGTTTCTTGTGTATAATTCTGAGTTTAGTATGACGTCCATTATCACTGAACTAGTATACATGTACATATTTGTTTAGGGGCCAGGAGTTTCTCGCTGCATTGAAGACCCATTGTTGTCTTTTTGACACGTTCCCCATTTCCATTCTCATTTTATTTTTATATGTGTTGTCTTTCTTATTTTTCAAAATAAATATTAACATTGGTATATCAAACCTAAATACCACTAAACCTTATACATATTTTCTAATTGGGCACACGAACCCAGGCACACTACATTGTATGTAATGAGGGGGTATCTGGATGATTGTTTCAACTCTGATCATTAATACCTAAAAACTCATCCAAAACTGCTTGGTCAATTTATTTCAACTTTATATAGAAGCTATTTGACCATACAACTATCTGCATCTCATGGCCATGGGTTTGTGTGCTTTTAAGAATGCGTTGTGACCTCAAAATTTCCATTGAAAAGGCATGCATAGTACAAATCAATATAATGTATGAAAAAATAAGATCTGACAATAATCATGATAACAATAAGGTTATTGTCTTTATTTTTAGTGCTGAGCCTATGTTATTTATAAATGCCTTTTTATAATGTAAACAAATATTTAAGCAAAATTTAGTTCTATGGTTTATTCTTAAGAAATGATATTTTGACACTGAGACTAAGTTATGATCATGATGATTATTCATTCACAGTAATATTATTAAATAATTAACAAAATCAGATGGAACAAATTGACCATTTAATAACTTTGATAAAAAATAAATGACTTAATGAGAGGAACAATTTAATAATTTAGGGTATTCAATACTATTGTCACATGTAATCATGGTATTTCACTATTCAAATAATTCACTAATACAATTTAGTATTTGTATATATCATACTAGAAAACACCTGCAAAATTGCGGGCAAATAGAGGGTTGTTGAAAGTATGTAAACTGTTGTAGGATAAATTTTTGTAAAAGATTTAAGACTGGCAAATTTCAGGAAATTAAGGTATAACCAGATGCTCCGCAGGGCGCAGCTTTATACGACCGCAGAGGTTGATCCCTGAACGGTTGGAGCAGGTATGGACACAATATTCAAGCTGGATTCAGCTCTAAATTTGGATTGTGATTAAATAGTTGACACAGCATAGGTTTTGGACACAGAATGAATGTGGTTTAATGAACTTAAAATTATTTTTTTTTGTCTTTGAGCAATCACTATGCTGTTGAATATTAATCCTCTCAAAAAAATGTTTGAAGAAATTTTCTTTTTATTTATGAAATCTGAAATGAGAAAAATTTGACCCCCCCCCCCCATTTTTTTCACATCCCCCTTTCCCTTTTTTCAAAACTGATCTCAATTCAAATTTCTAATGGAGTTTGCAACAATAACTACTCATTTAAATACATCATAAAATATTAAAATGTAACAAAAAGTGCTTGTTATCACTGAATGGTAAAGATTGTTTTAATTTATCAGTTGGTAGTAAAAGTGAATATACATTGTATATTGTATAAAACAATGATTTAAGTTGATTCAACTACAATTCTGGACAAAGAAAGATAACTCCCATTGAAAATAATTTCTTGCTATTGCACAATATTGTGCAATTAGATATTTCTTGCTATTGCGCAATACTGTGCAATTGAAAATATTTGCTATTGCACAATACTGTGCAATTGAAGATTTCTTGCTATTGCGCAATACCGTGCAATTGAAATTTTCTTGCTATTGCACAATACTGTGCAATTGAAGATTTCTTGCTATTGCTGAATACTGTGCAATTGAAAATTTCTTGCTATTGCACAATACTTAATATATTTATTTTGGATCCTGATTTGAACCAACTTGAAAACTGGGCCCATAATCAAAAATCTAAGTACATGTTTAAATTCAGCATATCAAAAAAGCCAAAGAATTCAATTTTTATTAAAATCAAACTTAGTTTAATTTTGGACTCTTTGGTATTTAATGTAGACCAATTTGAAAACGGGACTAAAAATTAAGAATCTACATACACAGTTAGATTTGGCATATCAAAGAACCCCAATTATTCAATTTTTGATGAAATCAAACAATGTTTAATTTTGGACCCCGATTTGGACCAACTTGAAAACTGGGCCAATAATAAAAAATCTAAGTACATTTTTAGATTCAGCATATCAAAGAACCCCAAGGAATCATTTTTTGTTAAAATCAAACTAAGTTTAATTTTGGACCCTTTGGATCTTAATGTAGACCAATTGGAAAACGGGACCAAAAATTAAGAATCTACATACACAGTTAGATCCGGCATATCAAAGAACCCCAATTATTCAATTTTTGATGAAATCAAACAAAGTTCAATTTTGGACCCTTTGGGCCCCTTATTCCTAAAAACCTTTTGTGACCAAAACTCCCAAAATCAAACCCAACCTTCCTTTTATGGTCATAAACCTTGTGTTTAAATTTCAAAGATTTCTATTTACCTATACTAAAGTTATGGTGCGAAAACCAAGAATAATGCTTACTTGGGCCCCTTTTTGGCCCCTTATTCCTAAACTGTTCAGACCTCAACTCCCAAAATCAATCCCAACCTTCCTTTTTGTGGTCATAAACCTTGTGTTTAAATTTCATAGATTTCTATTTACTTAAACTAAAGTTATAGTGCGAAAACCAAGAATAATGCTTATTTGGGCCCTTTTTTGGCCCCTAATTCCTAAACTGTTTGAACTAAAACTCCCAAAATCAATCCCAACCTTCCTTTTGTGGTCATAAACCTTGTGTCAAAATTTCATAGATTTCTATTAACTTAAACTAAAGTTATAGTGCGAAAACCAAGAAAATGCTTATTTGGGCCCTTTTTGGCCCCTAATTCCTAAAATTTTGGGACCAAAACTCCCAAAATCAATCGCAACCTTCCTTTTGTGGTTATAAACCTTGTGTTAAAATTTCATAGATTTCTATTCACTTTTACTAAAGTTAGAGTGTGAAAACTAAAAGTATTTGGACGACCGAGACGACGACGACGCCAACGTGATAGCAATATACGACGAAAAATTAAAATTTTTGCAGTCTTATAAAAAGTCATAAGTACTTGGTGATAGGACAATTTGTTTTAGCCCACAAAGTCCTTTATTTTTTTGTTTTTTTCTATTTTTAAATTTCTGTACACTTTTAACATATATATATATTATATAATTTACAAATTTACAGATCTAACATTGTTGGGTTGATTTTTAGACGAGTTGTATATATTATATATATATATAAAAAAGTCTATAAAAAGGACCAACCAGCAAATTTACTACGTACCGGATCGTCTAGAATAGGCGATACTATGCAGATAAGGAAAAAATTATATCAGTCTAAAAATTTGCACAACTGTACTGATATAAGATGTTATTATACGAAAATGTTGTTATTAAATCGTGTTGACAAACACATCCAAGTATCAAATTTACTCATGAGAAGTCTAAATCCAAAATCGCCTTCTTCGAAACTTCCCAGAGGGCATCATATCTACAGATTTATATTCTAAACCTACTGACACTCATCAATATTTGACCCCTAAAAGTTGCCATCCTGCTCATCTTACCAAGAGCATCCCATACAGTCAGGCACTTAGAGTCAAGCGAATATGTTCCAACACAGAAACAACTAAAAGATAACTACGTCAACTTGAAACTTGCTTGAAGAAAAGGGGCTACAAACACAGAAATATCAAAAAAAGCTTTCAGAAAGCTGATTCAATTCCGAGGAGTGAACTATTGGAATACAAAGTTAAAAAGAAAAATAAAAGGACTCCATGTGTTCTAACTTACCACCCATCTCTCAAAAACAGCTTTGGTGTCATTCATGAACATTTTTTAAACTACATACCCTAATGATGATTGTGGACCAGTTTGATTTAATTTGTCTTAGTAGTTTCAGAGGAGAAGATTTTTGTACAAGATAACAAAAATTTATGAAAAATTGACTATAAAGGGCAATAACTCCTTAAGGGGTCAACTGACCATTTTGGTCATGTTGACTTATTTGTAGATCTTACTTTGCTGAACATTATTGCTGTTTATAGTTAACCTCTATCTATATTAATATTCAAGATAATAACCAAAAACAGCAAAATTTCCTTAAAATGACCAATTCTGGGGCAGCAACCCAACAACAGTTGTCCAATTCATCTGAAAATTTTAAGCCAGATAGATCTTGACCTAATTAACAATATTACCCCATGTCAGATTTGCTCTAAATGCTTAGGTTTCAGAGATATTTAAGCCAAAAACTGCATTTTACCCCTATGTTCTATTTTTAGCCATGGCGGCCATCTTGGTTGGTTGGCCGGGTTACCGGACACATTTTTTAAACTAGATACCCCAATGTGAATGATTATTGTGGCCAAGTTTGGTTAAATTTGGACAAGTAGTTTCAGAGGAGAAGATTTTTGTAAAAGTTAACAACGATGGACGACAACAGACGCCAAGTGATGAGAAAAGCTCACTTGGCCCTTTGGGCCAGGTGATCTAAAACAGTCCTAAATGGAAGTCTTTTCCATAACTTAAAATTCTGTCTGATGACAGAACCAATCTTCAGACGCCTTTATTTTTGTTTTTCTCCCAAAATAACACAAACTAAATTATCATAAGTGAGGATGACAAATGCGACTATGCATGGTACCTATATGACATAAAGTGTGATGATTAGTTTATCAGGAAGGAAGAGAAGCAACAAACAAAATGAGGTCTTCTCATTTAATAAATGCTGATATATATTTAAATAAGTTGGGATGTCCAAGTCAGTTTGCCAAGGTGTGTTGGTATCTTCTGCAAAGGGCGCATAAAATATTGTTTTGTTTCCGTCTTTATCAACTACATGCTACATTTTTGTATATCAATGTTATAAAAAAGGATATTGTGCCAAGAGAGCGTTAACATCAGACTCATTCGGGCCAGAAATCTGCTCGTTCTCATCATCTTGTTCTTCGTATTTATCTTCGTCAAACTGGTCCACGTCAACTTTACGAAAAGCTCTAGAATTGCCTGACTTGGACATCTTTCAGTCTTTGGTGAAACAAGGAAGTAAACTCACACCCCGGAAATTTACAGTCAATATTTCCGGTTTTATAAAAGACAAATTCGCCCCTTAAAATAGCTGGTAGAAAATTGCTGTCGAAAATTCATTTTGACGCTGTTTGTAATTCGTCTACTATTTTTGTGACAATAAATATAGTTTAATGATATGTTATTGTTGGGAGTATTAAAGTTATTAAAAATATCGTATTTAATATTACTGGACCGAAATATCATTTTTGGGACGAATCTGTATTTGGATACATTACCAGCTCGTTATTCCACTTCCGCCTTTTCCAATCGCACTCTCATCTAACATGGTAGAAATTTTAATTCAAAATAATCCAACGGAATCTTTTACACTGATATCAGATTAATTGATAAATACATGTCGTTGGGACAAAACATAATCTATTCTAGGCCATTTCACTTATATTTCTTTTATCTTTATTTTAAAAGATGCATGATTCCTTCCTTTTCTGAAGGTTGTGAACTGAAATGGGAATGTATATATGTATTCGGCTACATTTAACAATGTTAATACAATCTTGTAGGACCTTTTGATCGAAACTGGTCTTGTCATTGTTATCCCATCGTATCATTATACCTTCCAACCTCATAAAATCTGCTTATTTCAAGGGATGCATATTACTAGTTTGAATTCTGCATCTCAGCCATCTGTTCTATTTATAAACTACTGATTTATACTAAATGGCATATGCGTGAATAAAGCCTAAAATTAGATTAAACATTCGAGATGAGTATATATGGTATATGAATAAAGAAATGCAGGGTCAACCTACATGTACATCTGTTTTACACAGGTTTTTCAGTGGCACTCAGTTCAGAAAAGCCACATACACAAATATATTTATATTTATCCATACACGTAACACAGGGTTAGACACTAACGCTAGTAAATGTCCTTGGCGCAGTAGCCCTAAGGGGCTAGTAAATTTATTTGTCATTGAACATCAATTTGTTGTACTTTTGGCAAAGTACAGTCCAAATGCTGGTCATATCTAACAGCTTCGTCGAATATTGTTTACACTGGTTCCACGATCTCTTTATTTGGTACTGGAGGGTATAATTTCTACCGTAAACCAGTCGCCATATAGTCAACTCTGCCTAAGACTACTCGTTCCATATAGTAAGAATGCACGAAGTTACATGATAACCCGTTTTGAAATAAATATTAATTAGACTGCATATACATTTTGGTTTTATTGTATTTAATATTTATCACATCAGAGCTCCAGATAAATCTATGCCTGGTTTACCCTCATCTATTTCATAGTCATCGTGTAAATATTTGAAGTTGGAAATGTTCTTTCGTTCTTGAAATAGAGCATTGAAAGGTTTTCTGTTGAATTTTTTCTGTTACTCCAAAGGTACACAGGGTGATGTAAACTTTTCGATCTTCTCTGTCTTTATTGAATTACCGTTTTTCATGTCGTCATAATTCTTTTCGTATTGCTCAGGATTTATCATTACAGTTAGCTGCGGAACCGTAGCTCTTAGGTCCTTATGTTATTTTTTGACTATTTGCGGACCATAGAGCTACGGATTTTTCCTATTTCAAAACGTTCGGAATTGCGACCCAGGTTCAGGTCGCACTTATTTCTCAAAAAAATATTGTTTATAATCCTTGCAAAACTTGTCAATATATATAGTTCGTTTTGTTAGATATTTTTCTAGGATATGACGTACCTATTTATGTTTGAATATTCATTTCCTTAACACTATTACTGTAAATTCAGAAATTATTGCGAGGTTTTTATTAATGCGAATAACCTGAACCTGGGTCGCAATTCCGAACGTTTTGAAATAGGAAAAATCCGTAGCTCTATGGTCCGCAAATAGTCAAAAAATAACATAAGGACCTAAGAGCTATGGTTCCGCAGCTACATTACAGTAAGCAATGGATTGAAACGAAAGTAAATTTCTGGTAAACATATTGAATAAAAGCATGTGTTTAGCTTCTTTTTGAGACTTGAGGGATGATGGGGATAACAAGACTACTCTATTGGTATCAGAAAGCGTCCATTGCCTGTACCAGGGTGGTTGCTTGTCCTAATGCATTAACGAGAACAGGGTTAAAACTTGTCATGAACCAAATTAGTTGGAACATAAAACATCTTGCTGATCAGATCTACATGTAGCCTTTTCATTAAAGCAGGCTTAGACCTTTTTATGGCTGGAAGATCCAATCAATATCACTTTTGTAAAATATGCATTCATCTATGGCTTGAAATAAGTAATATACTCATTCATTTCTTAAACACATCTATTTAAAACTTGTAGGCCAAAGTTAAAGCAAAGGAATTGAGGGGTAAAAAGAAAGATGAACTTGTGAAGCAGCTTGATGAACTGAAAAATGTAAGTATGAGAAAAGTGATGATGTATTGCGTTTAAAAGTTGGTAGAAGAAACATTTTTTTATATTCTATTTGACAGGGTTGGATAACAGAATCGTGTGTTTGGCTGTTAATTCATATAATTCTCTTGATCATGATATCTTCTTTCTCAGTATCCTGTGTCAAACCATGGAAGTAATATTGGAAGGAATAACATCGTCGTCACTTCAAAGGTTTCATCTGCGTTACCGCCCATCTTTCAATAACTCGTTAATTGGTTCAATATCTGGCATGGAAGTTTATTCTCCGCATGTGATCGATCAAATCACTGACACTTATCGGTCATTTTCGTGTTCACGGAGAACTACGAACAGACAAGTTTTTGTCAATATACATGCGAAGTAACCCGAATAGTCCATTCGTTACATTCCGTTGATGTACGCTGCCGAAAAGAGTCATTCGTTCAATTTTTATTTTAGTCCAATTTTTCCCTATTTTTGGTTAGTTTGAACTTAATAGTTAAAACCGACAGCTATCACATACGAAATTGGAGAACAAAGTTGTGTCATTTCAATTTTAAAATTTACAGACAATTAAAAAACCATTTCCGTATAAAGTTAAGAAGATGACTGTACAAAAAATACGTTTGGACACCCTTTATTAAATACGAAAAATCTAAATCTCTCGTGTATTTATAGTCAATTAAATTATTAACAATTCTAAACGGTTCTATCCTTCAATTTAAGTTCTTGATACATAAACTAATTTGTGTAAAAATGAATTTACCCTAAGACAGATAGATGCAAGCCCATTTCGTCAGTTTGTTATATTTTTTGCTGTATAGCTTATTATATTAATACAAGCATTCCACAATAAACACTTTTTAAATATATATTTACGAAAATATTATCCCCGTTTTAGTTGTCCAGTTTCAATAATGCCATCAATGACATTTATGACATATACATAAATTTAGAATACTTGAAAGTAAATATTATTTCATTCAATCTCGATAAACTTTGCACATTTCAACAGTAAAAAAATCTATGCCTACATTTGCCTACATTATTTTGTTAAACATCATGTGAAACCTGATCGATTCATCGGTATTTAACTGTTTAACTCGGGATCCGCTTTTAACCGGAAAATACTTTTAGAACAGTTTAAAACAAACGGTAAAAAGCAAAAATATGCTAAATTAAATACAATTTTCCATGTTAAACTGCTGTAGTTTGAACAATTCTCGTCCGTTTTACAAGTTTTTTTCACCATTCGATTTCTTTCTAAAGGTAGATATTCTATGTGATACAGCGCTACCTTGATATTAATAAACTAGGGATTTCCCACAGGTGCGCTATAATTACCGGACTCGATAAAACCATGTGACTGATAAGAAATTCCAGATGCCTTTTACAACCGCGGTAACGCAGATAGTAACCAAAGGCGTCTTACCGCTGAGACTATAATTGGATGAAATCGTATGACTTTAGTACAGAGCTCAGCATGCTATAAATACATGCTAATTAGTCGTTGTTATTCCTTCTAGATATTACTTCCATGGTCAAACCCTGCTTTAGGACAATTTATTTAAAATGAGTAGAAAAATTCTTAATTAAAATCAGGATTGTACGGTTCATCCTAACTTTCAAATTTCTCTATATTTTAGGAGCTTGCTACACTTAGAGTTGCTAAAGTAACAGGTGGAGCAGCATCAAAGTTGTCAAAGATGTAAGTGATATAAGAATAAAAAATACAAATTATGTATAATATGTCAAGGTTTTAGTTGTGGGAAGTCTGTAATATTTGAGGATAAATTTATAGACTGAAACTAGCGAGGATCTGTGTCAGACTATCATCACTGTGTGTCAGAACTAGTTACACAAAATGTACATGTTTAATAAGTTAACTCAATTAACTTTATTCTGAACTTAATTGCCGAATAAAACCAAATTGAAAATTTTAAGTCTTTATAAAGATTTTAGTTTAAAGTCATAAGAAACGAGTGACCGGTGAAAAATAACGATCTTCCAATTCTTGAACCAATGCATACAAACATCATAAACTTAGTCTTCTGTACACGAATTTATCATTTTTTTCGTGTAAATATCGTATAATCGTCAATTTTTTTTTCAATCGGTCAGTGTTGTTGTCAAAATATGAAAGGTAATTAAAGTTCATGTTTTGAAGCCGAAGTTTAACGATTGTCACCTGTTTGTCAACAATCGACAAAAAAATTAACAAAATAGCATGGAAATTGAGCATGTGTTAAACATGTAAATTCCGATAATAGTCTATTTTATGGATATCCATGCGTATTGTGATCACCGTATTTTTACGAGATGGGTCACACTGAGGTCACTTTGCATACGGAAAATATGTCCGGGGAATTGCTTCCTGGAAGGAAGCAATCAAAATAAAGTAAACTTCTTCTAAATATGAATAAATGAAAGAATTTTCTTCAGAAAAAAGTATATGTACATAAGTTTTATAATGAAAACTATCCATTGAGTTAAAAAAAAAACATATGCATTATTTTTTTTGATATGGGGTTTCTTATGACTTTAAGATTGAGAAAATAAACTGTATATGATGAAATGTTTCTATCTGAACAAATATGTTGAATAATAAAACATTGGATCGATAGGCCTGATTCAGTTTATTAAGCTTTTGTATACAGTAATTTCTGAATTTAAGACTACTACTATATGGATGTTGCTTTTCTTTGTAACCCAGGAAATGGTACTTATTAGATAGTTCAAGTGTAAGCTGTAAACAATACTTTTAATCATACAAGTGATGAAACAGTTAAAAGGCGCCTGTTTCATTTAATGAATGTACAACACCTTAAAGGCTGGATAGGATAGGTATTTTGAAATATCAATTGAAGAAATACATGTATCTTAATGAGACTGAGACAGCAACCCAATCCGACAACAAAATTATTCAAGAGACATCTTAGGTAGTGAAGGTCTAAATGAAAGACGTCACTTGTCTATAAAAAAATATGCCAACCATTAAGTCACTCCAAATCTGTAATAGTCAGTGTATCCCAAACTCTATCTCACCAACAAATTGTCAGATAAAAAATCATTCAGACAGACAGAAATTTTAAAATATTTTGGTTGAATATATAGTAGAAAAGTCCAAATTTCTCTTTCGGTCAGACAAACCCTAAAACAGTTTGGCACAGACTGAATAGTGAGAATAAACTAAACAGAAACTAGCAAAAAGCTGACCAATAGTAGAATTCTACCATGATGCTATAATTTTAACCGGATTTTTGTAACAAAAATGTCGGTTATTGATTTGGGGATGTATGGCTATCGGGCGGGCGGGCGGAAACCAAATGTTGTCCATGCATTTACTCATGAACCGTTCAACCAAAGTTTGTAAAATTTTAATATGTTGTTACTGACAACAAAATAAAGGTCAAGTTGAATAATGACGATTTTGACTTTTACCGTTCAGGAGTTGTGGTTCTTGAAAGATTGAAAAATGTTGTTTCCAGTCGTGTCCATGCATTTACCCATGAACTGTTCAACCAAAGCTTTTCAAATTTTAATATGTTGTTACTGATGACGAAATGGAGGTCAAATTCAGTAATGTCAATTTTGACTTTAACCGTTCCAGTCTGTGCCAAAAACTTTTACATCTACTAGTCCAGAATCTAAATATGAAAATTTGTCCCTTTATGACTACTGTGGATTCATTAATATTCGTTGGATACCAATTTTCGTTGTTTTCGTGGTTACAGGTGAACCACGAATTTAAATGTTCAACGAATATCATATTTTCAATAGTTGTGTATACAGAGATTGGCAAAACCACGAAATCAAATATCCACGAATATGTAAGTTTTCAGCAATCCACGAAAATTGATACCCACGAAAATAAATGAATCCACAGTATATAAAATTTGAAATTTTTCACTAGTCCAAATCAATATTTACTACTCTGGGGCATTGGACTAGTGGCTAACGGTGCAGACTGCCATTCAGGAGTTGTGGTTTTTGAAAGATCAAAAATGGCGTTTCCAGTCATGTCCGTGCATTTACTCATGAACTGTTCAACCAAAGCTTTTCAAATTTTAATATGTTGTTACTGATGACAAAAGGGAGGTGAAGTTCAGTAATGTTGAATTTGTCTTTTATCGTTCAGGAGTTATGGTTCTTGAAAGATCGAAAAATGGCGTTTCCATTCATATTGTTGCATTTACTCATGAGCCATTTAACCTAAGCTTTTCAAATTTTAATATTTTGATACTGAGAAATTGAGAATAGAGAGAAAATAGACTGTAGATGATGAAATGTTTCTATCTGAACAAACATGTTGAATAATCAAACATTGGATCGATAGGCCTGATTCAGTTTATTATATTAATCTCTTGTCTCAACTTGCAATTTTTAGGGCCTTTACAAATTGATACTGCTTTTCTTTAAATTCGACTGAAGTCCAACATCTATCTTTCAGAAATTATTTTACAATTGACTTGTCATTTCAATCAATTTTCTTTGTTCTGATCTTTAAAGGATTGAAAAGAAAATTCTTACATAAAACTTTGAAGTTATGATTCGAGCACCGTTTACAATTATTGATCTTATAGCATCCCACACCAAACATGCTTAAGGGCAGATTTTTACCATGATGCTATCATTATTGATTATATTGCCTCATCTGATATCTAGTAAATACAGAGAGATATGAACTGTATATGATGAAATGTTTCTATCTGAACAATAATGTTGAATAATAAAACATTGGATCGATAGGCCTGATTCAGTTTATTTAGCTCTTGTCTGTCTGGACTTCTCATTTTTAAGCCTTTATAAATGGATGTTGCTTTTCAAATTAAAACAAAAAGTAGCAAACACTCAGTCTGCACTAAAAACATTTCAAACTACTAGTCCAAATTACCATACGTGCCACACCGTGTCTAAACAAAGTTTTTCAAATACTTTCTAGTTCAATTAAAATTATACTAGTCTACAGAATGGGACTAGTGGCTAAAGGTGCAGACTGAATACTTGTCACCATTTATAGTACATTTCTGTTATATCAAATATTTATATATATAAACTGTATATGGGTCAAAATCTTTAATTGTTTTTACATAGGCGGTAATGGTAACGTTTTTTCCTGTAGCTCAGTCCATATCGTTAACTTGGATATGTATGATAGCTTGTTTCGAAGCTGTGACATTTTCACATATGTGGTTAAATTTTCGGGGTACGAAGTGAGATTACTTTTTCCGTAAATTAGCAAACCCCGAACATCCTGTTGTGATGCGGCTCCTTGTGGTAAAATATCCGCTTTTTAACACAATAAGTTCTTTGAAAATTTAATACTTTGAACACATTCAATAGCTCCATAGTTTTTACACATTTATTCTATGTTCCTCTACTTTCCTAATCACCACAAATAATTAAGTTCAGTCATTTGCTAAAAATAGAAACATGTCCAATATCACTACACAGAGATTTTTTCTTTACACGTGACTTTTGAGTTCCTCATTTCAAGGCGCATTAGGGATGTTGTCCCATATTGTAATCCATACTTCTGATTTTTCCAAATATTTTTATGTTATCTTCATCGGTATAATATTCTGAATAAATCTTTGTTTTTTTGTCCATTTCTGAAAAAAAATAAAGTTGTTTTAGCACTATAAGGCAATGACACTTTCGTCGCTATATTCATTTATTTTGAATACAATGAGTATGTATAAGTAATTTCTTCCAGATTACCTCCACTAGTCAAATCAAGGACAAAACTTCTGATTATAACCTTTAATTACAATACACAGACCCTGATAAAGCATTCTATAAAATTTTCTTGTGCCTTAAAGTGCATTTTGACAGAGAAATTATGCAAAACTGAAGGTTTTATAAAAAAAACAACACCAAAATAATTATTCTTACTAGTGGAAATCTTGTATTTAATACTGTTGAAACCGCTCTAAACTACTGGGAAAGTCATCCGTATCATATAATTAGAGTGCAATATAGTGCAAGTTTTCAAAACTTGTCCTTTCACATAATTCCATTTGAGAAAAAATGTTTTTTACATGTTTTTCAGTGAAAACCTTTTATCAGTGAGAAATCCACATGAGGTCTTAACGGAAACATTGTGACATCACATGTATTATGGCGTCATTAAATAACGACAGATCAAAATAGCGCTGAATATAGTTTGCAGTGTTACACGAGAAACAGTTGCCGCAAGATTTAACTCGAAATATTGAGTCCAAACGATCTGTAACTAAGCCTTTTCATTTAATACCAAGACCATAGCAACAGTTTTCATATTAGCATATTTTTAACATACCGACTGTAATTTTAATTGCATAAATACCAGAAATAAACAATTAGAGCTTGATTAATAAAACAAAATGCTTACCAGTTATTCAGGACTTTTCAAAACCTCTAGTTTGCCATCTCAGGTTGAAAAATAATGATATGTCTGGAACTGAAATAAGACAACAAAAAAAATACTCAGGCTGTGTTATCATTTGATTTAAATACAAAGTATTATTGAGAGAGAAAAATCTATTCTTGAAAGTTTAATCACAAAGAAAGACAAATGCTTCTCCCTTGTGGCTTAGCCACCTTCGTTTAAACCTTTTGTATTAGAACCATGGGTAGTAGCTAACTAGCTTAATAGTTGAATAGGTGCAGAAATATTGTTTTCAAGAAGGTTTGACCCTCCCCCTTTTTCACTGAGAAATGACAATATCCTTTGTTTTGCTCATGTGCATTAAAATAATAATTCATGATTTTCTAAAAACATGTAACTGTTTTTGTCTGTTTTTTTTGTGCATATGATATCTACTGACCAGGGGTCAAATCATTGGATAAAGGCACATGCGATGATGAATCTCACATTACTCGTATAAAGTGTGTTATCTCCCTTGATTATCAGGTATTCCTGTAGACCAGAGTGATATTACATAACAAAGACTATATTGTGTCATGTTTACTTACAATTTAATAATATTTAAAAGTTATTTCTTGCCTTTTCAATGTAGTAAACACATTCCTTTTGGATCTCTCGGAAGTAAACAAATTTATGATTGTGCCTAAAACAAGTGTTCAGCCCCGTGCTAGTGATGCATTTTAAAAGCGAAAATTTTCTTGAGTTTTTGCTGATCTTTATCAATAACATTTAGCTTAAACAATTTATAATATCTAGGTATAAATAAAAAACTACTTACCATCATTTTCGGTGGTGTACAAGGTGAAATCATCCATAAATCAGTCTGACAACCTCTGGAATTGAGCTTCTAATTTGGGTCAAAATCTTTAATTGTTTTTACATAGGCGGTAATGGTAACGTTTTTTCCTGTAGCTCAGTCCATATCGTTAACTTGGATATGTATGATAGCTTGTTTCGAAGCTGTGACATTTTCACATATGTGGTTAAATTTTCGGGGTACGAAGTGAGATTACTTTTTCCGTAAATTAGCAAACCCCGAACATCCTGTTGTGATGCGGCTCCTTGTGGTAAAATATCCGCTTTTTAACACAATAAGTTCTTTGAAAATTTAATACTTTGAACACATTCAATAGCTCCATAGTTTTTACACATTTATTCTATGTTCCTCTACTTTCCTAATCACCACAAATAATTAAGTTCAGTCATTTGCTAAAAATAGAAACATGTCCAATATCACTACACAGAGATTTTTTCTTTACACGTGACTTTTGAGTTCCTCATTTCAAGGCGCATTAGGGATGTTGTCCCATATGATGAAATGTTTCTATCTGAACAAACATGTTGAATAATAAAACATTGGATCGATAGGCCTGATTCAGTTTATTTAGCTTTTTGTCTTAAACTTTCAATTTTTTAGACTAGTTCTTCAAAAAGGGATGCTGCACTGTCAGAAACTTTTTTATTTGTTCTGATCCTTAAATGGTAGAAAGAAGTTCCAACTTTGAAGTTTAATTTTTTAGGATGACACAGTTAAGTATTGAACCAGTGACATCCCACAGGCCAGAATTTTACCATGATGCTATCATTATTGAATCAATTGCCTCATCCTATATCTTGTGAATAGAAAGAAAAATAAACTGTAGATGATGAAATGTTTCTATCTGAACAAAAAATGTTGAATAATAAAACATTGGATCGATAGGCCTGATTCAGTTTATTAAGCTTTTGTCTAAACTTCTAATTTGAAGATCTATATATAAATGGATGCTGCATTTCTAGAATTCTTACCATGATGCTATCATTATTGATTGCATTATTATATAGTCGAGAAAAGAGAGAAAATAAACTGTAGATGATGAAATGTTTCTATCTGAACAAACATGTTGAATAATCAAACATTGGATCGATAGGCCTGATTCAGTTTATTTAGCTTTTGTCAAAACTTCCAATTTTTAAGTTCTTTATTAATGGATGCTGCATTTCTTTATATTAGAAACTGGCAAAGATTTGTGGCTAATGCCTATCAATTAGTACATATGGACCATAATTTGCTATTGGGCTCCGTTTCCTATAACTATAGAAAAGTGATAAAATTTGAATTACTGTAAGAAAAGTTGGAACTACATCTAAAGATGCCATTATTTTTATTAACATACAAGTGTATGCTACTCTTCCCTAGAAAAAAAATTGAAATATACGAATTTCAAAGATTCTACAACCGTATTTTTGTGTCGTTTCTCGCGTTACTTTTTGCTTCCGAAGAGCATAACGCTGACTGATTTATAGATAATCGTCACCGGCAAATTCGTAACTTTTGCTTTCAAATAACAAAGAACATCGACCAATAAGAATAGTGAGAAGAAAATGCCGAGAACTATAAGTATTTATGTAGCAGATGTAAGAACAGTGGCGTGATTTTTGTGTCCGATTTCGTAACGCAAATTTTAGATGATGTAATCTGCTTTGTTGTAATAGAATTCTTAAAAACAATATGCAAATATGAACTCTCGCGAGATGTTCAAACAGGTAAATCAGAGATGATTTACATTCTTGTTTTGATCTTCGTAATAATTAAGTAAGAAAATGACGTTATCGTTATGCGTTACATTTCACACGAAACAGGAGTCCAGTTATTTATTAAAATTGTTTTTGTCCTTAAGTACTAATCATTTCCGGTCATACGTGAAACATGTGACTAACATGTGATCACGCCCTTACAGCCGGACATACGATATACTAGTTCTAAACATTGTTTTTGTTTCCAACGGGATGTTAGCAAACATAATCTGTAGACTTGTTTCGACTTGTTTAAAAAAGGAAAATACAATTTTCAAAGAGATTGCGCCGGGGGTGTATTATTATTCCTATGTGCATAATGTTACATACGATCTTGTGTGAAAATAAATGCCCAATGACTTGACAAAATCGATTTCAAATTTGACCGACGTTTAAACACACTACGTTTCCCAATAACGATGTAAAGGGTCCATGGAAAATTCAATCGAAATTACGTCTCTTATCATGGTGCCGATGTTCGTTGGATTGATTTTGCTTCAGCAGTAAATATTACTGGATATTTTAGGTGAATAAAGATAATTAAATGAAAAATGCATGTTAATATACCGTTACACTAGGAATGTACAAAGTTGGTAACTTTGTCACAATTTTTATGCCCCACCTACGATAGTAGAGGGGCATTATGTTTTCTGGTCTGTGCGTCCGTTCGTTCGTCCGTTCGTCCGTCTGTCCCGCTTCAGGTTAAAGTTTTTGGTCGAGGTAGTTTTTGATGAAGTTGAAGTCCAATCAACTTGAAACTTAGTATACATGTGCCCTATGATATGATCTTTCTAATTTAAATGCCAAATTAGAGTTTTGACCCCAATTTTACGGTTCACTGAACATAGAAAATGATAGTGCAAATTTCAGGTTAAAGTTTTTGGCTTCAGGTTAAAGTTTTTGGTCAAGGTAGTTTTTGATGAAGTTGAAGTCCAATCAACTTGAAACTTAGTATACATGTGCCCTATGATATGATCTTTCTAATTTAAATGCCAAATTAGAGTTTTGACCCCAATTTTACGGTTCACTGAACATAGAAAATGATAGTGCAAATTTCAGGTTAAAGTTTTTGGCTTCAGGTTAAAGTTTTTGGTCAAGGTAGTTTTTGATGAAGTTGAAGTCCAATCAACTTGAAACTTAGTATACATGTGCCCTATGATATGATCTTTCTAATTTAAATGCCAAATTAGAGTTTTGACCCCAATTTCACGGTCCACTGAACATAGAAAATTAAAGTGTGAGTTTCAGGTTAAAGTTTTTGGTCAAGGTAGTTTTTGATGAAGTTTTAGTCCAATCAACTTGAAACTTAGTACACATGTTCCCTATGGTGTGATCTTTCTAATTTAATGCCAATTAGATTGTTTACCCAATTTCATGGTCTATTGAACATGTAAAATAATAATGCAAGTGGGGCATCCGTGTACTTTGGACACATTCTTGTTATTATGCCCCACCTACGATAGTAGAGGGGCATTATGTTTTCTGGTCTGTGCGTCCGTTCGTCCGTTCGTTCGTCCGTTCGTCCGTTCGTCCGTCTGTCCCGCTTCAGGTTAAAGTTTTTGGTCGAGGTAGTTTTTGATGAAGTTGAAGTCCAATCAACTTGAAACTTAGTATACATGTGCCCTATGATATGATCTTTCTAATTTAAATGCCAAATTAGAGTTTTGACCCCAATTTTACGGTTCACTGAACATAGAAAATGATAGTGCAAATTTCAGGTTAAAGTTTTTGGCTTCAGGTTAAAGTTTTTGGTCAAGGTAGTTTTTGATGAAGTTGAAGTCCAATCAACTTGAAACTTAGTATACATGTGCCCTATGATATGATCTTTCTAATTTAAATGCCAAATTAGAGTTTTGACCCCAATTTTACGGTTCACTGAACATAGAAAATGATAGTGCAAATTTCAGGTTAAAGTTTTTGGCTTCAGGTTAAAGTTTTTGGTCAAGGTAGTTTTTGATGAAGTTGAAGTCCAATCAACTTGAAACTTAGTATACATGTGCCCTATGATATGATCTTTCTAATTTAAATGCCAAATTAGAGTTTTGACCCCAATTTCACGGTCCACTGAACATAGAAAATTAAAGTGTGAGTTTCAGGTTAAAGTTTTTGGTCAAGGTAGTTTTTGATGAAGTTTTAGTCCAATCAACTTGAAACTTAGTACACATGTTCCCTATGGTGTGATCTTTCTAATTTAATGCCAATTAGATTGTTTACCCAATTTCACGGTCTATTGAACATGTAAAATAATAATGCAAGTGGGGCATCCGTGTACTTTGGACACATTCTTGTTAATTTTTTTTTTATTCATGTTCTGCAAACACTTTTCAGAAACGCAATAAACTTGTCAAAGGAAAAGTAAACTTTTACCAGGCATGACTTGAAAGGAAGTACTTTATTGATTTTAGCCCACTAAAGTAGGTTAAAATGTGGAAACCATGTAGATGGTGTACAGGTCACAAATATCACATGGTGCCTATTTTAAAGATTTTAATTCCAAGTTAAAAGTTTTTTTCTTTACTGGATTTAAAGAATTTTACATTGCCAATGATTTGGAATAAATTTTATATAACTGGAATTTCAAAACCAAATATAAATATATTTTTTTGGCCAAAACATCAAGATACAACGATTATGGTATCCTGTATCAATGAAGAAAATATGGAAAATTCTGAATAAATTGTACCAATTGTTTTCAAAACAAGCACATATTTAGGAGTTTTATAATACTGTTACATTTAAGATGGATTTTAAGAAAAAGTATACTGTTCAGATTATTTTAAGCAGATTTTGCAATAAAATAAAACTAAAAAAATGCTTTCGGTTTCTTATGGTTTCCTGTCACGTTTAAAAAAAACTTTAATATAACATTGAAAATAGATTTTAAATATTAACATGAAGCAAATAAAACTAGTAATGGTGTTTATTTATGCCTTTTGAATTATATTGTGCAAAATAAAGAAGATAAAGATTGGTTTCCTGTTTGGTTTCCTGTCACGTAAACGGTGAATCAAAATGTATTAATTTTTTCTCGAAAAACTCAATTGTTCCATTCATACTATTCTAACACCAACACAACCCACAAAATAAAAGTGAAAATTTTAGAACTTATAAAAAAGGATACAAAAAGAAACCAAAGGCCGAATACCAAATTATGGTCCATATCTGTTATAAACTATTTACAGTTAACTCTCTTCATTTTGAGGAATTTACTTGTTCTGATCTATAAATCTTAATGGTATGTCTTTAGTGTGACTTAGATTAGAATTGAAGCATTAACATGTCCCACTGAAGGCCAGAAATCTTCCATGATTATCATTATTGATGGTATTGCCTCATCTTATATCTTGAGAAAAGAGAGATAAATAAACTGTATATGATGAAATGTTTCTATCTGAACAAAAAATGTTGAATAATAAAACATTGGATCGATAGGCCCGATTCAGTTTATTAAGTTTTGTCTAAACTTCTAATTTGAAGATCTATATATAAATGGATGCTGCATTTCTAGAATTCTTACCATGATGCTATCATTATTAATTGCATTATTATATAGTCGAGAAAAGAGAGAAAATAAACTGTAGATGATGAAATGTTTCTATCTGAACAAACATGTTGAATAATCAAACATTGGATCGATAGGCCTGATTCAGTTTATTTAGCTCTTATCAAAACTTCCAATTTTTAAGTTCTTTATTAATGGATGCTGCATTTCTTTATATTAGAAACTGGCAAAGAGATGTGTGGCTAATACCTATCAATTAGTACTTATCTGTTATAAACTATTTACAGTTAACTCTCTTCATTTTGAGGAATTTACTTGTTCTGATCTATAAAATCTTAATGGTATGTCTTTAGTGTGACTTAGATTAGAATTGAAGCATTAACATGTCCCACTGAAGGCCAGAAATCTTCCATGAAGCTATCATTATTGATGGTATTGCCTCATCTTATATCTTGAGAAAAGAGAGATAAATAAACTGTTTATGATGAAATGTTTCTATCTGAACAGAAATGTTGAATAATAAAACATTGGATCGATAGGCCTGATTCAGTTTATTAGCCCTTTTTCTAATAACTTACGATTTTGTTAGATTTTTGCAAAGGAATGCTGCTTTTATTTGAATTAAGTCAGAAGAAAGAAAAAATCTTTGGCTAACACCTGTCACCATAATTGTACATCTCTGTTATAAACTATTCTAATATGACATGCTATTTTGCTTTGTAAACAACACTGTGTGAAAATTCTCGATATATCTATACTTCGCGCAGACTCGGAGATATACATAATAATGGATGTTACATATACCTCCCACGTAAATCTACATATATTTGAACCTTCTTTGCAAACGCTTTGCCAATTTTATTGTATTCGAAATTGTAACAAAACAAAAGACAAAAGAATTAATTTATTGCAACTACATGTAGTTTTGTCTATTTCCTAAATATAGTATAAACACAGCTATATTTTGTGCAATATCAATTTCATCATGGAACACTTTTTCCACAATCAGGGGTTCATTAAGGGATGAAAATAAGCTTGATATTGATGTTACAATTTTAAAAGCTATCAATATACTAATTTTAAGTTTTGTAACCATCGAAGTTAGTATAATATTGTATTAAAATGGAATTCTGAGGTAGGTTTTGTTTTGTTTTCTATTCTATTGCCTTTGATTTCAGCGAGTCAACATGGCAGCTCCTCCGTTACCAAATGTCAATTTTGAATTTAACGGTAGCTTACGAGAAAACATGTAAATTAAAAATCAGAAATATTGGGTTTGAAAATAAAACATATTTTTTCTAGCAGTTATTAACGAAATAATCAATGCAATGGGCCGTGTGAAAATTTCCAACAAATCTATGGCTTCCATGAATTATTTCTTAAATAACAGTTAACTTTCGTCATTTTGAGAAATTAACTGTGTTCTGATCTGACATTGAATTTCAAATTTTAAGTCTTTAGTGTGGCTTAGTTTATGATAGAACTAATAACATCCCACACTGAAGGCCAGAATTCTTCAATGATGCTACCATCTGACATTGATGTTATTGCCCTATTTTATATCTTGAGAATAGAGAGATAAATAAACTGTATATGATGAAATGTTTCTATCTGAACAGAAATGTTGAATAATAAAACATTGGATCGATAGGCCTGATTCTGTTTATTAGCTCTTGTTCTAATAACTTGCAATTTGTAAGCCCGTTAATTTTACAAATGAATGCTGCTTTTATTTGAAGAAGACAGAAACTAGCAAAGATATGTGGCTAACACCTGTCACCATAATAGTACATTTCTGTTATTAACCATTTACATTAACTCTATTCATTTTGAAGAAGTTACTGTGTTCTGATAATTAAATTCAGAATTTTAAGTCTTTACTTCTAGTTTGACCTAGTTTATGATAGAACCAATATATAACATCCCACACTGAAGGCCAGAATTCTTCAATGATACTACCATCTGACATTGATGTTATTGCCCCATCTTATATCTTGAGACTAGAGAGAAAAATAAACTGTATATGATGAAATGTTTCTATCTGAACAGAAATGTTGAATAATAAAACATTGGATCGATAGGCCTGATTCAGTTTATTTCGCTCTTGTTCTAATAACTTCCAATTTTTAAGTTCTTCATAAATAGATGCTAATTTTAAGTCTTAAGTGTGACCTAATTTAGGATGGAACCAATGCAATATCATTTCCCACTGAAGGTCGGAAATCTTCAATGATGCTATCATCATTGATATTATCGCCTCATCTCATAAAAACAGTTTTTCTGAGACTTTTATATTATGATTATAGTATTTATTTTCCTGGTTTGGTTGGTAATAATCTTATGTTGTTGCAAGAAATCGTGCAAATTGACCAAGTTAAGGAATCTTGATTAGTTTTCAGTTGGTTGAGATAAATTAAAGGCTATAGAATGCATAAATACAATGTGAATAATATTAATGAGCTTTAGTTTGATAAAAAGTATAATTTAATATAGAAACTATTTGAAATTCTAACAGTAAAGTAATGAAACCATTTTATTCTGAGTTTATAATAAATATGTGTTGGTTTTTTTTCAGTCGAGTTGTGCGTAAATCAATTGCCCGTGTCTTGACAGTGATGCACCAGACTCAAAAAGAAAATCTGAGAAAGTTCTACAAGACAAAACGCCACAAGCCAAAGGACTTACGTCCAAAAAAGACAAGAGCCATGAGGAGAGCCCTCAACAGTTATGAACTTTCCATAAAAACAGCTAAACAACAGCGCAAGGAACGTCTGTACCCTGTCCGAAAGTATGCTGTCAAGGAATAAATTAATAAACTAAGAGAGTAATTTCTTGTGTTATTTGTGATATTGCCTACAAAAAAATCATTATTATCTTGTGAGGTTTGTAATTTTCCATATTTGCTGGTATTAATTGGCCCAAATATACATAGATTTACCCGATAAATATTCAAAACTTGAACATTCTGATTTACAATGAAGAGGATTTGTCATTATGTTATGTTCTTGTCTTCATGTCTGGAAGAGAATTTAAATATCTGTCTGGCAATAAAATAGGTGCATATAAAAATATTAAAGAAGATGTGGTATGACTTCCAAATGACACGAACTAACAACTATAGGTCACTGTACGGCCTTCATTTATAAGTAAAACCAATACATCATAGTCTCCTTTAAAAGGCTGTGAAACAACAAATGTAAAACAATTCAAACCAAATAAATAACAGCCTAATTTACGTGCAAAATAATGGAACAAAAAATATATATGATATCCAGAAACAACAACCACTGAATTACAGGCACACACAGAATGTGACAGAGTTAAAAATGAAACTTGCACATTATAAATTTCATGTAATCTTTGTGCTTTTCTAGATAAACCTTCAGCAGGAAAGTACCGACCAGTGCTGTTAAAAATGAAAACAATGTTATAAATTTTACACATCCAGAGTGCTTCTTAGAATTTACCTTTAACGCACACTCACAGCCGAATACTCAAAAACTAGTTTGGTGCATTGGCACAAACTTAGAAAAACATTATCATACATGAGAACCAACAAAAAATTACCACAGCTCCTGACTTTTGACAGGCACATATAGTGTGTAGTGGGGTTAAACTAGTTTGAAGGTGCAAACCCTACCCTTACCTAGGAGGCTAGGACAATGGTGTAATAGTACATTATATAACATAGAACAATCTTAAAAAATCAGTTGAAAAGGGCTCAACATCAGATGGATACAAAGCAATGATTCATCTTAACAAGCACGAGTGGACCTGGCAGGGTACTTATTCACCCCCACAACAAGAAGACACTCGGAACAGACCTGAGAGTACTAGCAGTTACTGACATCTGATTCAAAATCCAATAACAACAAAGAGTACACATGCTGAAATGTCTTGCCTTCTTAACTAATCAATGATATTAATATATGTTGATAGTCCTAAATATGAAGCTTTATTGCAACTCACATAAATTTAACATTAACCAAGAAAACTAAACTGACTAATGAACATTAAAAATGAGGTCAAGGTCAAATGAACCATACCAGGCAGACATGTACAGCTAACATTTTTTCCATACAACAATTATAGTTGACCTAAAATATTACAAACACAAAAACAACACTGAGCACTGATCCATGAAATGAGGTCAAGTGAAAACTGTCTGATGGTCACGAGGACCTTGCAAGGTACGCACATACCTAATACTGTATAGTTATCCTATTACTTATAATAAGAGAGAATTTAACATTACAAAAAATATTTTTTTCAAGTAGCCACAGAACCATGCAAAGGGGGTTAAGGACATTGGACATATGACTGACTGAAACTGCATAACATGTGGCATCTATATACAAAGTAGGAAGCAACCAGGTTCCGCCTTCTAAAGCTTTTAAGAAGTCAAATAACGCCGCTGTGGGATCACTATCCCTATGTCAAACTTTCTGCGACAAGTCGCAGGCTCAGAAAAAAAAAAGGAATCTTTGAACTATTAAAATTACCAATCTGTACACATCCTACATCTAATTGATATTAATTAGTTATCAAAGGTACCAGGATTACAATTTAGTACGCCAGACGCGCGTTTCGTCTACATAAGACTCATCAGTGACGCTCATATCAAAATAGTTATAAATCAAACAAATACAAAGTTGAAGAGCATTGAGGATCCAAAATTCCAAAAAGTTGTGCCAAATACGGCTAAGGTAATCTATGCCTGGGATAAGAAAATCCTTAGTTTTCGAAGTTTTTCGAAAAATTCAAAGTTTTGTTAACAGGAAATTTATAAAAATGACTACATAATTGATATTCATGTCAACACCTAAGTGATGACTACTGGGCTGGTGATACCCTCGGGGACGAAACGTCCACCAGCAGAGGCATCGACCCAGTGGTGTAAATAGTTATCAAAGGTACCAGGATTACAATTTAGTACGCCAGACGCGCGTTTCGTCTACATAAGACTCATCAGTGACGCTCATATCAAAATAGTTATAAATCAAACAAATACAAAGTTGAAGAGCATTGAGGATCCAAAATTCCAAAAAGTTGTGCCAAATACGGCTAAGGTAATCTATGCCTGGGATAAGAAAATCCTTAGTTTTCGAAGTTTTTCGAAAAATTCAAAGTTTTGTTAACAGGAAATTTATAAAAATGACTACATAATTGATATTCATGTCAACACCGAAGTGATGACTACTGGGCTGGTGATACCCTCGGGTATTATATTAAAAAAGAGAAAAATATTATTTACAGCCAAGAGAAAAACATGACCTTGTAAAATACCATTATACAGATATCGACAGACTGTAGAGCCACGAATAGTCTGAATCGCAATGTATCCTGCAGTACAAAAAAGTATCTCAGAATTTTAATGAATTTGAATTTGCCAAAGTATTATCTGACACTTTTCCTGCTTTTTACCTAGGTTTTGCAAGACATGGTAAACAGTCTAGGACTTTAAGTAAAAACAAAATACATGGTTCCAGTGACTGTTCGAGATTGAGAAAACCCTATTTATAATGATTTTAACAGATAATCTTTAGAAACCAAATGCAAATGTATCAAGATTAGGTTAGAAAGAAACGAAATCCATATACATTTTTAGGATCAGTAAATATAAAATCCTAGTCAATGCTACTACAAGAAAAGTTTCATTCCACTGATCTAAGATGATGACCCAATTTGAGTTTCAGATTCCTCCCCCCTTTTTTCTTGGAAAATTTTTGATATATAGGAATCACTGAAGCATGACCGGAGCGGGCCCCCTTTTAGGCAGTCAGTGAGCCCCCTCTTATAAAAATTTCTGGTTCTGCCACTGAGGTGTAAACATCCACCTGAATATGACACCCTAACCAGATACAACATCGAACTATGAGTTGATTTGGTACACCTAGCATTTTGCATAAAATCATTAATATGCAACAACAAAATTTACCAATTCTGGCAAACAAACAAAAAATCATTCAAGGGCTGATCATTGAGTCTCCTCATGGGTTTATATTTTAAATACGACTGCTAAAAAAATTGCGGTCTTATATTGGTATCAGGTCGTTGTTGTCCAAAACATTTTTTTCAGACAAAAACTTTATTATAAGTAAATAGAAATATATGAAATTGTAACACAAGGATTATGACCACAAAAGGAAGGTTGGGATTTATTTTGGGGTATATAGTTCCGAGAGTTTAGGAATTATGGGCCCAGAAGAGGCATTTTTCTAGTTTTCAGAAAATAACTTGTAGAATGGTATATGGATCTTTCTGAAATTATACCAACAGTTTCTACCCCACAAAGGGATGGTAAGAATTAGCTTTTGGGGATAATGTCTCAAATTGTCTAGGAATTAGGGGAAAAATAAGGGTGTCCTGGTTAATGGACAACAAAACATAATTAAAGGGAGGTAATTCAAAAACATTCTCAATTACCTCCCTTACACTGTTATTAAATTATGTATAAAGAAATGTTGTATTGTCTTGAGGTGATTAGGGAGCTACCATTTGATTTTTATGGGGGGGCTAGGATGAAAAATTTTGTCCTGCATTTTTTTTTAGTTGTAATCTCTGTCCTGCCTTTTTATTTTTCACTCTCTTCGGTCCTGCCATTTTTTTTATTAGTTTATCCTGACTTTTTTTACCTAAATTGTCATCCTGCCTTTTTCTTTTTGCAAAGTGTCTCATCCTGCCTTTTTTTTTTACTCAAAACTCCTGTCCTGCCTATTTTTTTCAAATTTCATCCTAGCCCCCCCCCCCCCATAAAAATCAAATGGTAGCTTCCTTAGCTGTCAATTTATTTTTAGAAGTTACTATTTTAAAAATTCTGATGAAGGTACCTATAAATTGCTTTGCCGCGCACAGCTGGATACAACTACAAAGGTTCAACCCTGAACAATTAAGGCAAAAATGAACACAATAACCACACTTGATACAGTTCTGAATTTGGATCGTAATTAAATATTTGACACACATTGGGTTTCTGACACAGAATAACTGTAGTACAAATGTACTAGAACTTGAACTGGTTATGTGATTTTAATTTATATTCATTTTTTTGCTTTTTAGCTACACACGATGCTGTTGCAAATTGACCCCCCCCCCCCCCCCCCCCAAAAAAAAATATCTAAAATTGTTCCCACTCCACCCCATTTTTTTTGCAACTTGCACCCCACTGCCCCCTATTTTCTATTTGACACATTCCCTATTTCCATTCTCTCCTCTATATAGGAGGTTACTTAAGAATTGAATGCTGCTTTTTGTAAATTTATTGGGGTATAAAAGTGTTGACCGAAGTACATTTTGTATGAAGCGCGGAAGCGCTTCATACTAAAAATGTGCGCACGGTCAACGCTTTTACAACCCTATAAAGTTACAAAAAGACGCATTCAATACTTATAATTACATTTTTTTTAGCTAGAATCATGAAAACACGATTTTTATCAAGTTTTCATTTAATTTACCTGTGCACTTTATTGTGGGACCTCGTGTCATCATGAATGATAAATGTTATTGTCTAATACAATTGTTTCAGGAATAGCACGAGATGTGCAGTTGGCCAATCAGAATAACATATTATAATGAAACATACATCTAATGTAATTATTGTAAAATAAAGATAATATATCCTCTTGAAATAAGATCTTTACAAGTACAGCCTGTAATTGAATGCATTTATTTGAATTTAAACTCATATATTCACATGCTATTCAGTCAAAAATCTGAAGTCACAACATTTTAGTGTGTCTTCTCTTGTAGGTTTTGACCACTGCCAACTTAGGCAGAAAAAATTAATACAATACAGATTTCAATTTAATATTTATTAATAGACACAAATCTGTTCTTATGAATACATTAATTTATGAAAAAAACTTCTGATTTGATCAGACATAACTATAATCTAAACAATACAATGAAGGTAGCATAATAATAAATTGGTCGCAACAGGAAATATACAAATTATTTGAAATAATGTTATACAAAAAGTCATTGATGCAATTATATTTTAAACTGGTATAGTCCAAAGCAAGATGTTAAAGGTGTAAATAAAACATTTATTATTGTCCTAACATTCTTGGTTAAGACTGTTCACATGCTATTTCTTAGAGGCGAAAGAAAAGTTGATCTAAGATATAGACTGTGATAATTTAGTTTTAAAATTTCTTCAACCAAGAAGATTTTGAAATATTTTCAGATGATAATCAAACAGCACTTGTTTTTTAAGTATATGTCTTTCCATCACTTAAGTTTGCCAACATAAAATCTCCTAAAGTTTGCTTAGCACTAGAACAAACTTGGGAGAATTACTTCACAAAGGTTGTACAATTTTCCTCTTTCAATTTAATTTTATTTTGTTGTACTGCAAATGTTTTTCTGTTGTACTGCAAATGTTTTTCTGTTGTACTGCAAATGGGCAATGTTTAATATGTACAATGTTAAATCTTGTGAACTTTTTTTTTAAGGATCAATTCTCATAGTTTAATTTGTAAAGGATCTTAATTGAAGGAAGAAGAGAGAAAAAAAGCCAGATACAAATATTTACAGAAGACATACATAAATGATCATAACTTCAAGAAAACATTGAACATATAAATATTTAGCACTCTATGATATATATAATGATTTAAAAGGAATAATTTTTAAGGAAAGTTAATATCACATTTATAGCCTACATACTACATAATAGTAAATTAATAGCTATTAAAAATACAATAGGATCATCATTATAATAACTTAAAATTGCATATTAAGTTTTGATAGTATATACAACTTAAAAAAATATCATTCATATAATAATATAAAACTTAAGGAGATGTGATTCAACTGCCATAAAAGGACAATGATTTGAACAAATTTAGTTTAGTTGCCTAAATAGTTTCAATGAAACCGCATTGAAAAACATGTCAAACCAAATCCACACCAAAACTAAACTGATTTTGTTCGACAATTTAGACCATTGAGTCCGTCCAAGCTAATTATAGTGTTCAAATCAACTGATTCAACTATTGTCCATCTTTGAATCAGTCAAACAAGCCAATACAAATTTAAGGGCATAAAATACAGTTACAGGGGAGATAATCACATTGCTAATGTAAATTTTAGTTCTCTCACAAATCCTTTTAAACAAAAAAAGTTAGGTATGTTTGTCCAAAGAATAGAAATTTCTAAGAAACTGAAAGGTTTAGCAAATGTCTAAAATTTCAACCCCATTTATCTATACAAGTAGCATGTAAAGCTATATTTTTTATTACTTATTTGAATTGAATAGGTAAATAATAGCTTGTTTGCAAATTGCAGTCAAAGATCATCAAGGTTTTAAAACTATATTGTATGCCCTTAACACAAAATAAATTATACATCACAGATTTGCACTAACAAAAGCCTGAATTATATATATATCAATTACTGAATTTACCATACTGCAAAGAATGCTGATACATGTATTGATACCAAAGTGGTGCCTTTTCTATCATAAAAAAAAACAATAAATTATCTGAAGTGTACTAAACTATTTAATTCATTAAAAGAAATAAAATTAAACCTTTAATGAACAGCATATAATAACGGCTATTTCATAAAATGTATGTGGAAGGGAAGGGTAGGAAGGGACTTTCAAGATATCCCTAAAACCAAACAACATTTTGCAGATAACTTTGCATAACAGTAAAAGACGTCTAGCATACTGCAAAAGACCCATGACCAACATTTAATAATTAAACTTCCCTTCCTACCCTCCCCCACACATTTTAATGGAATAGTCCTAAGTTTTACATCTACATTTGTCTCTTATCATTTGTTCATTTAATTTATCAAAAGAAAATTATAGCCTAATAATAAATATCATACATACATATGTTATAATGCCCAATAATGATATAAAACAAATAAGACAACAAAAACACTATGAGACAGCAACAAGTAACCATAACTTGACACAAATATCCGGTTAAGCTTGTTGAAATATAATCCGTTAAACAATCTTGATACATACTTTTTGAATGAAAAAATTAAATAAATAGCTGTGCCACAAGCACATAATACACCCTTATTGTACTTATTGTCAAAATAGTTGCAAAAATAATATTTTTTTTAGAGGGAATCTTAATTGGCTCTGTAGAAAAACAGAAGAAAATTAGTTTTAGTGTTCAGTTGCCCCTAGTTGATCTGAAACTTAAATGTTTAATGCAGAAGAAATCTTCTAATTAAAATTCTTATTGGATATTGGTAAAAAATATTTCTCTCAATTGTTAGACAGCATATTTCTTTCAAAAGAAAACACTATATTTTGATAAAAATAATTTATTGGCACAGAGTAATGTCCCATCTGTATGTTATTTTGATGTACAATTTACTTGTAAATACAGTATAATGCAAATTGGACACACTGTATGACTACCTGTGTTCATGATGTAGATCTTTTTTGTAGATCTTGTCCAACTGATCACTTTGCAAGTTTAAAGTTTCTATTTATCTATTATAGTTTTCAAGTCAATAAGTAAACACACACAAAAACATGGTAAAAAAATTATCAATTGACATTTACTGTGTACAATGGATTCTTTTAATCTGACCTAAATGAAAAATGAAACAAAAACAAAACAAACAACTTCATTGGAGACTGAAAAAAATACTTAACAATTGGTATATTCATGCAAGTTAGAATGAGGAATATAGGGAAAATAGTATATGCATCATACACTCTGTGACAGGTATTTGAAATTTAATATGCAATATATTTAAATATTTACCTCAAGCATATTAATACATTAAAAAAGATAAAAACAATACTCTCAATCTTAAAGAATGTTAGAACATTAATCCCCAAAAAAACCAATATATGAAAATTCCTGTTTAATTAACAGGATGCATGTGGTAAAATAACAAAATGCAAAATATCTAGTAGTATCCTAAGACTTCTTAAAGAATGTCAGTATGGTTAAAATACAAAATCACAAATATTTTAGAATTAATTCAAATAAATGCAATTTAATATAAATGTGGCACCAATAAACTAAATATACAATGAAGGGTTTTTTCTCTATCAGATAAAACTTTCTACTGTGTGATGAAGGTCTGTAAATTTTTTTATGCTTCGCATCACCATAAATGAGATTCATTCTGTGGCATTCTGACCACACCTACACCTCCTCCAAGCCGTCGGTAGTTCATTCCACCACATAATTTCCAGCTGTTTGTTTCAGGATCATAAACTTCAATTGTTTTTAAGTATGTTGTACCATCAAATCCTCCAATAGCCATAAGCTGCCCATTTACTACTGCTAAACCAACCTGTATAACCCATAGATTAGTTATAAATAAAGAACTTAAAGCGCAGAATCACATCTGGAAAATATTCTAATTTATATAACTGTGCATATTTTAAAGGTATTGATGATCCTTTAACAAAACCAATTAATCTAAATAACAAATCATATAAAATAGGCTCTGTTTTCTAAGATTTATATGAGCCAAACATTTCATTTAGGTTCTAGTGTGAATTTAGATCTGCTTTTCAATGGGGAAAGGAAATGAAATGGTTGATCTTCACATGACCAAAATTGTCTCCCATTTATATTATGCATCAAACATTTCTCACAAGACCTTTCACTGACTATACAAATATATTTCACTTTTTTTTTTACATAAAAATGCCAAAATTAGTTGGACTTTTTTTAACATGAGTTTGTGAAAAAAATGTGTTTGGATTTTCAAATTTTCAGATGAAGCCGAAAGTCATAATAAAATAATAGCATATTTTCAAAACACAGTGCTTGTAAAAGTGCAAAGCGCTGAAATTTTAAAACGAGTTGATCAGTTCAAATAATTTATTTCAAGCTGCATCTTGAAAATGTGTTGAGCACCTTAGTATTAAGAAAGGCAAAGTCTCTAGCATAAAGATTGTTTTTATGAAATGAGAATGATAGCTTGTCCTTGTCCTTTAAAACATATGGAAACATCTATTTTCCTTAATTTTCTTAACACTGTAACTTGTGTGTTACTGTCTTGAAGTTATATTTTATAATAAAATTTATCCTAAATATCTTTTATTCCTTTTTAAATATTAACCTACCCCACTTCTTCTAGAGGTCATAGCAACAACAGGTTGCCATGTATTAGAATGTGGATTATATCTTTCAGCACTGCTCAATTCTGTGGTATCATCCCTGCCTCCAACAGCATATATCATGTTATTATACACTGCTACACCTAGGTGTTTACGTCTTGTTCCCATGGGAGCAACAGGTGTCCAACGATTGGTTCTTGGATCATAACGTTCAACTGTAAAATATCGATAAACTTTTGTTATATACCGGTACTTTAAATGATGGTAACTTTTTATACCACAGCATTGCTTTTAAAAACAACCAGGTGCTCTGCAGGGCGCCGCTTTATACGACCGCAGAGGTCGAACCCTGAACAGTTGGGGCAAGTATGGACAAAACATTCAAGCGTGATACAGCTCTGAATTTGGATTGTGATCAAATTTTTGACATTACATGGTTTTTTTTACACAAAACAAATGTCAAGATTTTACAAATCAATTAAAGATTTCTTCTTCAAACTTATTTAAATCTAAAATTAAATAGTTGACACAGCATAGGTTTCTGACACAGAATGAATGTGGTCTAATGAACTTAAAAAATTTTTTTTGCCTTTGAGCAATTCACTATGCTGTTGAATATTAATCCTCTCAAAAAAATGTTTGAAGAAATTTTCTTTTTATTTATGAAATCTGAAATGAGAAAAATTTAACCCCACCCCCCCCCCCCCCCCCCCAATTCAAATTTCTAATGGAGTTTGCAACAATAACTACTCTTTTAAATACATCATAAAATATTAAAATGTAAAATAAATTGCTTGTTATCACTGAATGGTAAAGATTGGTTGGTAGTAAAAGTGAATATAAATTGTTTATTGTATAAAACAATAAAAAAAACTTCATCAGCAACATTTTATATTGGCAAATTTCCAATGAAGTTATTTACATAAAGTTATTGGCAAATAAAAATAGAAAATGACATCATAGTCATGTCTGGCAAATGTCCAACATACATTATCTAAAAACATTTTAGATAAGATAAGGAAAAAAAGCTTCATCAGCAACATTTTATATTGGCAAATTTCCAATGAAGTTACTTACATAAATTTATTGGCAAATAAAAATAGAAAATGACATCAAAGTCATGTCTGGCAAATTTCCAACATATATTATCAACTACTATTCTATACAAAGAAAGATAACTCCAATTGAAAATTAATTGCTATTGCACAATATTGTGCAATTAGATGTTTCTTGCTATTGTGCAATACTGTGCAATTGAAAATTTCTTGCTATTGCACAATACTTGATATGGAATCCTGATTTGGACCAACTTGAAAACTGGGCCCATAATAAAAAATCAAAGTACATCTTTAGATAAAGCATATCAAATAAGCCCAAGAATTTAATTTTTGTTAAAATCAAACTTAGTTTAATTTTGGACCCTTTGGACCTTAATGTAGACCAATTTGAAAACTGGACCAAAAATTAAGAATCTACATACACAGTTAGATTTGGCATATCAAAGAACCCATTTATTCAATTTTTGATGAAATCAAACAAAGTTTAATTTTGGACCCCCATTTGGACCAACTTGAAAACTAGGCCAATAATTAAAAATCTAAGTACATTTTTAAATTCAGCATATCAAAGAACCCCAAAGATTCAATTTTTGTTAAAATCAAAGTAAGTTTAATTTTGGACCCTTTGGACCTTAATATAGACCAATTTGAAAACAGGACCAAAAATTAAGAATCTACATACATAGTTAGATTCGGCATATCAAAGAACCCCAATTATTCAATTTTTGATGAAATCACAAAAAGTTCAATTTTGGACCCTTTGGGCCCCTTATTCCTAAAATGTTGGGACCAAAACTCCCAAAATCAAACCCAACCTTCCTTTTATGGTCATAAACCTTGTGTTTAAATTTCATAGATTTCTATTTACTTATACTAAAGTTATGGTGCAAAAACCAAAAATAATGCTTATTTGAGCCCCTTTTTGGCCCCTAATTCATAAACTGTTGTGACCTCAACTCCAAAAATCAATCCCAACCTTCCTTTTGTGGTCATAAACCTTGTGTTTAAATTTCATTGATTCTATTTACTTATACTAAAGTTATTGTGCGAAAACCAAGAATAATGCTTATTTGGGCCCTTTTTTGGCCCTTAATTCCTAAACTGTTGGAACCAAAACTCCCAAAATCAATCCCAACCGTCCTTTTGTGGTCATAAACCTTGTGTTTAAATTTCATAGATTTCTATTTACTTATACTAAAGTTATGGTGCAAAAACCCAAAATAATGCTTTTTTGAGCCCCTTTTTGGCCCCTAATTCATAAACTGTTGTGACCTCAACTCCAAAAATCAATCCCAACCTTCCTTTTGTGGTCATAAACCTTGTGTTTAAATTTCATTGATTCTATTTACTTATACTAAAGTTATTGTGCGAAAACCAAGAATAATGCTTATTTGGGCCCTTTTTTGGCCCTTAATTCCTAAACTGTTGGAACCAAAACTCCCAAAATCAATCCCAACCGTCCTTTTGTGGTCATAAACCTTGTGTCAAAATTTCATAGATTTCTATTCACTTAAACTAAAGTTATAGTGCGAAAACCAAGAAAATGCTTATTTGGGCCCTTTTTGGCCCCGAATTCCTAAAATGTTGGGACCAAAACTCCCAAAATCAATCCCAACCTTCCTTTTGTGGTCATAAAGCTTGTGTTAAAATTTCATTGATTTCTATTTACTTTTACTAAAGTTAGAGTGCGAAAACTAAAGTATTCCGACGACGACGACGACGCAGGACGCCAACGTGATAGCAATATACGACCAAAAAATTAAAATTTTTGCGGTCGTATAAAAACAAAGTCTTTATAACTGGTACCAAGATAAAAATAGTTTAAATTTATTGGTTTCATTAAATCTCAGATTCTATTATTTTTATCATAAATAATTTATGACGGGTGCCATTGAACCCTGTGTCTCTGAAATCATTTTTGGAAGTCCAGGGTGCTTAATTATATACAAGAATAAATGCTATCTAAACTAAATGGCAAAGCCACACATGTAATAAAATATATGTATGTATTTGATAACAAACCTGTATTTAAAGGTGATGTACCATCACTTCCTCCTACAGCATAAAGGTAGCCCATCAGTACAGCTACACCTACTCCTAATCTTCTCGTACTCATTGAGGCTACCTTAGCCCATTTATTTAATTGAGGGTCATATCTGCAAGAAAAGCCATAAGATTATGTTACACAATGTTTTATTTTTTAGACAAAATGTAAATCAAACTATTCCACATTACCTTCCTACAAGAGGTGCATTATGTTTGCACGCATTACCATTACATTTGCGCTCAAAAATCATTATGTTTACGTGCAGCTTTTGGTTACATTTGCGCGCATTTATTTGACAGGTAAACTCAGGTAAATACCGGTAATATCACTTATTTATTTATAAATTTTTTCAGTTATTTAAAAGTGCAAGTACCCCTTCCTTCAGTTGAAGTCCTCTGCGCACCAACGAGGAGATGGAACTGGGATTTCGAACAGGATAAGTCCGTTTTATTATGCACAAGCACTTAAAAATGTACAAATGAAAATGTTAAAATGTTAAAACAGCTAATCTAAAAAGTAAAAGTAAAAGCACTGATAGTACATGGCGTTTCATATTGGTAGGTGTAGAAAATTTGAAGCCAATTGCTTTGAGAAATGAAAGTCTATTAATTTCTTAAACCTAATATTTTCTGAATTGTTCCATCAAATATTCTGAAATATTCACAATAAAGTTACATGTATGTCTTAGTCTCCAACAGGATTTATCATGAGCACGTTATATTTTGATTTAGAATTTAATATGAACAGTATGGAAAGTAAAAAATAAATATTTTCAAAATTAATAATCTATAGTCTTTTGTTATAAAAATTACAAATTAAAGTATAATTTAAATGTTTATATATTTGTTTTTATATTACCTTTTTTACCTGTAAAATAAATGCGTGCAAATGTAATCAAAAGCTGCGCACAAATGTAAAAACATTTTAATCCCCAAATGAGTGCAAATGTAATGTTCCCCCTACAAGCAGCTCTGTCTTTGGTGCTTTTCATACAATAGTTCTATCAAATGTGTTATTTTAATTTGTTTATGGCAGTTTATCATTTGGATTGTATTTACACACAAAATGATTTTTATAAAAGAGCATAATCAGTAAGCACATATTTGATTTGACTTTAGCATTCATTTCTTTAACAAGAATTGTAACAATGTTCCATAAAGGAAATATATTGACTTATTTTTTTGTGAAAACTTTGTACTTTATTAGAAAATATGTTTCTATATCTTTTTTTTGGATTGAAAAGTACTTAATGCACTGTATATTGTTTTTATGAGTAACAGAACTTAGTTTCACTGTTGAATATGATTTATAATTTATGTATTTGCAGAAAATTGTATTGTATACGTTGTATTCAATGTAATTAAAGAAATTGATCTGATACACATACTTGACTTTGTTTATTTATTTACTCTGTGGACCAAACAGACACTGACTGAATATTGCATATTCTAATTGTAAACTTTACTAAATTCATAATGTGTAAATGGTATAGTCAATATACCTTTCAACAAAATTGAGACATGATACCCCATCCTGACCCCCAACAGCATACATATATCCATCTAACACTGCCACACCCACACTTGTTCTACAGGAACTGGTAGGAGCTACCTCACCACTCCACTGATTTGTCTGGGGATCAAATCTGAAAGAAGAATCAACATATACTGCTATTGAAAGTGACTAAATATTATAATCTATTAGTTTATAACCCAACCTACAAATGTATAGACAGATATAACCAATATGATAGAATGCAGTGCTTATTCAACTAAACTTCTTGAAGATAAGATGTAAATTAATATTGATACATCAGCATCAGGGTGTAGCTCATTTACAAATAAAAGAGAAGTAGACATTTGCTGAAAACAAATCAGCATAGTAAGAGTAAAAATGCATACCAGCTGTTTCTTTGCTTTGATTGACAGTGTGGCAATTACCTTTCAATGCTATTTAGATATGACTGGCCATCATGTCCTCCAACTGCATACAATAGATCATTCAGAACAGTTACTCCCACTCCACATCTCCGTTTACTCATTGGTGCAACCATCCGCCATTCATTTGTTTGAGGATCATAACGTTCAACACTTGAAATTGCATCACCACTGCACCAACCTCCAACTAAAAATGCATCAAGAATTGTTTTAGAAAAAAGTAAGTGACTGTCAAATTTTTAAACATAGAATTATCAAAATGTATGAATATACAAAAGGAGAATTTTCTAAAAAAGTGCAATAAATCCATACTGTCATGTATTTTACATTTAAGAGTGCTACAACTCTGTACAGTTGTGAATAAATTCAATTAATTATATAATACATCGCCCCTTACATTTTTTAATATGTACTGTAAAGAACATGACTGTCAAATTGACAGCAAACATGATTTTCTGTTTTTTTTAAGTCACTTTCAGGCTTGTTCAACCTGCCATGGTCTGTACCAATTTTTCAATCTTCCAAGGACCATAACTCATTAACTGTTAAAATGAAAATGTTTAGCACAAACCAAATTATACCTGCAAAGAGTACTTCTCCACATCTAATTGGTTTTCTTGGTCTTGTTCTTGGTCCTTGCATCAATGGCCTTTCTTGTGGCAATAACAGATAATTTTTGGCTTCATCAACAAGATCTCGACAGGATTCATCACTCTTTATTAAAATGTCTGAACCAACTGTTCCAACTAAAAACTTTGGGCTCATAAGGGGTAATCTAACATGTTGTGTGACCTGTAAGACAAATGTTAGTTTAAATCATGGAATTCTGACATTTCACCTTATTAATAATTAGTTATCTTATAGTGGGCAATTTTCGCGGGGTATAAATTTTCGTGGATAGAACAAAATCGCCAAAATAAATTCCACCAATTTAAAAGTGCACATGCAAAGGTATTGATAAAAATTTTGAATTTGCCAAAATGTTAACCGCATAAATATTTTGTATACCTTATTCAATTAATACTCATTATTATACTTTGTATAACAAGAGTGCACACACTGAAATGTCTCGCCTTCTTTACTAATCATTGATATTATGTTGATAGTCCTAAGTATAAAGCTTTAACAACTGCCATATAAACTTAACATAAACCAAGATAGCTAAACAAAGACAAATGAACCATGAAAATGAGGTCAAGGTCAGATGAACCATGCCAGGCAGACATGTACAGCTAACAATGCTTCCATACAATAAATATAGTTGACATATTACTTATAGTTTACGAAAAACAGACCAAAACACAAAAACTTAACACTGTGCAATGAACTGTGAAATTGAGGTCATGGTCAAATAAAACCTGCGGGACTTACATATAGATCATAAAATATTTCCATACACCGAATATAGTTGACCTTTGGCATATAATATTAGATAAAAAGACTAAAACTCAAAAACTTAACTTTGACCACTGAACCATGAAAATGAGGTCAAGGTCAGATGACATCTGCCCGCTAGACATGTACACCTTACAATAATTCCATACAACAAATATAGTATACTTACTGCACAAAGTATGGGAAAAAAAGACCAAAACACAAAAACTTAACTATAACCACTGAACCATTAAAATGAGGTCAAGTCAGATGAACCATGCCAGGCAGACATGTACAGCTAACAATGCTTCCATACAATAAATATAGTTGACCTATTACTTATAGTTTAAGAAAAACAGACCAAAACACAAAAACTTAACACTGTGCAATGAACCGTGAAATTGAGGTCATGGTCAAATAAAACCTGCGGGACTTACATATAGATCATAAAATAATTCCATACACCAAATATAGTTGACCTTTGGCATATAATATTAGATAAAAAGACCAAAACTCAAAAACTTAACTTTGACTACTGAACCATGAAAATGAGGTCAAGGTCAGATGACATCTGCCCGCTAGACATGTAGACCTTACAATCATTCCATACAACAAATATAGTAGACTTATTGCACAAAGTATGGGCAAAATAGACCAAAACACAAAAACTTAACTATAACCACTGAACCATGAAAATGAGGTCAAGGTCAGATGACACCTGCCAGTTGGACATGTACACCTAACAGTCCTTCCATACACCGAATATACTAGCCCTATTGCTTATAGTATCTGAGATATGGACTTGACCACCAAAACTTAACCTTGTTCACTGATCCATGAAATGAGGTCGAGGTCAAGTGAAAACTGTCTGACAGGCATGAGGACCTTGCAAGGTACGCACATACCAAATATAGTTATCCTATTACTTATAATAAGAGAGGATTCAACATTACAAAAATTCTGAACTTTTTTTTCAAGTGGTCACTGAACCATGAAAATGAGGTCAAGGACATTGGACATGTGACTGACAGAAACTTCGTAACATGAGGCATCTATATACAAAGTATGAAGCATCCAGGTCTTCCACCTTCTTAAATATAAAGCTTTTAAGAAGTTAGCTAACACCGCCGCCGCCGCCGCATCACTATCCCTATGTCGAGCTTTCTGCAACAAAAGTTGCAGGCTCGACAAAAATCACAAAATTTACACTAAACAAAATAACCAGCTATAGGGTACTTGTCATAATAAATGTACACATTAATTTATTAATTTACATGTACAGTTCTCTTATGATATAGTGTAATTTGCCAAACTGAAAGAACTTACAGTGGGTAGGTGACATCTTCGTTCCTGTGTGTTGTATTTTACCCAGGACATGACAGCATTAAACACTTGTTCCTCTGATCCGACATTTAATTCATCACTAGATATTATATCCACTAACTGGTTCACTGGTAAAAGCATGAATTCTTCACTTTCCATTACCTGTAATGAAACAGATATACATCACAAAATTATATGTACATATACATTTATATGAGGTATTTTTAATCAAATAAAAACTTGATATCTAGAGTTAAAACTACAATGTATTAGTCCATGAAAAAAAAACATACATGTTTTGGTTATGTCGGCTCTTAACACTAAAAATTTGAGACCAGCCCTTTATCATCTATAACTACATGTATCGTCACAAGTTGCCTTCATATTAGAACAGTGGAGGATTACTTATATATTTAATGCTACATGTAGTTTAATCCTGATGTTTTCAGGATATTTATAAAGGATTTTGAATTGAATTGATCACATAGTCCTGTTGGTTAGAAAATTTGTTTTAATACAGAGTAGTACTTTACCTCTTGAAAATTATGTTGGGTAAATTTATCCGCTATCCGTAACAAATCTCTACATGCATGTGTATCAGCAAATGCTCTTATACCAAGACAATTTGATGGATCTAATTGTCTCTTAAGAAATTCACAACAAACATCTTGTATTTCAGCAAGCTGTAATAAACAAGCTGCTGGCAATAGTGTTTGTACATTACTTTCTTCCACTGTTATGTTGGATGTGTAACAAAAGTCAATGAGGAGTTCCATAGCTGCCTCATCAATGTCTCTAATTGTCACTTCTGTCTGTCTACTCTCAGCAAGTTCACCTGTAAACATGGCATGAAAATATGGACTGCACGCAGAGAGTATCACACGATGAGCAAATATTTTCCTTTGACCAACAATAAGGACAACATCACATAGTTCTCTGTGTTTCCTTAAGACATTAATTGATTCTAATGTATGTCTTGGATGTTTATCTGATGTGTAGGCAAGTCTGGCAGGAGAAGCAGCTCTCTCCATTTTGTTGTTCATCTGATAGATGATGCTAGTTCTACTTTACAGAAAATTATTGTTTGGCATTCCTTTCTGAAATGAAAATGTTGCAAAAGTAAAATACAATATCAAACAAGTCGTAATTGAAAACAATGCTTAAACCTATGATTGTGTTTGATTAAAAACTGCAATTTCTTTATGTGTATGCAAAACAATTTTTTTTTAGTAGCTAGAGGGGTCTAAATACAGCACAAACAACATTTTTCATAAAGACCATGAAGTAAAAAAATAGATTTTAACAAACACATTTGACTCCAGCTGGTCAAACAACAGATGTTCTTACATGTAAACACTGCTCACTGCCATTGAGATTGCCTAATAAACAGATCACGTATTCACCAGATGTAACATATATATATACAAGTATATACAACCTTAAAAACAACATCAGCTGTGTGACCTGTGTCCATACAATTTGAAATATATGAGCCAAATAGCATTGTCTTTTGTAAACATATTTCAAATTGAGGTAGGTAATAAACGTTAGATTGCTTTATATTGCACAACACTGACTTTGCTTCTTATACAATGTACAATTGGTATCTGCACAGTTAGGTTTATATGTAGTTTGCTGAACTGTAAATAAGTACAGCACAAAAAAATCCTTTCATCAAATCAAACATCATTTAACTTTTTTATTCCAATATTTAATAACATACACATGTACATTTGTACATTAATAAGATATGCAAAGACAGGAAATACTGTCTTTCTAAATTTTGTCACAGTAAATTTTAAAAGGCACAAAATTTCACCTTAGATTAAATCAAACTTTCCTGCATAAGCAGCATAGAGACAAACAAGCAAATTTCCTTCAGTTAAAACAGCACCAACAGTTGTTTCCTCAGAAATTTCTCCTCAAAAAAGCATAAACCTGTTTAAACACATTAACTTTGCTTTTATACAAATGTACATTTTGTAGCTGTAAACATGGTAAATATATGTTTATTTAGATAAATGAATTGCAATCATATACAATTACTGTCTTTTGATGAGGTAAATATGTGGTTTTTATTGAATTGGAAAAACTGATATTCACTAAGGCCAACGCCCAAAGTGAATGTCATTAGGTTTTTTAAAAGTCAATTAAACCACATATTTACAGAAACAAAAGACAGTAATAGTTTAATTCCATGTTCAGACAGAGAAAAATATGTATGTATTAAACAGTTATTTACCTAAACCAATTGTATGTCCAACATTTTACTGTTATTGTACATGTAATAACATGCAAAGATTTGCGTGGTGAATATCATTCAATATCCAATTCATATAAAAAAAAACATTCTAAAATTAGATCAATATAGAATATCTTAAAATGTTATTCTTAGTTGTATCTATGCTATTAATGATTATGTTCATAATTGAGCTTTCTTTAATAAAATATTTCATATTTATTAATTATAAATGACAAATAAAAGATACCATAAAAATTAGGATTTGTAAGAATAAGTTAGAAAATATAACTCTGCCCATATGATATCTAGTCTGCAAAATCATCATGTGTCAAATGGGGGAAGACTATGTTGTGTACATAGAGTAAGACATCTCTATATATCTCTGATGTACCCATGCATTCTATGTCCATAGCCAAGTGAGTAAACTGATCTAATCATCAATATTCATAATATTTATGTTCAAAGTTTTTTAAAATATTTTTTATGTTGCTTCCATCATTATCCATTCTTCTTTTATTCAGTTTCGATTTCATCAAGCTATTAATCTATTAACACAGTTGAGCTATCAATTACAACTTACAAATATAAAGTTTATTCTGGAGTTTTTGATAATCTTCCTGTCTTTTTAAATATTATTTTGATTAATATTTGTTTAAACTTCCTCTGTAAAAATTATCCCGACCCAAATAAATAAATAAGGTTTCTCGATTCTACTGATGAATTTGAAGAAGACGTGTAGAAATCATCATCTGGGTTCGAAAAATATTGAACTTAAACAAACCATTTGACCTCTCAGTCTAAAATGTAGTTAAAGTAAATCATTTTGTAAGTAAAATATGTGACCATTTGTTGACATTCTTCTGAGCCAAATTTGGAAATAGGAAGTTAAGAAATCGTGATATGACATAAATCAACTTCGGTCTATTCGATAGCATCCGGATTTCATATCGGTATGGTCAATGCATCACCATTTGTATAGTATAGTTCACCTGAGACTACTGTTATCGTAGTCTCAGAGTTCACGTATAGTTAGTATATAGTTCCTTAGTATGGTGTATTTCTAATAAAACATTGGCAATAGTACTACTATGCCCAACAAGGAATTGCAAATTCAGGGCCGTAACTACATTGACTGAGGCAAATGAGACAAATGCCTCATGTAAAAAAAAGGTTGTTTTCATATCAAATTGTTTTCACGGAAAGTGTCTTGCAAGAAGCAAGTTCTCTTCACTCTCTGGTGTATCCCCTGGATGTTTTTCGTTATCCATGTTTCTATTTCCTTTTAGTTTTCAGAGTTGATGGCCTATTGTTTGTACTTTTGTGTTCCAGGTTTGACTTTTGTTCATTTATTGTCCTACTTTATGACTATAGTCTGAGTGTTGACTTTCATTTGTAAACGTGGTTTTGCAATGTTGCATGTCCACCGATGTCCAGAATTGTGCGAGAAATATATTTAAGAACATGCGATGCTACTCAGTGGACACAAAAAAATCATACCTGTCCTTTCTGCATGGATAATTGAAATTGATATCAAAGAATAAAAACAGTTTGTTTTATTGTAAATAAAACTAGATAGCTGACATGGTTTGAATTAAAGTAAGGTCACATATTTCCCAGTATCAAATAATTTGAAGAAAAAAAACAAGGTTTTGCCATATATGACCTTTTACATTGAAAGGTTAAATTTGCATTAAGTCGTGCTGAGACCCTTTAACAGATAATAAAGGAGTATGGGGACATAATCGCACACAAAGCCAATGTATAGAAGCAATACAAATGATCAATGGTCAAAGTTTGTGTTCCTGCCTTTCATCTTGATAGTTGCCGTAAGGTCTTCAACAATACATTTAAAGAATCATCAACACCGTAAAACAAGGTGAAGATGGTCCCTAGAGTGGACTTAAGCAGTACTAGTTCTTAAAGTATGATACTGCAATGTCACTATATTTAAATCTATAGTCATAATAAAACTCACCCAAGTCTAATCACAATACAAGTCAAGAACAGACAGACAGATACGGTATTAATAATTACAAGTACACACCCGTGATATCGCGGGTCCGTGACTGAATTAAAGTATATAACTATGCCTAAGCCTTATTTTAGTAATTGGTATTGTCATCTGATAAAGTCATGTCGATTATAAGATACACAGTTTTCTCTGCTTTCAAATCTTTCTGTTTGAACCCGTCGACCTGGAACTTATCAATTATTGGAAATATTAATTATTTGGAAAACAAAAGGTCCAGGCTATCCAGGAATGGGGTATTTTTTTAATCAACAGCATTGTCCTATATTAGTTATCTTAGAAAGTCTTGCTGATTGCAGAATAAAGCTACAATAGGGAACAATTTGACAATGATTGAATTTAGTAGTGTCAGCCCTTTGATTATGACCCGTGTATATAGCAAAATCCTAAATACACCGTTTGGTGGTGCGCCTGTCAAATGCGGAATGTACAGATAAGGTAATAGCTAACAGGTGAATATACTATTGGTATCGGTATCGGATTAGACCCGGAACTTGTTAATTATTGGCAATATTAATTATGTGGAAAACAAAAGGGTCTGGAGTGGTGTAATTTTTAATCTACACCATTGTCCTATATTAGTTATATATAGAGTTGAATTCTTTGATATGTCGTTTTTACCCGATGACGGCTGACAAATTGGACCTCGTAATTTTAGTATTATAGATGAGAATAACGATTTTTGCTTTATCCTACATATTGGTCTTTTAATGTTGTCTCTAATACCTAAAAGTCTGAAATTACAATGAATCTTTGCTTTGGGACCTGATTGTCGAAAAAAATGTCTAAAAATTAATTAAGCCGTTTCAATGCAAGAAAGAGTCTGGGAAAAGCTCAGAATGCACGATTTTGCGTTATTTTTCTCAGAGCTTCTGGGGCCGCCTCGCCCAAAATTTTTCGCCTCGCTCCACTCGGCAAATATATTTTTCCTCACTATTAAAAGAGGCTAGTTACGGCCCTGGCAAATACCCTTTCTTATCCCATTATAAAACTGAAATTTTAGTGACAATAATCAGTGTTTTTAATAAATTCGTGACACTTAAGTTTAATTTCCAGAAAAAGATACTTATAGTTAAGTTATGAATACAACTATTCAATATTTTTGCAATACTTAAAAGTAAAGTGCATCATATGATTATACAGAATATTTAATTTGCGTTATAAGATCTTATAAAGCATTCCTCAATATGTGTTCGATATTCGCTTGCATTTTAACATGCTCTAGGCTAAAGATGGTTTCTCAGAACTTTCCATTTCATGAAACTCTGATGTTGTCATATTTTGAATTAACTATCGTCTTGCGGTAAATGGTTAATCTGGACGTTGGATCGTTTTGAGACACAAAAATTAATAAAGTGAAAAGTAAACACAAGTTATGACAGCCTGAGACATATAATATGTATTAGATGTCTCTGGTTATGATCAATAAATATTTCAAAAAGCAGGGATCCTTTTCCAGTATGTAGTACGGTGACCAAGTAAGGAAAAGTCGCTTATTTAAGGAGTTTAATCGTCATTCAGACTATACGGCTATAAATCACAGTATTGGTAGTGCAAAGGTTACACTTCACATTTTGACTTGTCGTCAAAAAATCGTATGGTGCAATTTTTGTAAAATGGGCTTTGAAGTTCATTCCCTTATTTTAAAGAAAAACTTACTTTTATAAGATTTTAGGCCTACATTCTTAAAGTGCATTCTTGATATGCTTCTTGTTATTATATATATTGTTGTTACATCTTATTTTAACAATTACAAAAAAAGTTTAGCAAAATTAATCCGTTATTGAAGAGTTTTTGTAGATATTGAACACTACGAGTATTTCCATTTAAATAATAGAGTAAGTTTCAATTCATTTTCATCATTTATTTTTTCGCAAAATGTAAAATAATCAACATTTATTTGATATTTCAAACTTTTATTAAACAAAAGTTTCAAAATCCTTTATCTCAGAAGCATATTTTGACTTGTACATTGAAACAATATATACACTATAAAATGAAGATACAAGTTTTCCTCTTAAAATTCGACTTGTACAAAAATATTGAACCGGACCGATACTGTTATTTTCATCTATAAATAAACTCATCATAGATACCTAAATTTAGTATATACGCCAGACGTAAATGATTTTTTGTATCAGAAAGATTTTTCATTGCTAAAATTTGTTCAATTCGATCGTTTTTGTTAGTTCATGGTCCCATTTCGGGTTGGTTATCGTGTTTTTATGTATTTTTAAAAAGCTTTCTTATTTTTGTATGTTTACTTGGTATGTTTATTTTTTTTTTAAATTATTTCAAAAATTAAGAACCAAGTCTGAATTTGGAAAATGTTTGAATTAGGAAGTCCTTTACGATTAGGTCCTAGTAGTCAATTGTTATCAAAGGATTATAACTCATTACGCTAGACGCGCGTTTTGTCTACATAAGAATCATCAGTGATGCTCAGATCAAAATAGTTATAAAGCCAAACAAGTGCAAAGATGAAGAGCATTGACAACCAAAATTCCAAAAAGTTGTGCCAAATACGGCTTAAGTAATCTCTTCCTGGGATAGGAAAATCCTTAGTTTTTCGAATAATTTAAAGTTTTGTAACAGGAAATTTATAAAAATGACCATATAAAAAAGGCAGCACATGTGTTTTAACTTTGAAAAGTTTATCGTTTGAAAGAGAAGAAGTACTGAATCACTTCCTTTACTATAAAGAGTAAACGTTGCTTTTTAAGTTCTGTTGAAAGACTTAATGATGGAATCTGCCAGCAATATGTTGAAGCGTATGGGTTTTTTGTTGAAATTCATGATTTGGTGAACCAATTCGACTCTGATGTCTTTTTGCACTTTCCCTACCTCCGATTGGCCCATCACTCACAACTTAGACCAGTCTGAGAGGTTGTATCGCATTGCTTTTTAAAAATGTATTGATGATAACAAAATTAAAGGATTGGTGACCTTGCAGCTGACTATTATAAAAATGTAACCCTATGCTTTTCTCTAGCGCACACACTAGCAGACATTTTTTACCGCTACGATATGAAACACTCAATAAAGTTGTCTGCTGAAAAGGAAAGCCGCACAAAGACTACAGCTTCCAACAAGTTGTATCAGATTATTGAAGTGAGAAGGATTCCTGACTGGAAAAAAAAATTCTGTTAAAGAAAATCAACAGGCTCTCCATAATTTCTTTGATACTTTTTCTTTCTCAAAACTATGACAAGTCTCCTTCTACCTTATAGTGGGCTATACTTAGCCGGAACGTTTGTAAATCAGAAATTGTAGAAGTTATTTTAAACAATAATGTTAATTGTAAATGACTGTCGTAATTTGGTTAGCACTCAACAAAGGCCAATACTCGTATGATAGTTAATGCCTTATAATTTGACATAAAGTTAACAGAAATAGGAAAGAGCGACAGAATAATCATACGGACCTCTGATACGGGTGTAATTGTTCTGTATGTTCACTACTACAAACAGATACAACATGCATGCGAGTTGTAGGTGCAGATGGGGAACATTAGCAGTGTAAAAAATAGTTAAAGATTTTTACCCATTCACCAACTATGTGCTTGCTTTTCTCATCTGTAACATCTAGAAATTAACAATGAGGGTCCGTTGAAAACAAAAATTTACGACAAAAGAGATGATTTCAGCTTTCCAAGTGAACTTACCGGTTCTAAGTAGCAACATTCCAGCAGCACCTGCATACGGGGTATATATCTCCCAATTGATATGATATTCCCATGCTTGCATTTCCTATCATGATTTTCATGATAAGCTATTAAACCAAGAGTTCCAATTAGTGAAGTTGAAATAAACCCTTCATAAATTTTACGGACGCCATCACGAGTTGGTTGACCGTTATGGAATAACCGTTTTACAAATGATATCGGATATGTTCCTTACGTCGTAAATACAATCCTCTTCCTTTTCATGAATGTGACCTACCGAATTAAACTATTTACCGGATTTGTAATAATATAAGCAACACGACGGGTGCCACATTTGGAACAGGGCCTGCTTACCCTTCCGAAGCACCTGAGATCACCCCCAGTTTTTGAAGGGGTTAGTGTTGCTTTTTCTTTAGTTTTCTATATTGTGTCATGTGTTCTTTTGTTTGTCTGTCTGTCTTCTTTCCTTTTTAGCCAGAAGTTGACAGTTTATTTTCGATTTATGAGTTTGACTGTCCCTCTGGTATCTTTCGTCCCACTTTTACATGCATGAGCTTTTGTAAAATAAACATTCGGAATAGAAGGCCTCAATTGAAACAACATTTATCATTTATTTCTGAGGTTGGATGTCTCCGGCAAGGTAACTACTGTAACTTTAACGGAATTTGTATTGACCTTGTATAATTGAACAAGAGTTTTGAAAAACGCCAATTTGCAGAATTAATCAATTACTAAGTAATCAGTTCTTTTTTTTTTTTTACATTTTCGAGATAATTCAATGCCAATTGATTTAAAATTTAACACAAAATGCTGCTGATATCTTTCAATTTTGAAAATATAGAAAGAAAAAAAGTGAACAATATTTTGATCTTTGACCTTAATTTATGCAAAACTGTTACCACCTTTCTTTTTGACGACATCGATTTTCCAAAAGTATTCATATTTCCGAATCCAACGATATATAATATAGCCATATAGTGTTTTTGACGATTAAATTTTAAAAATATTGGGCCTGGTCACCGTACTAATGATGTAATATGAATCTTTATAAGACTTTATGCTGATTTTCCTAAAACCTGTTTAACCGTGTTACAAATTAAAAACCAAACCACGTTTGTATCATCAAAAATATCTAGCCGTTCACGCAAATTAATAATATACAACCCGGCTGCCAGTGGCGGATCCAAACTTTACCTAAGGGGGGCCCCGCTGACTGACCTAAGGGGGGCCCGCTCCAGTCATGCTTCAATGATTCCCTATATAATCAACCAAATTTTTCCCACGAAAGGGGGGCCCGGGCCCCCCAGGCCCCCCTGGATCCGCCTATGGCTGCTGCATATACCTATAGATGCATCGAAAATGAAACTGATAACACACCAAACTGCGGTGGTAAGCACTGTTTTATATACGAAAAAAAACATCATTCCATTTATCCTATTTGGTGCGAACGTTCAGGGGCTTCATACACGGGAAAAGAGGGGGGGCTGACCATATATCCCCATTCAAAAGTATTGATCGCAAAAAGAGGGTTCCAATCCACGGATACCCCTGACATTTTAAAATTTCTTATTCAACAGCTTTTTCCTTTTCTCAAATCCCAAGTCCAAGCAGTGTTGTGGTTAATGATGGAAATAGTCAGTCAATCAAATTCTGCCTTTGTGTGTTTAGCAGGTAAACAGTCTGGATGTGCAGTTTTTGCTTGGAAGTCGGACATCCTTTTTCCCACAACTCTAGCAATAGACTACTGACGAATTAAGTGCCTGCTTTACAGGATGAAACCAGCGAGATTTAAAGGCTGTTTGGGCTGTGAAGCCATCACGAGCGGTTCGGGGAAATCTTTATTTAGAGGATAAAACCAGTGATACTTTAATGCTGTTGAGCAAATGAAAGCCTAAACGTGCGAATCATGGAAGATTTCGGATATTTAAGAATTTATTTTCTATTTCTTTCGAATTTTGCGGATAAAGTATGATAATATGTCAAGCATAAGATGGCAAGTCAGCATGAACAGGACTCTTTGTTGGACCATTTTCTCTTTTAATTGTAATAGTTCATCTCGGGCGATATTGTAAACACGAGAGGAACCTCTATCAATGTCTTTTCTTCTGTAGTTCAGATTTTGTAGATGACCTCGAAGTTCTTGATATCACTTTTTCACAGTATCATTGGTGGAGCAAATTAGCTTTAATTTTGGTGTTTCATAAGGATCAAATTCTCTACTAGTAAAAAAACTTGCTGACTATGTTTGAGCATAGATATAATAGCCATTATATCTATGGTTTGAGATATTTCAATTGCAAACCTTATATGTTGACAAGGCGTCTGTAATATAAAAAAAATTAGCACAGCTGTGTAGACACATGTATAAGCCTACTTTAAAATCGTTTTTTTTTTCTGTTATATCTGCCAGACTATTATCTTATTTTTTTATCTTTCTATTAACCGTGATTTGCAAATAAATCATCATCTAATTTGATACATGTACTTTCTGAATGGCCTTCACTTTACACTTTTACATTATTTGCAGTGTGATAGGGAGACGAATTTACAAATAAAAAACCATTACATCAAGGACATTTGAGTTAACAATATAAGAGTTAAAAGACATAGGAATTGTCGGGCTATATATCAGCAGAACGATAAACTAAATTTAGAGAACGTGGCCCTTTGATAGTCTGTAAGGTAAAACAAATTTTGTTTAGAAAATTGTTCTGGAGCTTCTCTTAAATACATATGCATTCTAAAATGTAAAGTTATGTCTCGCCATTTGGTTAACCGTACTAGAGTTGTTAAATTTTAGTTTTCCTTATAATGCTAAATGCCTGTCTTCAAAGTTCTTCCTACTTATTTTCTTTTTATTTTCTCTGGTATTTTTACGACTGAATTCATTCACGAGAGTATGCTATGCAATCGCCTATAGTTTAAGTTGCAGACTGCATGTTAGTACATTCAGGGATTGTTATGCGGAGTACTTTATTTTCAAATGACATTTATATAGCAGGTGTTTTTATGCGGTCTTCTCACGTAAAGCTCGGAAAATCAATTGAAAACTTTCAGGGTGATAATTTAGCAAATCATTAACACATTTTCTTTTTAAATATTAGCTACAAATTTAAAGAATTATTCCTTATCTCTACGTCGACATGGATAAAAGTGGATCTGTATGTAGAATGAATACAACACGAGGAACAAAAGGTCTCCAGGACGAATGTCCGCACAATAGCCAAAATCGAAAAGAAAGTCATCTGGTAAAAATCTATCCGCAAACAGGAATGGCGTCTAACCGACCATCATATGAACATTTCAAACATGGTTCTCATCTTGACGACGGTAGAAATAACTCTATTACAACATCCGCACATTCTTTGGACCAGGAAGATGCACTCCCTCGTAACAGTCGGGATGCAGCAGTAGTGCAGTTTTTCCGAGAAACTCTTAAACTTCAAAGGAAATGGATTATTGGAACCATGGAAACTTCAGTAAAAACTGCCACTGAAGATTTCGAGGTTTGTCAATATAACATTAAGTGCCATTCTGTAATGTTCGCATTAACAATAAGGCTAACATTCCTTCCACTTAATAAAGAAAGGCACATATAGAACAGATACATATTGATGGGCGACTTCAATTTTCCTGAATATTATTAAAACTGGAAAAACGAAACACTCGAATCATCAACCTTAATAATATCGTACAAATATCTATCATAACGAGCGAGCACAACATCAAAAAAGATGTAACCGAAACCATAAAAGAAAACAACATTCTAGATTTGTACTACCAGCAAACAAAATCTAATATTATGCCAGTACAGAAAATAGAAGTGAAACCAGAACTAAACATACGAGATTCTGGATAGGTGGGACCTTCATTTCTTTATTCTTTAGTTTGAAAATAAATAAATTCGGAATTATTTCCATTACGTCAGACCAATTCCAAGATTATAAATCATATTATCTTTAGATGTGTTATAAACTACCAGGATGGAAATAACTCCTTCCATCAAACCAGTATTGATCAAGTGATAAACACTCCCGTATACAACTTATGAACACCACTGAAAGCCTAGCAAAAGTAAGAAATCAGATATTGGATTTCAGTTCTGAAATTGAGAGCGTGTCTGACCGCTATCTAACATAACGATATTGAAAAATACATGTAGTAATTCGGGAAGACAGCAGTGGCCCCAAACAGAAAATAGTCAGTACTACCAGTGGCGGATCCAGAAATTTGCCTAAGTGGGGGCCCACTGACTGACCTAAGAGGGGGCCCGCTCCAGTCACGCTTCAATGATTCCCTATATAAGCAACCAATTTTTTCCCAAAAAGGGGGGGGGGGCCGGGCCCCCTGGGCCCCCCTCTTAATCCGCCTCTGACTACTAGATGAGTGTAAATCTCAATCTGCAACAGTGTAATCAGGCAAATGTCAGTTCACCTTGACCTAATTTGTTTTTGTTTTTGTTCATTTTTTTTTATTTTGTTCACTATTTTATCAGACACTTTGTTTTAGGTAGGGTAGTGTTATTTTGCAAAATTTAATGCACACGATGAAGGTGTGTCGGGAATTTGATTTAAGTAAAAGAGTAGATTCAGTAAGACCCCTTTTTGGCCCCAAAATGTAGCAGTTTTACAAAATTGTGAAATTCAAAATGTAAACGTTTAGCCATTTATTGGAAAGTAGAATACTTCTGTTACATACATAAGGGCTGATTTTGACAATACAATGCATATTTGGCGGGTTATACTAGCATCATTAAGTCATGCTAAATTACTGAAATCTTCATAATTTTAGCATTTGAGCTAAATTTTAGACGGTTTCCGCCTTAAATGGACGTGGCCGCATTTGTGTTCATTTTTTTATACTTAAAAGTAAGTTGTATTTGATGATAATACCTAACATATATAAAGATTGAGGATGAACACGGATGCGGCCACTTTCATTTTTGTCAAAAACTATGTGAAAAGTCACTTTTCAAAAGTGACATATTATGGCAGATTTATAACATTTAAAAGCTTGAATGTGAGCGTCCTTAATGACTAAATCAGTTCAAATCTTTCATATAAATTAATTGAATCTACTAAAGTAGACACCTAAGTGTTTAAAACGTGTCAAAAATTTTCATCAGATGAACCTGAATTTGGGGCCAACATCGGCCCTTACTGGACCTACTCCTTTTCAACAAAATTATGAATACTGCTGCAGGTACATTTTTGCCATATTTATGAATAAATTACTTATTCTCCGAAAAGGATGCGGACCGTTAGAACATTCGTTTGATCGACCTTTAAATGTACTAATAGTTCTTAATGCCTGGAGGTTAGGCTAGCCATTAAGGCCTGTATGGAGGTTTGGCTAGTCATTAATGCATGGAGGTTTGGCTTGCCATTTAACCAGGTTCAACCCACCATTTTTTTTCTTAAAATGTCCTTTATCAAGTCAAGAATCGAATAGTTCGTTTCTGTGAATGTTGGCGTTTGTTTTTGTTGCACTTCGGTGTTCCTGTTGTTCCTTTATTTTCCTCTTATAGTTTATGTGTTTCTCTCGGTTTTGGTTTGTAACCCGATTTTTTTTTCAAAATGTATTTATGACTTTTGAACTCCAGAATACTTACTACTGTTGCCTTAATTTAATACTAGTGTTTTTAAGACCTGCTATAATTTTCTTCATTCTTATAATGAAGTACTGTGCCCATATTTTATGATTATCTTCTCTTGTAGAGAATGTTAAAAGTGGTGAACAGAAATGACAATGCTATTAATCACATGCGGTCGTCTTACACACACTTGGAAAAATCGTTAAGCCAAGCAGTCCAATGTATGTCAGCAAAGTTAAGTGATTGCAACGGACGATACATCCAAGCAACCAATGAGGCTAAGCAGATTAAACAAAGAGCAGAACAACTGATGATCCTAAACAGCGAAAAGGCTCTGATCACAGACGACAGATTAACGAGATACAATACAGAGGTGATAATTTTAGGGAAATTTTGCAGTGTTTTGTTAGTCTCTTGAATATTATCATAGATAGAGATAAACTAAACAGCAATAATGTTCAGCAAAGTAAGATCTACAAAACAAATTAAAATGACAAAAATTGCCAATTGACCTTAAGGAGTTATTAAAGACAATTTTACACAAAATGATCATCATATTTGCCACACTTGAAAATCTTCTCCAATTTAAGCAAACAAATAAGGTGAGCGAATCAGCCTCTTGAGGAACTAGCTCTTGTTTTTTTTTTAAATAAAAAGTTTATTGAAGCTACAGTGAGCGACACAGGCCTTTTATAGCCTCTGGTTTATTGGTTAATCTGAATAATGATTGGGGCTAAAAGTAAGGCGATATAAATGCTCAATAGAGATTTTTTTTCTGAAAAGTACTGATATTCTTCTATGGATAAGGTTTTTGAACTTTGAACTTGAGAAATTGGAACTTCATATATAGGTACATTATAAGACTATATAAAACGTATGTGTATCTGCATCTCCTCCTTAACCCCTTTAATATCATGATTTTCTGAAACTATTTGAGAATGTTTTCCATATAAAATACAATGTCCTCCTACGATGATTTTTTGGGTCAGATTTTTTAGTTACATTTCCTTTACCAGCGCATGGATTTTGTATCCGCAACTCTTCGGAAGCCAAATACAACTTTTATTTAATCTTTCTCATAATCTCAAACATATTATGCCTTTATGCACCCCTTTTAGTTTTAAGTAATCCGAATTATTAAATGGAATTTCCTTACCAAAACATTTTTGTTGCATTCTTTTAATAATTTATACCTCTTTTGTATCATATATAAATACTCCGAAACCCCAAAAACAATTTATTGACATTTGCTTACTTTGATACTTTGTGCATATCTTATTTTGATTTTGGGTCAGAATCATTTTCGTAGTTTTCTATGGCAAATCATGTTAACACTACAGTACGAATTTATATACCCACCTCTGCTCCGAATTGCTCATCCGTATAATGTCATTCACCTTCCATTTGTTTTTTTTTTATTTCAAGTATTAAAACGATGGTTTTTTTTATATGCGAAAAGAAATCAAACTAAGTAGCACATTTTTATGCGAAATGAGCATATCCAATTTAATTTTGCAGGTTCACATCAAATACGTTTTTAATCTTAACATTCTTCCATAATTTATCTACAGAATATATTGGAGCTATGTAAACTGAACGATGAGATCGAGTCATTGATTAATTGTATCAAGAAGGAATTATACTCATCGGATGAGAAGAGGAGAATATACATGGACAGCATAAGAGGTAGAATTCATACCTCTAACATGTTCACCAGAAATGCCTTACAAGTGTGGAAAAAAGCAGCATTGAAGTCCTTAGCGAGAACAAACAACAGCATCACTACTAAACTGAAGGAAGAAAGAAAAACATGGAAGAATGATATGGTAATAAAATTCTAATAGAAATTTCCAATGACATGACATTACTCTATACATAACCAACGTATCTGAACGTATCGCGGCCGATTTCGTTTAATAGTACGAGCATGGATTGTTCGCTCAATACACATATTATGTTGGAATATATGTTATTTCAAAATTAGGCTAATCTGATATTTTCCGTCTTTACATCTTTTGTTATTAAATTCTGTGAAATTTTATTAACAACCACCCTTTTATAAGGGAATAATTAGTTCAGTAACTAAATCAAATGTACCGATCAGTGATTACTTGGTCATTTGACCCACATATATTTAGTTTTGAATTGAGGAATTTTCTAAACCACTTATGTCATGCAAATGAGACAACTTCCCACCAGAGATAAAATTACGTTTAAGTTAGCTACTATATAGGTCTATGTTTGCATTATTAAAGCAAAGGGTTATTCCAAAAGATAAATATATTTTTTTAACCATACAACTTAGCTCAATAACACCATTTGTTTATAAAATAAAAACAAACGCATTTGAGAAAAAAGATAGTAAGAAAAAAGATATTTTCCTTGTCCTTTTCTATTATGATTATAATCATAGGTCTGTTCAATTTTCATTTGATCTTTTAACCAAAGTTGAATAAATGAACTAGTCCATCACTTCATTGATCTTCATTTGATACCTCAACTACATAAGCTTCCTGAGGTTTCCTTACAAACAACGGTATATTGCCGGGTCTTCCAAGTGCTGCACGAAACCTCTCTTATTAGTTATCAAAAGTACCAGGATTATAATACGTCAGGAGCGCGTTTCGTCTACACAAGACTCATCAGTGACGCTCAGATCAAAATAGTTAGTAAGCCAAACAAGTAAAAAGTTGAAGAGCATTGAGGACCCCAAATTCCAAAAAGTTGTGCCAAATACAGCTAAGGCAATAAATTCATAGGATAAGAAAATCCTTAGTTTTTCGAAAAATTAAAAGTTTTGTAATAGGAAATTTATAAAAATGACCATATAATTCATATTCATGTCATATTCATGTCGACACCGAAGTGCGGACTACTGGGCTGGTGATACACTTGGGAAAGAAACGTCTAAACTATTAACATCAATTTTAGCATCAATCTAAGTCGGGCTTTAAAGTTATTGTTAAACTAACTATTCTAGAGATGATGTGAATCAGATGTTGATACTAAAGAATTCACAGGATATTTTAGAGTACATACATTCTAAGACTCGTTCATCTTGCATTAGTATTACAACAGTTGTCTTTTCTACTCCTCACACTAGTATTCTCCATTCCAAACTAAAAGACAAATGAACAGAGTTAGTCCTTCGTTGTTTCATAAAAAGAATGGCTAACGTAGATACAAGTATTTTGTTTAAGGGAGAGATAAATCCTACTTTGTAAAAAACACTCTGATTTAAAAAAAAAAAAAAAAAGTATGAAACAAACATGGTCAAGATGCTTGATTTTTTTTAATTGTCAACATATTACGTTTGGAGGACGTGTTTGTCTACAAATATTCGACATTCTCATGGGAACCAACTGGCCTCCTTTCGTGAGGACTTGTTCCTGTATCCACATGGGGTTGACTTCATAAAGGGAATACAAAGGAAGAAAGAAAAGAAGTTAGCAGTATCTTTGAACTTAACTTTTCGCTATATGAAGATGATGTTCTCTCACTAAATAATTCAAAATTTAATGACTATGTTGAACGCTTCTATCCCATCGAACTTGAGGTAAAGGATACAAGAAACAACTAAGAATTAAGTCTGCCTCTTATAATGCCTTGCATCTAGAAATTGACAATGCAGATTGGTTTAAAAACCAACATTACGACAAAAGACATGATAACAGCTTTTCAATTGGTAACTTTCCAATTCAATAAACAACATTCAAGCAGTGCCTGCATATGGAGTATATATCTCCCAGTTGATACGATATTTCAGGACTTGTATTTCCTATTATGATGTTTCAAATATCGTTACTACAATCCGTCCCCTTTCGACAAATGAGACCTACCCAATTAGACTTATTCCCGGGTTTGTACTCGCATGAACAGAAACGACAGTGCCACATTTGGAACAGGGTCTGCTTACCCCGCCGGATCATCTGAGATCCCACCCAGGTTTTGGTTTGGTTCGTGTCGCTCAGTCTTTAGTTTTCTATGTTGGTCTCTTTCGTTTTTAGTCATGGCTTTGTCAGTTTATTTTCGATTTATGAATTTGAATGGCCCTTTTGGTATTTTTCGCCTCTCTCTTATTCCAATAAGTCAAATAAATCGGAACACAGTATACAATCACATATTTAATCTTTATAATACATAGACAATATATATAACGCACACTGTTGGAAATTAATTTATTTGTATAATCTGTACAAACTGATGTTCACCAAGTTTTTCTCCTGTTTCGATTCATATAGTAAGTACAAATAAGCTGTATATTTACTATCAATCTATGTTATGTATGAACTTCTTTTGTATTCTTGTATACAACTTTGAAACCTTTAACCTTTATCTACCGAGCAGATTTCTTAGATTTTCCTGTAGAAATCGACATGTTTAAATATTGAACACTGGGTGCTCAATAAAGGCAACAGTAGTATACCGCTGTTCGAAATTCATAAATCGGTAGAGAAAAAAACAAAACCGGGTTACAAACTAAAACTGAGGGAAACGCATCAAATATAAGAGAACTACGACACATTAGAAACACAACATCAAAATGCAACACACAGAGAAACGAACTATAATATAACAATGACAATTTCCCTGACTTGGTACAGGGCATTTTAAAATAAAAATGGTGGGTTGAACCTGGTTTTGTGGCATGCCAAACCTCCCGCTTTAGTGGCAATGTTTATTATAACATTAACATAACAATATTACATGACAGGACTACAATACAAATAAATGAGACAAACTATAGGACAGAGAAACAAATGAATAATAGCCAACAAATGTACCAGTTTAAAAATAATAATACGCCAGACGTGTGCCACGTCCACACAAGACTAACCAGTGACGCTAAGTTTGGGAGCCAAAACAAGTACAAAGTTGAAAAGCATTGAGGACCAAAAGTCCCAAACAAAATGTTACCAATACGCCTGGGACAAGTACATCATTATTATTTAGAATTTAGAATAATTCATACTTTTGTGAACAGTAAAATTTATAAAATGACTATATAATAGATCTAAATGATTAAACTGAAGTGGTGACTAGCTATAGAATAAAAACGAACACATTACAAAAATACACAGCCGTATTGGATAAAACCCAGTGTAAGGCTCAAAATGATGTCACATTTGAATTTGTAAAATGTAACCAATACGAAATAGGTAGGACACCACATATAAAGCAAATTATAAGTATAATTGACGAATTTGTTTGCTGCTTGCAAGATGAAAATTAAAAGTAACATAATACTTTTTTATCGTTTATTACGTTATGATATGTAACAAAAAACCTTGATTTCGTTTCCAAACAATTTCTGATATTAATCCATTCCTCTGTGCAGTACTAGCTGTAATTTTTTTGAAGATGCTCACCTTGAAATTTTGTATATTGTACGTATTTGGAAAGCATTATTTTTAAGTTGCCACAACTTTTATCCAATACTACTGTATGTTTAGACAATACAATATGTTTAGACAATACAATATGTTTAAACTAATATCAAATGCTCTATGAAAAATAAAATGTATCGACTAAATTTATTATGTAATGCCTCGTTCACACGTACATTTAATTCGAATTGAATTCGAATCGAATGCGAATCGAACTCGCTAATCGCGTTCACACACTCTTCTTTTTTTAATTCGAATTAATTCGAATTGGCTAATTCGAATTAACTAATTCGCATTAGAAATACGTTTTTGTTAATACAAATTAAAAGTTAACGTCGTTAGGACAGTATTTAAATGGTCTGTTGATTATTCTCTCCTGTGAAAATTTCCGATGGTAATGAGTTCCAGTACTTCAAAGTATTTAGAAGAAATATGGATTTCGATTAATCTGTTCTGGCTAATTGTCTGAATACATGATAGCTGTACATATGGAATTGGTAATTGTTGCAGGTTTTCAGATCCCCTGTTAGTCTATGACCTGAATTTTTCAGTAATTTGTGTAAAAGTATAATCGCTATTTCTGGTGTTCTTCTTTCGTTTAGTGGTGGATGATTGAGTTGTTTCATAATAACCCTTATTGATCCAGGTACATAGTCAGTTTAGTTTGATGTCACATGATTAATTCGGGCCGCTCTCTTTTGAAAGTTTTCTAATTTTCCTGCATATAAGTTTGAAGGGGAATCCAGGCAGCACTTTTATATTCAAAGATTGGTCATATAGACTCTTTGTACGCTGGTGATTTTAATTCTTCGGACCAACATGGTACGGCTCAATTTCGAAACATCAGTCTCTATTGTCATCAATGTGCCTCCCACAGTGTAGCTTACGCTAGTGGTATTTACACCATATTCGAATGTTTGAAGAAATATGTCAATTTGATGTCTATTGTAGTGATATCAAACATGTTATTTTTCTTCTAACAAAGTGTCATAACATTTGGTCGGTTGAAATGTCATGCATCGTTTTGTCCAATTCCATTCATATTCTTTTAATGTCTTCCTGTAAATTTTTGAAATCGTTGATGGTGTCGATTAGCTGTAGAAAACAGAGTCAGCACCAAAAAGTCCGATATCGGATGATATATAACGCGACATAGTTCATTTGTACCAGAAGTAATATATATTTTCCGTATAAGATATGTGCAGAAACAATATCTGATTCTTTAAAAGATAAATACATGTATACTAGTACCTACAATGACACAATCGCTTGCTTTGTGAAGAACCTCGCTGATTGTTTGCCTTTGAGAACACATTGAAGATGATATCATCAAAATGCTGTACATTTTGATCGACAACAAGTTTGATGACTTTGGTGGATCAATATTTCGGCAAACAATCAGTATTCTAATGAGAAATTATTTCCTCTTCAGGCGGACTTGTTCTGTTCTCATTTGAAGCAGAATTCACATATAATTTTCAAAAAGACAAAACGAAAACCAATCTTCAAAATATCAGATGTAGTGAATCTGTCACTTTACAACCAACAGTTCCCTCAATTTGTGTTTCTCTTGGCAAGATTTGAACATATGTAAACTACAAAAAAGAAGATGTGGTATGATTGCCAATGAGACAACGGTCATTTTGGTTTTGGTAAAATTATATATTTTTACATATTTGTTGGTAACAGTGATGTTTAGCATTTTGTTATCTGTCGGTTAAAAGGCTAAAAGCTGCAGCTTTCTTGTAATTAGTCTCTGTTTGTTTTTTTTTCATTACTTCATTTGCTTTGTGGCTTTTGGTGTATCTAGAGAAATATCGTATTTTGTTTTAATCGCCAGTAAGTTTATTTAAAGAGCTGTTGTTAGCTAATTTGAATTATTTATAGTGTTCTCAATAGTTTCCAATTTAGCAGTTATCTCGTTTTCTATTATGATAATTATCATGGTTTCTCTTCAGAAGTTTGATCAGTCGATTTATCTGTTGTTAATCCAGGGTACTAATAATTACTGATTTTCTTTTTGTTTTGTTTTTGATTTTCTTTGTTTGATGTCTTTCTACGTTCCTTCGTCTAGTTGCAATCCCCGTTGTGTATTGGAAATAATTCCCTACTGTCATGATTGCCTGGAATTAAACAATACCTCTTCCACGATTACCAAGTGGTCCACGTAGTCCAACAAGTGTATCACTAGTCTGACAACACTGAGACTGATTTTTGTGAGTTCGAATCCATCAAATGGCATGTGCGCTCGAGTACAATCTTTATCGAATAAGATTTTTCAGTTTTTTTTGGTGATTCTCCGGGCACTTGGCTTCCTCTATCAATGAAAATTGACTGCTAATAAATAGCACAATAATGCAAAAATAGGCGCTAAACACCAATTGAAAAAGCAATTAAATCCATCATTGAATTACCCTTACATAAATCATAGTAAGTTGATTTATTTAGAAAGTGTTGTTTAATTGACCTTTGCTTTCCTCTATTTATTTGTAGTAAATTCGAACGAATTTTAAAATATACTTGTCCTCTACAACAATTTTGATACTAAACAAATGATAAACGATTCTAGTACGACTTACACTTCAGGACTTGATTAAAGACCAGAACACAAAGGAAATGGACCAACTGGACCGAACGATAAGTCTCTTAGAAGCGGAAGCTAAAAACCTCATTCAAACTGTTGTTAAAAAACTGGAAAGCCTAGAGAAGAATGTTCATATAGATGGGTCCAGTAATGAAGATTTCAGAAAGGTAAAAACTTAACTAAGCGACTTGCATAAGGGCTATACATGTTTATTGGAGTTATATAAAACTTTTCGATATCCGATTATAAAGGAACGGACATTTCTAAACAATTAAAATATCCTATCTTTCATGTTTTAAAACAAAAGACAATAGAAAAAAAGAAGTGTCCTTTCATTTTCATTTGCATTTTTAAGCATTAAGATGTTGACCAGGATGCTATGAATATGTAATTAGTGAGAACCATGTAACACTGAATACAAGTCCTAAGCATACTTTTAACTTTTGACTTTTTTTACAGATGGTGAGAAGTCATATATCTTCAAACAAAGGCTCATCAGAGAGGTCTGAAGAGGAAGTAACAGAGGTTAAGGAAGGCCTTTTGAAAAATATCAAAGAAACCGATACAAGATTACAGACATTCAAATCTGACATGGAAACTAATATGGACTCTAAGATTGAAGACATCAAAATTGATAGTGATATTCTTGATAAACAAATCAAATATCTCTCTAGATTAGTCAGAATTCTACTCAATCACGTATCAAAAAGCACAAAATAATCAAAACTCTTCTCAAATTTATAAGAATTTAAAAACTCTTTACTTTGTGCTTGATTTGGTTGTGTTTAGCTCAATGAAAGAAGATGTTTGTACTTATCAATGGCATGGTCCAGCCATTCTGTCAAAAGAATCTACGCCATTTTGAAGTCAATATCGTTCATAACAACGGTTGCATTCCTTTTCATTTATCAAAAAGATGCCGAAGATACCAAGGGGACGTACAAATATATATATTTTTTTTTATTTTGAGAATAAGTTTTAAAAGGTGGTTTTGAAATAGTTTGCCACAAAAAATGTTCAGCCTGTATGTATGAAATTATGTTGTTAAGAAGTTGTAACAATTCATTTAGTTAGTTATTAGTGTATTGTTATTATTGTTTTTAAAAATCTTTTATGGTATAAATAAAGGAATATTTAAAAAAACTTGTAAAACTTGGTTCATTAAGTTCGCCCTAAGATTAAAAAAAGAAACAACACCAAACCCTCTCTTAATCATTGTGGAAGTATTGTTCTATTTGTTGGAATTTAACAGATAAGGTTATTCGCATGTATGAGAGTATGTTTGAAATACCTAAGCGTCACCTGGAACTGAAATTAGTTTTAGTAGGGTGTTTGAATTCGTCTTTTTCACTTTTTTTTTATAGGATACAAAAGGGAAATTTAACTTCATAGGTTGAAAATAAAGTTACAATGACAGGGCTAAAAGAACATCAGACAACTAACAATACACAAAACTCACCATAGAAAACTAAAGACTAAGCAACACAAATCCCTCCAAAAACAGGGATGATCTCTGATGCTCCTGAAGGGTAAGCAGATCCTACTCAATATACAACATCTCTTTGCATTTGTAGACCATATTAAACTAAAGCACACAATAAATTTGTTTACTTAACTACCAAAAGGATCACTAATTGACCAAAGTGTTTAGAATTTGTCCATCAAGTCTAGCCCTTGACTTAATAGACCCATCGATAAATGTTAGGGTTATAAGTGTAATTGTTGTATGCTTTTTGACAAATATCAATTCGAAAACATGATTATATACTAGTAGAAAAAAGTGAAAATGCAAAAAAAGTGAACTCCAAGGAAAATTCAAATCGGAAAGTCTTTACGTAAAACCACAAGCTCTGCTCAACCACTTCAAACGATTTCAAAACAGCTGTCATTTTCCTGACTTGGTATGGGCATTTTCTTATATAGAAAAAGGATGAAGCAATTCAAAACGGTTTCTTTTGTTTTGGGATTTGCACAAGAGTTAATGAAGTTGCTGTATGATTTTTTTTATGAAGTACAGCAATCGATATAGTAAGTGTTTATATATAACCTTCATTTCATATCAGCAAATCAATTACTTCGAAGACGCTTTCGGTAGCTGCTTGTATTTTTGATACGATACAATTTGTCTTTAGTTCGTAACCTTTTATATAGCTTTTTCTGCTCTGGTTTCAATAGTATGTTATGTTGTGTGCGTTTTGCCAGTCCATCTATTGATCGGAATTAAAAAGGGTGAAGATTGTGATTAAAAAAAATATGATTTACTAGTAGCAAAACCACATTTTCATGTGTTGATCCAAATTAGGATTTTCGTTTAAATTTTACGGATGATTTGGGCCAAGAGGTGAGTTTAAATGTAGCTCTTCGATTGTTTTTGTTACATTCATTTGCAATTTATATAGACTGGGCTAGTTAGAGCTTGGTATATTGTATAGACATGTGTCTATTGTTTCTATATGATTAAAAGTTGTTAGTATCTAATACTTCAAGAGACAACAATCATACGGTCAACCATAGATGTATAAACCAATGATATCTATAGACGTCAACAATAAACTCATCATAGATACCAGGACTAAATTTTGTATATACGCCAGACGCGCGTTTCGGCTGACTAAAGACTCATCAGTGACGCTCGAATATAAAAAAGTTAAAAAGGCCAAATAAAGTACGAAGTTGGAGAGCATAGAGGACCAAAATTCCTAAAAGTTTTGCCAAATCCAGCTAAGGTAATCTATGCCTGAGGTAGAAAAGCCTAAGTATTTCAAAAATTCTAAATTTTGTAAACAGTTGATTTTTAAATATAACCATATCAATGATAATTCATGTCAGCACAAAAAATGCTGACTACTGGGCTGGTGATACCCTCGGGGAAATAAATCTCCACCAGCAGTGGCATACGATCTTCACTTGAGAGTTCCATATACATGTATAGAATCCCACGGAATAAACGTTAATCTATTAGTTTGTTCTTTCAGCATACAGGGAGTGACATATGGAACTCTTGCAAACCAGACAATTCAACTACACAAAACATCATGCTCTCAGCTGCTCATAATCTTTAAAAGTTGTGATTAAATATAACACAGACTATCTTCGATTTACCATAAAAATTCCAGAAATGACAAAGGCATAAAGATTTAACCAGACAATCACTACAGAGGTGACTGTGACAGGCGTGTGACCATGTACTATAGAAAATCTTGGTTTGTTTGATAGCAAGAGGTTGCCCCTATCCATCATACGGGTCATTTTAAAAAAATGTCAAATTTTCAGTACACCCATGCTAAATGTTTTATTTCTAATGGAAATTTCAGTTGTAATGGTTTAAATGAAAGCTTGTCGGATTTGTGATTCAGAACATTAATAATAAACACACCTTACATCTATTTTGATAAGATTAAACTGCATTTAAGTCCGATTTTGGGGGTATTTGTGTGCGTACATTGTTAGAAAAACACATTTCAAATGATTTTTTTCCGATTTTCTGATCGCCTTGATATCTGCAAAAGGGACTTTTTAAGAACGTTAATTATAATTCTAACGAAAAATCGTAGCTTCTTTATCATTGTATGTAACAGATTATCTACAAACTAAATTCAATCAGCGTACAGGAGGTTCATGTCTATCTTGTTACCGCTACTTAAATCAGTCGTTAAATTATTCTCCCTATGAATATTGAATCAGTCAGTGTTGATTTCAAAAATGCAAAGTAATCTTTACATTTAAAACGCCTCGTTTCTTGAACGACAATGTAGAGAAAAGAAATTTCAAGACATTTAGTGAAAAAAATAGAGCGTACTTTTTTTCATGTCTATGCTGTTACCAATCATTTTGATTAATTACACTAACAGTATGGTTGTAAAAAGTGCAATAACGTGTTGGTAACCAAATTCACAATAGAAATCCATAATCACTTCACCAAAGGGAGTAGTTATTTCACAACAGCAATCAAAAACGAAGAAATTTGTCTATCCTGTTACTATGGTTGTTATGGTTGACATGTGTATAGACAAAAACGGCGTTAATTTTTTTATCTTAACATGTAGGTGGAAAACGAATGAAATATTTCATTGTTTGAACTCATCTTAAGGTTATAACGTCTTCATCTTCCCAATTAAAAGCATTTGCAGGTGCAATACTGATATCGGTAACAGGATAGACAAAAAGGTAACAGGATAGACTTTTATATAGTGATATATCAGAAACGTACGTTCCTATTACCAACGAAATAAAGAGAAAAGTAAATGAACTTATGAGGGATTTACTTGATGTTGGGTTTATTTGAAAGGGTTAAAAAAGACCGAACAATATAAATTGCTATCTTAGACTTGCATTACTGGTGGTAATTTTTACAACCTTTGAAAATTTTTAGAGGCATTTTTCAGTACAACCTAGAAAATAGGCAAATAATCTATTATTTTACAGAATGAATATATATAGAAGTTTATTCTCTTGAAAACCATCTAATTGGTAACGTAAAACAAGATTAACATTGTATCTAAACCTTTTCTTAATAACCCAAAATTTCTTTTGAAAATGGTAACAGGATAGACAAAATATTGTACCACCGATCTAAAAATGTTTCAAGATATTCTTGTATGACATCATTAAGATTGCGTCTTTTAATATGTTGTTCTTAAAGTACTGTTTGTTTTGATTTGCTTATGTAGAGGGTTGTTTGAATATGTAACTTTTAATAAATTTTTCAATTTCAAAATTCGACATTTTTTGAAAATGACCCATACCTTAATTTCAATGACAGTCCAAATACCATGTCCGTCAATCAACGCGTCGATCTACTTTGCCGAACACACATGTTGTGTATAAATTTTAGTTTTTTTCTCGTCCTGAAGCTGAATGAAATAGTTGTAACTGGACGTTAAGCAATCGCGCGATTTCAAATCACTAAATCTCTTGCCCGAAAGTTTTTTATTTCAAATTTTAGGTTTCATGCAATTATAAGCACGCACTATAAAAAGTAAGTTTGGCGTTTTTGATTGTTGAGGTAGTTGACTGAATGATGCGGTATTTCTTTTGTGAATTCTGTCAATGGACAACATAATACACTTGCTAATATTTATATTACGATTACGAAAGTAAACAAATTATGAACAAAGAAAGAAGTGCCAAAGTATTCCGTAATTATAGGTTAATAATACCGGGATAAACTGCATAACATTACCATTATTGAATATGTAGTTATCGTTATCCGGTCGGTTTAAAATGTTTGATTCCAACCAGGCTTTAGACGTCCAAAGTAGCAATTATTCACTTTCGTATCGATCTAGTTAAACGTTCTGATGAATTTTACTTTGGTAATAAAACATGCGACTACCTTAAATACGACAGTTTTAAAAAGCCCAGACGACAAGCCTGCGTGCAATGTAAGTAAATGTACATTTGTACACTTATAGTTTTAATATTATCTTTTGTGTGACGCGATTTGTGTGAGATGAATTTCTAAAATGAACATCGTTAACAGTAAGATACGTGTCGCTTAATTTGTAAAAAAATAATAATTTCGAACAACAGGTTTATTTGTGTTTATACTTTTTTCGTCAACTTATATGTTGTGCATACCTAAGAAAAATATCTCTGAAGGTTAAAATATAGTGTCTAATAGTTGTGTATCTTGTCAAGCTCCGAAGGCTAAAGGTGTTACTTTCAATTTATATTAATGCAACTTAAGTTATGTTTGCTATGCAGTTTTTTGTGGCCACCAATGATATCTTAAAATATATATAGAAGTACGTTAGTGTAAGTTTGAATTAATATTGCAAATCAAATTGAATATCTTGTAAATCCGGCCCATTTTACTGTGAAATTATCACTTCAGAGAAATCATGTTAAAAGTTTTACATTTTTCGTCATTTTCTTTAAGAAAACATTTTGTAGTCTCAAATCAGAGGCACGGAGGGGTGTGTTCCGTAAATGTTGTAGCACGCTTCCTGTATGTGAGCATGGTATATCCGTGTGATATTTTTTAACGTTCATTGTTCATCAACTTCTATTTTACATCTATCAAATTTATCATACAGAGACATTTTAGATTATTTAAACATCTAATATCACCAAGATAACGGTAAGTGTTTTTGAATAGATGAATTAAATGGAATTAAGACGAGTCTTACTTGCTTTGTCCAGAAAGTGTGATTCATTTTCAGTACAGGAACATTTCTACTGATTAAAGGGGTGCAATTGGTGCTCATATCTATAGGCCTACCACAATCTGTCCGCGGCAAACTGTATTGCCGAAACGTACATTAATGTTTTCATGGAGAAAATTAACAGCTTTAATCAGTAAATTAAAAGCTAACTGAATATTACTAATATGTTATATACATATGTTACAGTGAATTTGTATAATCAGGGATTATTACTGTAGAATCCCTAAAATTTTCAGGGATTATGTATTATCACTGGTTAGTTTAGGGATTATATATAATCACTAAAACTTTCAGGTATTATGTATAATCACTAGAAAAAAACGTCAGGGATTATACAGAATAACTGAAATGATACTAAAATATATAACATATTGAAATATCTTAAAAATTTACTTAGCTTACGATTACGTTAAAATATGATTAAAAACCAAGACTTTTAATGATTGTGTTTTAAATCCCGGCATGCAAAAACCAGGAGAAAACGTCACGACCTACAGGAAGTAGTCAATATTTTTTCATTAATTATTGAATTTCTCCTTTATTACTGCACATATAGCAACAAAACTTTGGGAATATATTTATTATGTCATAATGAACATATTTAATCCATAAGTAAAAAATCGCGAATTTTCCCTTTAATAAATATAGAATAATACATGGTAAAATCCGTATCGCATGCTGTATCATCACGAGAAACCAATATCAGTCCCGAGGGCCGAAGGTCCCGAGGGCTGATATTGGTCGAGTGGTGATACAGCATGCGATACGGATTTTGCCATGTATTATTCTGTTTATCATATATTTTAACAGAATTAGATTCATGCAATATCCGTTTTTTTTTTAAATCGTCTGAAAATATAAGGAAGAAAAGAACATTATGATTTTCCTGTATTTTTTCAGCTGCCTTTTTCTTTTACAGTTTTTTACAGCCATTTCTACATCTTATTGTATTTTTTTTTTTTTTTTTTTATGGAAACCGCTAGTAAAGTTACTGGGTAATGATTTTTTTTTTTTAAATATCGATTTAAGTTGAAATGATAGGACATTTTTTTAGTAGGAACAGCAACTAGACGTCATAGGTCAAACGTTGACGTCATTCGAATTGTGACGTCATGCCAGGTATGCGATACGGAATTTGCTATGCGATACGGGGTATGCGATACGGGTTTAGCCATGCGATACGGGGTATGCGATACAGGGTAGGTGATACAGACTGGAAAAAAGAACCTTTATTAGATATACAAAATTGCTGTATTTTGTACTAAACATATGATAAATCATAATAATAACCTTAATATTGTAAAACGTTAGGCATAATTTATTAATATGAAAAACACAAAAATATTAAAATGTTATACACAAAATAGTTAAATGATAAGCACAATATAATTAAATGATAAGCAAAATATATATAGAATAATTGATGTTTTGTTTTTAATACTGACTTTATCAGTAATAATATCAAGCGAGCCCTTTTTGATATTGACTGTATATTCAGTATCAAAAATATCAAGCGAGCCCACACGGGCTGGTTGATGAAGTCAGTTTGAAAATATTAAATGACATAATGATTATTCTTTTTATTGCATTGTTTTAGCAATTGTTTTTAGGTTGAGAATATGAAATAAAATGAAATTGTCATTAAAACTATTTTTCTGCGTACAGTCGTTTTGATAAATGTTAATGTTATGTATAATATTCTAATATTAAACATTTCATTTACAAACTAAATTTGGATGGCATCGACTATTACACATTTGCCCTGATTTTCTACAGGCATATCTATATCAAATTCATATCTGTTTACCACAACATCAACATTTAAAAAAAACCTTGTCCTCCACACCAAATCAGATTTTACGGCACGTCTCAGAGAAATAGAGTTTTCAGCACAAACATCTCAGAAGGTACAAATTGTACCAATGAAGGGAAATCAGCAACCTCAAACTGATTTCTTGTATTAAAGATTCTACATAATCCCTGATTATACAAATTCACTGTAACACATATACATATTCATGGATCTACAATCTGTCGATACCTGTAACTTGGCATTGCACAAGGTCATGTTTTTCTCTGGCTGTTTATGACGTCTTTACACTAAATCCATTGGATGTTGGATGTGTACGGATTGATAGTTTAGTCTTAGTTGCATGATTTTTTATTAGTTGTTATAGTGACTTTGACTGACTAGCTGTCAGATAGCTGCGAGTACTCTCAGATGTGTTCATTGTGTCTTTCTGTGGCGGGATGTATAAGTACCGGGCCACGTCCACTTGTATTTTTGTCCATCTGTCCCATGTTAGGGGAGGGTTGGGATCCCGCTAACATGTTTAACCCAGCCACATTATTTATGTATGTGCCTGTCCCAAGTCAGGAGCCTGTAATTCAGTGGTTGTCGTTTGTTTATGTGTTACATATTTGTTTTTCATTCATTTTTTTACATGAGTAAGGCCGTTAGTTTTCTCGTTTGAATTGTTTTACCGTTGTCTTATAGGGGCCTTTTATAGCTGAATATGCGGTATGGGCTTCAAGTGCTCATTGTTGAAGGCCGTACGGTGACCTATGTTAATGTCTGTGGCATTTTGGTCTTTTGTGGATAGTTGTCTCATTGGCAATCATACCACATCTTCTCATTTTATATTAATCATCTCATGACAACTCCAGTAAATGTAGCATAGTAAAACCGTTATTATTAAGGAATACATTTTTATATAATGAGTTGCATCAAATCTGGGAACAGTCTAAATATGTTCCGGTTCAAATAAAGTTTTCAAACGAGTCTATATATATATTAAATTAATAAGGAAAACTCTTATTTGTAAGCCTGATTGTGTGGAAGCAAAGTGTAGTGTAGAGTTTAAAGTCAAAACTATCAACAGAATTAAAAGGACCATCAAAAGAACGTAATGTATCTCAAACATTCTAAGATGTCTAAAAAGTTGAAAATGTCTATTCTACTGTTTTCATTTTGTATAGTATTATTTTACTGTATTATCCTTGTTTGGAATTTTTGTCACAAAACTTATCAAAATATAAAAGATTAAATTGCTAAAATAGTCATTGTATATGTAGTCATAGTGAAGATTTGTATTTTCATAAAAAATTTTTTTTTATCCATTTCGAAAGTCCGGAGTCCAAGCACCGGTTGACCGGTAACAGTTTTATATTTTACTATTACTTTTCATAAATATAAAAATCGTCTGAGCGTTTTATTTTGGGTTGTTTACCTTGACGCTATCCAAAAATATGTAGGGGCGATTGTTAAAATTAACACATATAACGCATAGTTTATTTGATATATGTTTACTAATCACATAAAAATATAACATTTTGAAATTGTTAACCCTAACACAGTAGTGTGGTGTGGTGTTTGCTTTCACGAGTGTATTGGTTAAAGTCAAACATCTATTGGATAGAGATCCATTTCCATATCAACGTGAAGTTGTTTACATTTCTGTAGGGAAAACCGGAAAAAGCAGACAACAAAATCAGCCAAGTGTGGCGGATGTAAAAGTGGCAGAAGAAGAAAAAAGATGACACCTGACGGAGAACAAGAGGAAAAAGAAGTCGAAATTCTGCTTCCAAACACCACAATCGTTACACACTGTATTTTGAAAAATGATTCACAAAGATTTGTGAGGTGCTTTGAAGATGATGAGGATGCATTCAAAGACACAGTTGCTGAGTTAATTAATCATCGTGGAGAAGATGGAAAATCACCTCTTGATCTTGCAGCTACTTTAGGACGTGGGGATATTTCAAAGGAATTGATTCAGCGTGGTGCAGATGTTTTGGCAGTTAACTGTCAAGGTACTGCTACATTTTATTTTTACATGTACTACTGGGGTAACACGAATGAACGAATAACACTTGAAATTTTAATATTAGCACATATTGGTGACTTTTTAAACATTGATTATTAAATAATAATATATATATTTAACTTAAAAATGATTTGCAGAAAGCAGATGAGTTCATAAAAATTAATTTAAATTTTGGTGTGTACATGTACATTCAACATGGTGGCTGTCAGGAATACGTGAATTAAGGAATAAATCGTTGCATGTTCTAATGATGTAATCAATCTATATAATGCCCAAGTATACAAGTGACACGTCACAAAGTCTTGACGTCACAATGTAAGACATGAGTGACGTTCCCGCGCTGTGTTCACGCCGTATTTACAACAGCTGTGTACTACTGAAATACAAGCAATTCTGGTTCAATTTTTTTTTCAGCCCCCACTGTCAAAATGCAGGGTTGGCAAAGTATTACCGGGTGGGAAAACCTGGGTTTTCCCGGGCTGGGCAATACTCCCAGAATTAGGTAATACTGGGCAATACTGGGCAATATGATTTTTTAAGCTTATTTTAACACAAAATAGTAAAGACTTAGTGTACATGTAGTTTCAAAGTATTACAGTTAAATATATACTTTTTATACAGATAACCATTGACAGTCATTTCTACAAGAATGAAAAATTCAATTTCATTCTCTTCTATGTCATGTACATGTATCATTATGTAGACAGAATACAAGATTTTGCACATTTGAGGATACCTAGCTTGTTAATTACCAAGAATTGTTTCAATAAATCAAACTTTGAAAAAAAAATGAATTTAATTGCAGTGTTTAAGTGCATTGTTAATTTTAAATATTGCTAAATAAACACCCTTAGGGGTCATTCCATTAACACTAAGTCTTATAGAATTGAAAGGGCTGATTATTGCTACATAAACAAACTGCATTCTAATTCTGAATAATTACTTATAAATTAGTGACAGTACATACATGTATACATTATTTAAATGTAATTTTTCTTGCATGTTATTGTTAATTCTTAATAGGAGTTATATTTATTTTAAAAAATGGTGTTTTTTTTTTGGTTTACAGTTTTACCAATCCAGACAAACAAAATAGATTATAGATATCTTAAATGTATAACGTTTGAGTTTGATCACTGAATCCTATATACAATTTAGACCAGTGTTTTATATTACCCAGTATTGCCCAGTATTACCCACTAAAACTCAGTAAAACCCGGGTTTTCCCAGTATTTCCCACTGGGCTGGGCAATACTCATAAAACACAGATTTTTGCCAACCGTGTCAAAATGACTGTAGCCGAGTGGGCAATGACCTTAACCCTCTTGCTGCCAGTTGTTTTTCAAGGTTGCATTTCGTGTACAGTGCCAGAAAATACGACAGCCGGACGTCTGTGACGTCAGATGTCCAACAATGACGTCATCTGATATATGATGTCACGACAAAATGACAGTTACATTTGGGACCCATTGAAGAAAAATATAACACTGTTTAAACTTTTGTCTTCTATTTTAAAAAGATAAAGCAATGATAAGAAGCTGGATAAAATTATAACATGAACATATACATGTATGTGTCCCTCCAGCACAGTCTGTGTGGACACATGTGTCCCTCCGGCAGCAAGAGGGTTAACACTATTTGGAAATCTGTGCTGCTTGACCTATGAATCTGTGTCTCTTGAACTATTGACATCATACAACAATGATTTTTTCATTGTATCATCAGATATTTTATATTATGACGTCAAAATTTAAAGGGAACCTTTGGGGATGTCCAGTAATTGGGACAAATACCAAAGAGGTGTATAAAAGTTTAACCTTATCTGTACGCACATTCTTAATTGGTTTCAGTTCACTAACTTAAGTTTGCCTCAACCAAATGAAACATACACACAATGCTTATTACCATCACAGATCAAAATTGAACTTAGGTGGGGTCAGATTTTTATCTAAATTGAGGTTTAAGAATTGGCATGTTTTTTTTTTGTCATTGTTTGTGACATTGTCTCTATTAAAACATGGCATGTAAACTGGTGTACAATGTATTAAATTCATACAAAATGTGATCATCACCGTGTGTAATTAATCATAAATTATACAATAAAACATGAAGTTGAACATTTGATAGAATTTAATATGAACTATATGAATAATAATACATGTAATTCATTTCAATTTACAAATCATGTAGTATTCAAGAATAGTACAGTATGTGACAGAAATTTTATTTACCTAAGAAATACTAATTAATTCAAAATAGGTTCCGGTAGTTTGAATCTAGAAAATATGGCTTAACTTTCACAAAAGTTTAATAATATTTCTATTTTTTTAAATTTTATTTAAGGTTATTGTGCAATGCATCATGCAGCTGCCTGGGGAAAGTTAGGTGTACTGAAAGTTTTGGTAGAAGCACTATCAGATTTACAACAGAAGAACATTCATGGAGAAAGACCAAGAGAAACAGCCCTCAGATATAACAAAACGGAGTGTGTTGACTTTTTAGACTGGGCTGGTTTGTATTTATCATTCATTCTGATAATGCAATTCTCATAAATATCCTTTTGAGATAATTGTGTGCTTATATATAATTAATGTTTTAAAAAACTTATTTGTCTTATTTATACTAATACTTGCAATGCATAAGACAATTTTATTATGTAGTTATCTAGTTTATATTTGATTGTAATATTTATGCTTGTTGGCATAAAAAAATTATTATTCTAATACTAGAATATTCTCATTAGCTTTGATGTTTATATTTTTGTAGAAGCTAAAGTTGACCTGCAAAACTTCATTAAAACGACACAAGAAACTCTGGCAGATGGAGAGAAAGTCCAAGGGAGGTTAACCAAAGATGACAAAGTAAGTGGAGACAGCAATTTAATGTCAAATGACATTGACAAGTCAGAATATATTACTTCTACAATAAGCTAGACAAGTTTTTGGGGCCCATTATAGGTTGCTGTTCCTTGTGAGCCAAGGCTCTGTGTTGAAGACCATTCTTTCAAAAATGGTTTACTTTTACAAATTGTGACTTGGATGGAGATTGAGTTGTCTCATTGGCACTCATACCACATCTTCTTATTACTGTTTAAAATTTTATTGATAACAGGTTTTTTAGCTTATGAATCTAATGAGTTTACAACTGTACATGTACATAATTTTTTTGTTAACATTTAATCTTATTTAAATTAATTAATTAATCAATTAAATTGTATACATGTACAAAATGTGTATCAGAGTTCAGGTCTCATACTAAATAGTCCACAATCATGACATTTAGTATAAGGGTGCATCAATGGCAGGCTTACATATTCTGATCCCATCACTTTGCGTCCGTCGTCGTCCGTCGTCGTTGTTAACTTTTACAAAAATCTTCTCCTCTGAAACTACTGGGCCAAATTAAACCAAACTTGGCCAAAATCATCATTGGGGTATCTAGTTTAAAAAATGTGTCCAGTGACCCGGCCAACCAACCAAGATGGCCGCCATGGCTAAAAATAGAACATAGGGGTAAAATGCAGTTTTTGGCTTATAACTCAAAAACCAAAGCATTTAGAGCAAATCTGTCAGGGTAAAATTGTTTATCAAGTCAAGATCTATCTGCCCTGAAATTTTCATATGAATCGGACAACCCGTTGTTGGGTTGCTGCCCCTAAATTGGTAATTTTAAGGAAATTTTACTGTTTTTGGTTATTATCTTGAATATTATTATAGATAGAGATAAACTGTTAACAGCAATAATGTTCAGAAAAGTTAGATTTACAGATAAGTAAACATGACCGAAATGGTCAGTTGACCCCTTTAGGAGTTATTGCCCTTTATAGTCAATTTTTAACCATTTTTCGTAAATCTTAGTAATCTTTTACAAAAATCTTCTCCTCTGAAACTGTTTGGCCAAATTAATCCAAACTTGGCCACAATCATCTTTGGGGTATCTAGTTTAAAAAATGTGTCCGGTGACCCGGCCATCCAACCAAGATGGCCGCCATGGCTAAAAATAGAACATAGTGGTAAAATGCAGTTTTTGGCTTATAACTCAAAAAGCAAAGCATTTAGAGCAAATCTGACATGGGTTAAATTGTTTATCAGGTCATAATCTATCTGCCCTGAAATTTTCAGATGAATCGGACAACCCGTTGTTGGGTTGCTGCCCCTAAATTGGTAATTTTAAGGAAATTTTACTGTTTTTGGTTATTATCTTGAATATTATTATAGATAGAGATAAACTTTAAACAGCAATATTGTACAGCAAAGTAAGATTTACAAATAAGTAAACATGACTGAAATGGTCAATTGACCCCCAAGGGAGTTATTGTCCTTTATAGTCAATTTTTAACAATTTTTATAAAATTTGTAAATTTTTAGTAACATTTTCCACTGAAACTACTGGGCCAAGTTCATTATAGATAGAGATAACTGTAAGCAGCAAGAATGTTCAGTAAAGTAAGACGTACAAACACATCATCACCAAAACACAATTTTGTCATGAATCCATCTGCTTCCTTTGTTTAATATTCACATAGACCAAGGTGAGCGACACAGGCTCTTTAGAGCCTCTAGTTTATCATATTCTTATGAATTTACATATCAGTGCCAATAGTGAACCTTTTTTGAAACCTATTTCTTATTTATACTTTCATTATAAATATATACAAGATAGTAATTTTATTAGAAAAAAAATAAGTTTACTGATTTTAGATGTCAAATATCCCATAAGTGTGGTATATATTATGTTTTTTTTTTCAGAACATCATTACAAATACGTGTAAAGAGAAGGCTGAATGGGTAGAGAGGACAACTGATGCTACAACTAAAGATTTTATCACACAGAAAATGGCTCTAGAGGAAGTTATCAATCCAATCATGCAAAAACTCAATGAACCTGGTATGTACACATTTATTTTTATATATTTCTTGTATTTTTTGGGCAGGTTTGTGTAACTTTTGGTTTCGGCAACTGGTATAGGTTATTTTGTGAATTTTGGGGTCAAAAGTTGCTTAAAAGTAGACAATTTTGATTGTATATGTCTTGGATGATAGTGTTTGCCAGTTAAAAAGCAAAGCAAGTCTGCAAATTTGCACTGGTTTAAATTTCTTGAAACAGCAAGGTTAACATTTATTCATAAAAACTTGAACATATTATCACGGAATTGCATTTATGAACTAAATTTAAGCTTGGAAAAAAGATTTTTTTAATTTACTTAGAATTTTGCTGTTTAAAAAAGTTAAAAAAATATAGATGACGGTTAACATGCCATGCTAGATTTTAAAATTTGTTCACATTGGTGAAATTTTGAATTGATACTTCAGTAGAAATAAGTGCTCTTTCATTAGGTAAGTTTATGATTAAAATCCTTAATATTGTTTATGTTGATTTTTTAGCTCACCTGGCCCAAAGGGCCAAGTGAGCTTTTCCCATCACTTTGCATCCGGCGTCCGTCGTCGTCCGTCGTCCATCGTCGTTGTTAACTTTTACAAAAATCTTCTCCTCTGAAACTACTGGGCCAAATTAAACCAAACTTGGCCACAATCCACATTGGGGTATTTAGTTTAAAAAATGTGTCCAGTGACCCGGCCAACCAACCAAGATGGCCGCCATGGCTAAAAATAGAACATAGGGGTAAAATGCAGTTTTTGGCTTATAACTCAAAAACCAAAGCATTTAGCAAATCTGACATGGGGTAAAATTGTTTATCAGGTCAATTTCTATCTGCCCTGCAATTTTCAGATGAATCGGACAACCCGTTGTTGGGTTGCTGCCCCTGAATTGGTAATTTTAAGGAAATTTTGCTGTTTTTGGTTATTATCTTGAATATTATTATAGATAGAGATAAACTGTAAACAGCAATAATGTTCAGCAAAGTAAGATTTACAAATAAGTGAACATGACTGAAATGGTCAGTTGACCCCTTTAGGAGTTATTATTGCCCTTTATAGTCAATTTTTAACCATTTTTCGTAAATCTTAGTAATCTATTACAAAAATCTTCTCCTCTGAAACCACTGGGCCAAATTAAACCAAACTTGGCCACAATCATCATTGGGGTATCTAGTTTAAAAAATGTGTCCAGTGACCCGGCCAACCAACCAAGATGGCCGCCACAGCTAAAAATAGAACATAGGGGTAAAATTCAGTTTTTGGCTTATAACTCAAAAACCAAAGCATTTAGAGCAAATCTGACGGAAGTAAAATTGATTATCAGGTCAAGATCTAACTGCCCTGAAATTTTGAGATGAATCGGACAACCTGTTGTTGGGTTGCTGCCCCTGAATTGGTAATTTTAAGGAAATTTTGCTGTTTTTGGTTTTTATCTTGAGTATTATTATAGATAGAGATAAACTGTAAACAGCAATAATATTCAGCAAAGTAAGATTTACAAATAAGTCAACATGACTGAAATGGTCGGTTGACCCCTTTAGGAGTTATTGCCCTTTATAGTCAATTTTGAACCATTTTTCGTAAATCTTAGTTATCTTTTACAAAAATCTTCTCCTCTGAAACTACTGGGCCAAGTTCATTATAGATAGAGATAATTGTAAGCAGCAAGAATGTTCAGTAAAGTAAGATTTACAAACACATCACCATCACCAAAACACAATTTTGTCATGAATCCATCTGCGTCCTTTGTTTAATATTCACATAGACCAAGGTGAGCGACACAGGCTCTTTAGAGCCTCTAGTTTATGTTGTTCCATCTTTCCAGTAATATTTGCAACTCCATTCCATTAAAGGCCTATGAGATGAGATACGGAGTTGTCCCCCTTCAGCTTCCACCATTTTTTAATTTTTTTATGTTAACCAATGATGGTATATACTAAGTAACCTTCTCTTTCGCAACAGTGGTCAGCTGTTTGTAACAGTGAAATCCTTCTAAACTGATCTCTAGTTAAAAAGAAACTTGTTCAAACTGAATGTCTGTGTCTCAGGACTCACTGCCTTATATGCATCTAACCTAATTATATAGTCTAGTAAAGCCTGAATACGTCATGTATGCACGAAATTATTTGTAATTTCAACCAATTTGAGATAAGAAAAGAATGTACATGAATACCAACTAAAAGCATCAAATGACAGATTATGTAATACATGTATCACTGTATCACAATCAGTTTGTTTTGCCTTAAAATTTAAATGGTACTGTTGAAAGGGTTTTTTGTATTTATTTTTATGTTTTTTGCATGTGTTGGCTCTTGAAATATAATGTTTGTATAATTTCATTTTAATCACAGTTGAATCAGTAAGTACTAGACTAATGTGTGTATGTCAATTTGAATCCTGTGTGTTTGTAAACTTGACTTTACATTGAAATCGTTCAGTGAATTAGAATGAATTTTGAGTGTGCTCATTCTCGTTGCCCAGAGTTTCTGACTATACTGTGCATACTATTTATTATCTTTCCTCAAATCTGAGACAAGACCTTTAGTGTACTACATAGTTCATCTTAAGTCGAATTATAAAAGTTCATTCAGTTAATTTAGATGTCATAAAAGTTACTTTTGCAGTATTCTTTATCATTATACTGATTTTTAAATTAGAGTTATTTAAAGACAAATTTATATTTTTTTTCTTAAAACATGTGCTCTGTAATTTTCCTGAAATTCATTTGAATTTGAAAGTTCAAAGAACAACAAATAAGATGTTTGATTTTGTGTATAAAGTTAAATCTGACAGTATGAAGCTTGTAAGTTAATATTCTGGCTATTGCTTTTCTACATTAAAGTATGAACTTCTAACTAATTGAAAAATATTAATTTGATAAACCTCAGTACAGAATTGCAGACAAACTTAACCAGATGTTCATGATCAGATTTAGACCAATATGTGGACATGGAACTCTGGTTTCACGAGAATGTTACGTAGTGTTGACTTCACCATCTGTTTTTGTAACATTCTGTAAGCAGATTTAATCATTGCAGTGCACATTTTTCTGACAGTAGTTGAACATTTTGATTAAAACAATTTAAAGCTTTTTAATAGACTTGAATTTTCACCTTTAGTGCATTTGAAAATGACAGAATATAAAATTGAATATAGAAAAAAACAATACACATGCAAATGCATGTGACAATTAACCACTTTTGAATTAGTCATTCACTGGAAAAAACTCGTCAATTATGCACACCTTTATGACATTAATTTACCAGATGGAGGGATTGCCTGTATGCCTGCACTATTAACGTTCTTCAAGCGTCTTAGTGATCTTCATTGTGCAGAATAAACTAGAAATTATATTAGTACTGTAGGTAGTTAATCACAATTCTCTAATGACAGCAGTGCTGATTGTCAATTATGAGAATTCAATTTGCAGAATAATTCGTGCAGTATAACATCATAGTTTTACAACCACTTACTCAACATGGGAACAGAAGTGAAGAGGCCCCTTAACGCACGATTGATATTCACTAAAACCAAATTTTTGACGGAAATGCATCGCACTTGAAACTTGTCTATTATCCTATAACAGTCATTTTGCTCATGCTGCCCCTATAATGTATGGGATAACATTTTAGAGAGATTTTGAAAAAGAAAAATAATCTAAATACTTGATCAATATGATTTTTGTGCTATTGAAGCTATAGCAGACAAACATGGGTCTTTTTTTGGTATTGGAATGCAGCTAGTTAGTTTGACTCTAATTTTTCTTAAAAGGGTCTGGGGTTTCTATTATCTGAGTTCAGTGATTTATTGACACAGATAGAAATTGCTATTGTAATTTTTTAATCAGGTGCAAGATATTTAAATTGTCTAAAGAGTGTGAGTCTAACCAGAAGTAAAGCAAACCTGACATATAAGTTATGCTTCTTATGCTTAATTTTTTTTAAGTTAACATTTCCAAATTCAATTCTTGGCTGCTCAGTGAAAAACAGATTTTGTTACCTGCAACTCTATTTCTTAGCTGTCCTATTACTCCAAGTTCAATATACATATGATGATTAAATGTAATGGTTGAAAATATCAGAAAAATTTTCTCCAGAAGTAGGGCAGCAAGGCATATAGAAAACTGTGCCAGTGCATGTTTTGCTGGACTGAATTCAGGTGATAAATGTGTGTATTGTTTCTGTTCATGAAGAATGAACTTTACGCTATAATTGTACAATATTTGATGTATATTCTAATATTTTAATTCTTACAGGCTCTTTGGAAATGCATGTTTTTGATTTTAATCTTATCTTGTATATTAATCTTTTCCAAACAATATAAAACTGACTCATCAACATGAAATCTTTTTATTACTTGGGAATTTTAAGTTTGTACTTTTTGTATATTTTTTTTCTGAATTTGTGTGCATATAGAGAAAGAGAAGAGTTTCCTCCCATATCATTGATAAATGACTAAAACGCTAGCTATGTAATTTAAACTGCAGTAATTTTTTTTATTATGGGCACATTTCATAGTTTTAACAAATTTCTAACAGCAATTCTATAAATGCATATTGAAAAACACCAAATAATTAAATACAAATATAGCTACTTTATGGTAATCAGGGATTTTAGCTTCTTCAAGTTTACTTTGGAATTTGATTTATTTCAAAGTTTTTTTTATTTTTATTCATTGCATCTGGGTATATTTACCATACATATAATATAAGAAAAATACATTATTTGCTTTTCTTCTTTTAGCCACAGAAAGGAGCGAAAAAAGGTAAATAAGAGCCATAGGAGCTACAAACAATTCAGAAGGAGGAGTTTAGTGTGTTAAAAGACTTTATTGAAACATCATTTGTATATTTCGTTATTATTTTTTATTTAAAAAAAATGTTTTTGAATAAATTGTTTAAATTTACATATTCATTTAATTTACAATTAGTGCAGAAAATAATATGATCTGCTTTTTAAAAAATTAATGGTGAGCCCAACTGCCTCAAACATGGTTACCATCTTTAGTGAAAACTTTGAATTTGATTGATTGATTGATGGGTGTTTAATTAAGAAATAATTCCTTCATGTCATGCTCTATGCTCATTTTAACATGGGTAGGCATTTTATTTGTCGATATTTTACACTGAGCATTACCGAGGTGTAAAATGTGGTCATATATAAATACCTACCCATGTTAAAATGAGCATAGAGCATGACATGAAGGAATTATTTCGATTCTAATAGGACAAATACAGTATTTTTATAGGTCAAGGGTGCGAAATTACTGTAAAAATGTTTGGCTGTTCCTGTTTCCTCCTCAAGGAGTCTGTGCATTGCAGTTCATATTTGATAAGTTTAAAAACTACGAGCAGGGTAAATGTATGTTGTTTCATAAAAATATGTAATAAGAGTTTATGTGAGCTGCTTAACTGTATATATTTTAAAGGATAACAATGGAAATAAAGTAAATACAAACAGTAAGTTCGTGCGCATGTGTCAAACATATTTTGTGCTCATTAGAACACGGCTTTGTTTACAAAGCGTAATAAGGACGTCATATTAGAATACCTCTTTCAGCACTGTTGCTATTTTGAAGTGGCCAGTTTTTATTGGTTGAGGAAGCCACCAGAGGTAACCACCCACCTTCGGTAGGAAAACTGACAATTCTAGTCAATTAAGATTGGAGTCTTAACACACCTGCGAGGTGCGAGACTCAAACTTGTACACTTATAGATGCCTTATGTTACGAAGTTTCCATCTGTCACATGTCCATTGTTCTAGACCTCATTTTCATGGTTCAGTGACTACTTGAAAAAAGTTAAGATTTTGTCCAGCCTTCGACTTAAGTAAAAAAAGCGAGACATAGTGATCCTACAATATGACATCATTTTCGTCCTCGTTGTTTTTTGCGGCGTTTACACTGTGGTTTATTATTAGTCACTTTCTTAAACTATCCTGGATTTGTACCAAACTTGGACAGAAGCTTGTTTATGATCATAAGATACAAAAATGTAGTATCCAGAAGTAAATTTTGTAAAAAAAATTAAACAATATTTTTTTCCGTATATAACTTATAAATGGACTTAGTTTTTCTGCCAGGAAATATTACATTCATTCTGTGGTTAAAGTTTTTAAAATTTTAATTACTTTCTTAAACTATCCTGGATTTGTACCAAACTCTAACAGAAGCTTGTTAATGATCATAAGATAGTATCCAGAAGTAAATTTTGTACAAATAAAATTCAATTTTTTCAGTGTTTTACTTATAAATAGACTTAGTTTTTTGCCAGAAAACATTACATACAGTCTGCAGTTAATTTTTTAAAACATTTATTAGATTCATAAACTATCCTGGATTTTTACCAAACTTGGATAGAAGCTTCTTACAATCAAAAGATAGTATCAAGAGGAATATTTTATTATTTTTTTCCTTTGTTGAGCCTACTTTTAACAGCAAAAGTAGGTGAGGCACTGGGTTCCCTTTAGTAATACATGTGTACTTAGTATTAATTTCTCTCTTATGAGTAAAAGGATATCTATCTGTTATGTGTGTACCTTGCAAGGTCCTCATGTCTGTCAGACAGTTTTTACTCAGCCTCGACCTCACTCCATGGATCAGTGAAGAAGGTAAAGTTTTGGTGGTCAAGTCCATATATCTCAGATACTATAAGCAATAGGTCTAGGATATGTGGTGTATGGAAGGATTGTAAGGTGTACATGTCCAACTGGCAGGTGTCATATGACCGTGAACCCATTTTTATGGTTCAGTTGCTATAGTTAAGTTTTTGTGTTTTGCTCTGTTTTTTATGGCCCCGCAACGAAGTTTTACCCTTGTCCGTAATTATGTTGTTCTGCAACAAACCATCTATATACAGAGTTTTTTTGTAAATGCCTTCAGATATTGGGCTGATTTTTGGTATGTGAGTTAAAGTTTAAGTTTCGTTCAGCTCCACAAATTTTTACCGAAATAACGGGCTTTAGACTTTGATAAATTGTAAAAAAGCACAGTTATACAAACTTTTTTTCTAAATGCTTTCAGGTATTTGGACGATTTTTGGCATGTGGGCTAACCATGATGAGTTACAGAACAAGTTTAAGTTTCGTTTTTCTCTGCTAATTTTTGCCAAAATTAAGGGTTTATATACATTTATATATACAACTTTTAAAATTGTTGAAAATCACAGTTATACGGACTTTTTTTCTATATGCCTCCAGATTTTGAGCTGATTTTTGATATGTGAGACTACCATCATGTTTGTGTCCACATGTGTAATTGAAATTGCAGATTTTTCAACTTTTTGAGACAGGGCCATTCGTGTCGCTTTGACACATCTAGTCTTATACTGTATTCATTAGGTCTACTATATTTGGTGTATTGAATTATTGTAAGGTGTACATGTCAAACTGGCAGGTGTCATCTGACCTTGACCTCACTTTCATGTTTCAGTGGTCAAAGTTAAGCTTTTGAGTTTTGGTCCTTTTTAGCTCAACTGACCTGAAAGATCAGGTGAGCTATTCTCATCACTTGGCGTCCGTTAATTGTCGTCGACTGTTAACTTTTACAAAAATCTTGTTCTCTGAAACTATTGGTCCAAATTTTATCCAAACTTTTGCACAATCATCACTATGGAATCTAGTTTAAAAAATCTGTCTGGTGACCTCACCTGCGAACCAACATGACCGACATTGCTAAAAATAGAACATAGGGATACAATGCAGTTTTTGGCTTATATCTCTGAAAATAAAGCATTTAGAGCAAATCTGACATGGGGTAAACTGCCCTACCCCCCCCCCCCCCCCCCCCAAATCCTCCTCTGATTTTGCTGTTTTTGATTATTATCTTGAATATCATTATAGATAGAGATAAACTGTAAACAGCAATTATGTTCAGCAAAGTAAGATCTACAAATAAGTCACATTACCAAAATTGTCAGTCGACCCCTTAAGGAGTAATTGCCCCTTATATAGATTTTAACAATTTTTTGGTAAAAAAATTTTACAAAAATCTTCTTCTCGGAAACTACTGAGACAAATTTAACCAAACTTGGCCATAATCATCATTAAGGTATCTAGTTTAACAAATGTGTACAATGACCCTACCTTCCAACCAACATGGCCGGCATTGCTAGAATAGAACATAGGGGTAAAATGCAGTTTTTAGTCTATAACTCTGAAACTAAAGCATTTAGAGCCAGGCGCGTAGCTACGTTTACGTCAAAACGCCCGGGCGTACACTTGAATTTTGGTAAAAAAATTATTTTTTTTTTCAAAATAGATTAAAAAGAACTGGTTCAAAGCACATCAGCCTTCTAAATCTTTCTTCAGACCGTAACTTTTAATTGCGAATAAAAGTGACAACATTTTTTTTTTATTTCAATCAAATGGTATCGTGTTATATTGTTGTTCATTTTTTTTTTTGTCAACGTCTGAATCTACTGTGAATTCTACTTACTTTCCTTTGGTTTAACTGAAGCATTTCATTATCTGCTGATATTCGATATGTGTTTGCATTTTTATCGAGCCTGCATCATTATTTCGCGAAAGAGAGACATAGAGATGATAGGTTTCGTTGGCGTCGTCACCATATATAGATTAAGTATGTGGTTCAATATGGCAAGCCGTTCTCGTCAAAACTATGTTTAAACCCTTTTTTCCAAAAACATACACACTGAGATTTAAAAACCTAGAATAACACACTGAGAAATCGAAATTACACACTGAGATTTAAAAAAATAAAAAACACACACTGAGAATTCTATTTACACACTGAGATTTTAAAAAGACACACTGAGATGAAATAAATTGAAAAACACACACTTAGAATTGTTAATTACACACTGAGATTTCAAAAATACACACTGAGATTAATATGCAAATTACTAATGAATATTCATGAGATGAATAATTCAACAGATTAATATCTTGATCTCAAGAACTCTTGTCATTATAATGAAATGCGATTCCTTCAACCAACATTCGTAATAAATTTCAAGACTTAACATCGCTCATATTCATAAGTTTGTTGCCAATAATTCAGATCATTTATACTACCATTGTATCGGGATGATTTTTTTTACTTAAAACCGTGGGTCCCTTTTCAAAAGTCTTCCAACTGTTTCCATGGTTTAACTAGTTAATCTTTTATATTTTTGTTACGTTTATATGCTATGATAGACACTTGGGTAAAACTTTCACTGCATTCTTTTGCAGATTGTTCCAATGTTTTCTTATAATTTTAATAAAGTTTTTACCATTTGGTTATATTTTGTAATAAGAGTAAGTGGGTATTTTTCTTGTTCTTGTATTTCTAAAGTTTTTTTATTAATAATTTGGAACCAAATCGAAGGACTAACGAGTTCTTTCCCCTTGTTGTTTTAAGCTTGTAATAGATCCAGATTAAGTATGCTAATTAGATATGTGCGCATAAAAAGTGCGCACAAATCTCAGTGTGTAATTTTAAATTCTCAGTGTGTAATTTCAAATTCTCAGTGTGTGTTTTCAGTTTTTTTCTTCTCAGTGTGTCTTTTTGAAATCTCAGTGTGTAATTTTCAATTCTCAGTGTGTAATTTTCAATTCTCAGTGTGCGTTTTTCATTTTTGTAATCTCAGTGCGTCTTTATGAAATCTCAGTGTGTAATTTTTAATTCTCAGTGTGTAATTTTCAATTCTCAGTGTGTATTTTTCAATTCTCAGTGTGCGTTTTGAAGTTTTTAAATCTCAGTGTGCTTTGTTGTAATTCTCAGTGTGTAAATTTTTCGAAAAATGGTTTAAACATAGTTTTGACGAGAACGGCTTGCCATAGTTCAAGATGTTTTAAATATCGTTGACTTTGTCAAACTTTCATGAAATTTTCAAAAAGTTGGACAGAAGCTTTTTGTGATCAAAAGACTTAGAGTACCAGATCATAATGATGAAATAATATTTCAAATGTTCCCGTATTTTACTGATATTAAAAAAGGATTTTTTTTTTAAGTTAACAAGTAGATACAGTCTGGGGTAAAAGTTTGTTGCACATCAATAAGTTTGTCAAACCTTCATCGAATTTTATGAATCTATGGCAAAAGTTTTTTATGATTAAGAAAAATTTTGAAAGTATTATTTTTTTCCTTTTTCAGTTGACAACCGACTTTTAGCAATTAACAGTCGTTCTGGGATTATTAGTTTTACCAGAGACCTATAATACAATTATATGTCTCTGGTTTTACATGATCAATTTGAAAACCTTCAGAGATTTTCATAAAACTTGGGTAGAAGTTAATATTTCAGATCAAGATTTTTTTTCTAAGAAAATGTTTGATTTTTAAAACCTGTAATGAACCGAAAAATAAATTCTCTTTTCGCGGGAAGTAATCCCAGTCAAAATCAAAGTTTTTAACGGAACCCTTGACGAATTTTCATAATAAACCTGAACATCTATGAAAATTATTTACTTCATGTCATTAACGAAATTTACACAAACAAGGAGTTTTAGTTTAAACATAATTTATTTTGTTATAGTGGATTGGGAAACAAGTTATTGTAACTTATATTAATCCCTTACCACTTTGCGGGTGCGAATGCTGGCTTGTAGCGGCATTAGCCTGCTCTTTTTCGAAATCTACAAGGGTGTCTTTAACGTGCAAGAGATATGGCTCTCTCTTAACACGGGTCAGCCATTTATCGTCCCCTTCCGACCGACTATCATCGTTTCCTTGAGACCATACTCGCAAATGGTGTCAAGGGAGTGCCGAAAACTCAGTCCCTGCAATTTTCATCCTGGAACGGGAATCGAACCAGGAACCTTTGTGTTAGCAGTCTGAGGTTTTTATCGAGTGCGGCTCCTTTTATACACATATTAAAGTCACTGGTTTGGACATTTTCTCTTAAACCAATGACCATTTGATTCCAAATCAACACAATATAAATACTAGTAAATTAAACATAAGAAATAAACAAATTAGACTCTAAAGTATGTTGCTATTGATGAGTTTTTAATGACATAAATGGTATCTCTTTCTCCATAACTCGTTTTTTTTAACCCCTCGTACCCAGAACCAAAGTGAATGCTTTAGTCTGGACCCGATTGGGACCCTCAAATCACTCGCTGATGTTTGGGCGTACACTTGAAAATAGCCTAGCTACGCCACTGAGAGCAAATCTTACGGGTGAGTAAAATGTTTATCAAATTTAGATTTGTCTTCCCTGAAATTTTCAGATGAGCCCCTGAGTTTTTTTTTCTTTTTTCTTTTTTTAGAAATTTTGCATTTTTTAGTTCGGCAAGCCCAAAGGACCAATTGAGCTTTTCTCATCACTAGGCGTCCGTTGTCCGTCATCCATTGTCATTAACTTTTGCAAAAATCTTCTTCTTTGAAACTACTGTGCCAAATTTAACCAAACTTGGCCACAATCATTATTGGGGTGTCTAGTTTAGAAAGCGTGTCCGGTGATCCGGCCAACCAATCAAGTTGGCAGCCATGGCTAAAAATAGAAAATAGGGGGTAAACTGAAGATTTTGGCTTATCTCTCTGAAACCAAGGCATTTAGAGCAAATCTGACTGTGGTAATAGTTGTCAAAGGTACCAGGATTACAATTTAGCACGCCAGACGCGCGTTTCGTCTACATAAGACTCATCAGTGACGCTCATATCAAAACAGTTTCAAACCAAACAAATACGAAGTTGAAGAGCGATTGAGATCCAAAATTCCAAAAAGTTGGGCCAAATACGGCTAAGGTAATCTATGCCTGGGATAAGAAAATCCTTAGTTTTTCGAAAAATTCAAAGTTTTGTAAATGGGCAATTTATAAAAATGACCACATAATTGATATTCATGTCAACACCGAAGTGCTGACTACTGGGCTGGTGATACTCTCGGGGACGAAACGCCCACCAGCAGAGGCATCGACCCAGTGGTGTAAATAGTTATCAAAGGTACCAGGATTACAATTTAGCATGCCAGACAACAGGCACTTGTTTCTGTCAATATGGGGTTTTCTATCCATACCCGTACGAAAAATCACGTGATTTTTTGTACGGGTATGGATAGAAAACTCCATATTGACAGAAACAAGTGCCTGTGCGCCAGACGCGCGTTTCGTCTACATAGGACTCATCAGTGACGCTCATGTCAAAACAGTTTCATATAAAATTGTTTATCAGTTTAAAATCTATCTGCCCTGAAATTATCACATGAATCGGACCTGTTGTCGGGTTTCTGTCCCTGAATTGGTAATATTAAGGAAATCTAGCCGTTTTTAGTTATTGTCTTGAATGTTATTATAGAAAGAGATAAACTGTAAACAGCAATTATTGTTCAGCAAAGTAAGATCTACAAATAGGTCAACATGACTAAAATCGTCAGTTGATCGCTTGATGAGTTATCGACCTTTATAGTTAATTTTTAACAATTTTTTCGTAAATTTTTGTAACCTTTTACAAAAATCTTCTCTGAAACTACTAGGACAAATTTAACCAAACTTGTCCACAATCATCATTAGGTTATCTAGTTTAAAACATGTGTCCGATGAACACGCCTGCAAACCAAGATAGTACATAGAGAAAGATGCAGTTTATGGCTCATATCTGAAACCAAAGCAGTTAGAGCAAATCCGTTGATGATAAAATTGTTCATTAGGTCAAGATATATTTACCCTGAAATTTTCAGACCAATCAGGCAATCCGTTGTTGGGTTGCCCGCCCCTGAATTGGTAATTCTGAGAAAATTTTGCAGCTTTTGGTTATTATCTTCAATATTATTATAGATAGAGATAAACTGTAATCAGCAATAATGCTCAGCAAAGTAAGACCTACACATAAGCTGGGAACAGTATATCTATAATATATATGTTCCTGACATAAGTTAGCATGACCAAATGGTCAATTGACCTCTTAAGGAGTTATTGACCTTTACCGTTATAGTCATTTTTAAACAATTTTCATAAATTTTGTAAATTTTTGTAAATTTTTACAAAATATTTTCCACTGTAACTACTGGGCCAGGTTCATTTTAGATAGAGATAATTGTAAGTAGCAAGAATATTCAGTAAAGTAAGATCTACAAATATTACAATCACCAAAACGCAATTTTGTCATGAATCCATCTGTTTCCTTTGTTTAATATGCACATAGACCAAGGTGGTCGACACAGGCTCTTGAGGCCTCTAGTTTCTAATACTATATGCAATAGGTCAACTTTATTTGAAGTATGGAAATATTTTATGATGTACGTGTCAGTCTCACAGGTTTAATTTTGACCTTGACCTCTAATTTTCACGGTTTATTGCTCAGTGTTAAGTTTTTGTGGCTTGGTCCATTTTTATATAAGCAATAGCTTAACTATATTTGTTGTATGGAAGGTTTATAAGGTGTACATATGTCTGTCTTTCATGGTTTATCTGACCTTGACCTCAATTATATGGTTAATTGGTAAATGTTTAGTTTTCTTGGTTTATTCAATTTTTATAGAAACTATAAGCTATAGGTCAGCTATATAAAGTGTTTTGAATGATTGTAAGTTGTACATGTATTTCTGTTTGGGTTATATGACTTTGACCTCATTTTCCTGGTTAATTGGTCAACGTAAGGTTTTTTCGAGATTAGGTGTTTTTCAGATGCTCTTAGAAATAAATCAACTTTTTTTTGTGTATGTAATAATTGTGATGTGTTCGTGTCTGTCTGATTTGGGCTCATCTGACTTTGAAATCATTTTTCTGGTTTATTGGTCATAATCATATTTTTAGTTTTTGTGTTTTATATTTTTTTCTGGGATACTATTTGCAAAAAGGTCAACATATTCGGTTTAAAGATTTATTGTAAGATTAACATCTCCGTCTGTCAGGTTTCGACCAGATTTTTATGGTTCGTTGATAATGTTTAGTTTATATACCACCGTAGGAAATCTCTTGATCTCAACAAAAGATTATAACCATGACCAGCAGAGCATGCAATAAATATCAGCGTGTGCAGTCTTATTTAAACTTGAAAAATGACAATTTGAAATGCGAGATAAGGTTGGGAAATTGTTAGCATGGAATTAACCAAACATCTTGCTAAATCAGGCGAATATCCAGCTAAAATTAAACAAAAGAAGTTGAACTCTTAAAATTGTAAACGATAAAAAAAATATAGGAAAGATGACAGTCAACATTTGTTTCCTTAATTGTGCCTGGGTTCAGATTTGGAAAGTGTTTTTTTTTCTTTTTTTTTCAATTAATATTTAATTTTCGATTTTTTTTTTACCTCGGATACAATCCCTTATTTTATTTTCCACATACTAAGTAAACCAATTAATCAACTGTAATCACCCCCAGGTTTTGTTGGGGTTCGTATTGCTTAGTCTTTAGTTTTCTATGTTGTGTTTTGTGTACTATTGTATGTCTGTTTGTCTTATTCTTTTTTAGTCATGGCGTTGTCAGTTCATGTTCGATTCATGAGTTTGAATGTCCCTCTGGTATCGTTCGCCCCTCTTCTAAAATAATATTTTAAGTAAGCAACGTCATTTCCTCCCCTGTAACTGTAACGTTTGCCCTTTTAAAATGTGATCAACTTCGCATTGTATTTCTTCAGTGATACTAGAGCCAAATATATTTATGAAAATGTTATTAAATATGGGAAATTCAGAGTTATATCCTTTTCACATTGCATGAAAATGGTAATGCAAGGAAACAGAAAAGTTGTTTGTTTTTGAATCATTTGTTACATCTATTTGATGAATATATTTACATCGTAGGCCTTCATCCAAATTTGATCTTGAGTGTTCTTATATTTGTGTTTGGTTGTCGTGAGGTTACGAAAATTTCAAATAATTACCATCTTATCTCATTTTACATTCTTTGTTGCTTCTTTTGCACTTTTTTAAAACCATGAGATTGGATTACTCGCACTTGAGCGGCACACACGATTTATTTCTGATTAATTAACTTAAAGCATTTCCTTTGGCTACTTCAAAAGTATTTTCTTTTTCTTCAAATCTGACTTCACCAAGAGAAGGGGCCAGTGGGGCTGGGATATGACTCTATGAATATTTAAGTATAACATTATTAACACGTATAAGTAAAATTTCATTTTTTTTTTATCAACTATAAACCTGTTTCAGGTTTTAAATATTTTACGCTAAATGATTGCTGAATGCCAATATTTTATAAAGATTTCACTCCTTCGATAGCTTGGTCAATTAAGCCAATAAACTACAGGCATGTACATAAAATAGAGCCGACAAAAGTAAATTAAAGATAATCATCAAGGAATGCATTTATAAGAGTCTTAAAAAGTGCAAAAAAGTGAGATAGTGGTCAATAAACGTATCTGGTAAAATTTATTTTCGTTGTTCTCACAAACACCAAACTATTTAACATTCCATAAAAAAATGAAAATTGACGGTGTGCCTAACCTTTATGTTAATCAAAATCCTAAATGAATGATAAGCTCAAATGTAGAACATTATATAAGGATTTCAAGTTTGCCAGATAAAAGTTTTGCGAAGGGAATAATGTGTATTAAATATTGCTTCTAGCAATTGCATGTATGTTATGTTTTTTTTTATGCATGTGTGTTTATGAGAAGCTCAATTTAAGGCAAAAACAAACGAGAAACAGGCAAAGCATTCATGCTTAAAGAGGAGAAAAAAAAAGAGTATACTATCGTTTCTCTAAAATCAAAATGGGGAAAACATAAGAAGTTTAAGGATGACATGGTTAATATATTACAAGTAAGTAAGTACGTAAGTAATTTTTATTAGTTTGAAATCCAAAATTACAGGAATTCAAAGACAATACAAAACATATCGTGAAACATATATATCATACCAAACTCATAAACATTGTATATACAACTCGTCTAAACATCAACCCAACAATGTTAGATCTGTAAATTTGCTTTCAATAATTACATTAATAAGTACGTCTGAGTCAGTGACAACTCTACAACAGATTTATTCATCGGATCACCAGCAATGATGGTGATACATGGCTGTGTACATTATGTATATACAACTCGTCTAAACATCAACCCAACAATGTTAGATCTGTAAATTTGCTTTCACAAATTTTTTGTTCTTCCCTCGCCGGGATTCGAACCCATGCTACTGAAATATCGTGACACCAATTCGCCTGCACTGTAGCCGTCCCGCTAAACCATACGGCCACCTTGGCTTCACAATAATAAAGCTTTCGGTGGCCGTGTTTTACCTTTCCACGTCAGTTTTAATCTAGCGGCGTACTACAGTATATATAAGGTATGGAGATGTTATTGTTACAGATCAGCTCAATTATCTATAGTAAAGGATTCTACAAATTAATGCAAGATATAGTCACAAAAAATAATTACATTAATAAGTACGTCTGAGTCAGTGACAACTCTACAACAGATTTATTCATCGGATCACCAGCAATGATGGTGATACATGGCTGTGTACATTATGTATATACAACTCGTCTAAACATCAACCCAATAATGTTAGATCTGTAAATTTGCTTTCGCAAATTTGTTGTTCTTCCCTCGCCGGGATTCGAACCCAAGCTACTGAAATATCGTGACACCAAATCGCCTGCACTGTAGCCGTCCCGCTAGACCACACGACCACCTGGGCTTCACAATAATAAAGCTTTCGGTTGCGTGTTTTACCTTTCCACGTCCGTTTTAATCTAGCAGGTTGTTTTTGTTTCACATTTTTTTAGGTTGGTGTTTTTTTCTAGCGGACTACATATTATGGTTTTTGCTTATTGTTGAATGTCGTACGGTGATATATATATATATGGAACGCGACTGCCGAGCCTGCCTTATGATAACAATAACCATATCATTAAGGGAAGAGATATATCATGAAGCAAATGTTCTTTTGGCTGTAATACTCTGTCAATTTGCTATATCACTAAGATAAATGTATATACTATAAAGACTATTTGATACATCATGGAGTTGCCTTTTCATACTATTCTTTCATTTCACTTTGTTATGAAGATAATATTTCATACTACGAAGACCTCTTGATATAACATGGAACTATATTTTCATACTCATTTGTCATTTTACTAAACTATTTTGATATTGCTATTTCATAAAGATACATTTTATGCTATAAAGACATCTTAATATAACATTAAGCAACTTTACATACTATTTTGTCATCTCAGTAAATTATAACGATACATGTTTATACCACACAATCATCTCGATATAACATAGAACCATTTTTTCATACTGTTATGTCATATAACTATCTTATAAAGGCAGCAGTCCTTTTGCACCAATTATTGTTTTTCAGGGGTATCATTTGCACCAAATTTTGTTTTCCAAATGTATCATTTGCGCCAATAATCGGATCTCATTTGCCGCAATTTCCCATCTACACAGTCTTTCAGAAATATTAATGACTGATATTTATTCTTTGCATAAAAAGTATCTTATGATCGGCCGGAGATACACCATGAAGATGAGCATCGGGAGAGAAATGACTTGAAATGCAGTAGACAGTCCATATACAGAGAGAGAAGAAAACTTATTGTTTTGATGAATATTTAATATAAGATATGCCAAAAGAGAAGAAAATACAAGCCTTTGCTGATTATGTTTTAGCCACATACGTTGATGACACAGTGCTTTGCTCCCACCATCCGTATTGACTGAAATTCTATCTACCCCAAGACGTACCAGTAATGGAGCAGAATCATTCCACAGGGAATTATTATGAACTTTTTTTATGCATTTCATCCTTCAATGTTTGTCTTTTTGGACAATAAAGTGAAGTTACAAGCTACTACATACATTAAATTAGGAAGTACCAATGCAACAGCAGTAAGAAGAAAGAATGTTTCAGAAAAGGAAACACTTTGCCGTGTAAACAGCTGGTTCCAAGTCTGAATAAAGGTGGAGGGAAGTAATTTTTCTTCAAATTGGTGCAATCGTATGTTTTATTTTTTGCGCAAATGATTCCATGTAATTTTAAAACAAGTGGCGCAAAAGGATGCATTTTTGGCGCAGACGGATCGGCATATTTCAATATAAAGCAAACAATTCTTATATCACGAGGTGTCATCTATATACAAGTAGACTATTTGATTACACCATAAGACCATTTCACCATGTACCATAATACCATTTCATCATAACATAAGACAAATCTATAAATAGCGGCGAATTTCATCAGCAACATCGATTGTAATAAAAAAAAAGCCTTGAGAAAATCGTTTTGCGTACCGTTATCGCCTGTAATGTTGCATTTATCTTCAGCAATGCTGAGTTGAAAAGACTTTGCTTCAGTCAACCATTTTTTTTATCCAACTCTAAAATGGTGTGAGCTTAGCGCGGATCAAACCAACGACCCCCCACAGCCGATGCCAGCAGTTAGTATGTTACCAACAGACAACTCAATTACACATCTTTGATACCAAGTTGTGCTACCAAGAGACACCACGAAAACACATATGATAAATTAAATGATTATGTATGACGGTGGTTTCATTTTTAATGACACGTCTGCGACTTTCGAGCCACCGCAACCATATCATATCTTGTGTTTTCTGAGTCATAAGTGTTAAATTTGTTCTAGAGTGTCAAAATAAATCAACTAAAAAATTGAAATACTTGACTTTGTGTTTTTTTAAAATTGAGATTGCACATGACTATAGAATGTATTCGCTTTCAAATACCTTCTTTTGCTAAAACACAATCTCCCATAAAAACAGCACTTCAATAAACTGTCGAAACTTGTGATATAATCCCAAATTATATTTGTAATTTTCTTGACATACATTTATATACTTTTAGTTTACAATGTGCGCAATTATAAGTAATCTAAAGAAATTTATAATGTAGTAGAAACAGGGCAGTAATCGAGATGCTTTAAAAGAAAAAAACGATACTTCACGGTGTCTGCAAATCATACAGAAAGGGTCAAAGTTCGATAAAGATCTCGCAGACTGTAGTGTTTTATCTTTTTCTCAGCTACCTAATTCCTCGCTTACTCTCTCTCTGTTACAGAAAACTGTTGCAGTTAGAGAGCTACGTCATCAAAATTTTTTAAACGTGTCAAGTAGTCTGCAATTCAAACCTTCCGCCATTTTGAGGCACTACTGCTAGCTCGCTCCTGCTTTTTTTAAACAGGGGAAGAGAGTGGGTAGTCGCTGAAAAGCGGCAGAAAGCAGGAACGGACACTGGACAAGCCTTTGACAGGCTCTACGCTGAATGGAAAGATCCTGAAATGATTTAAGACGAAGAAAAAGGCAAAAGTTTTATTCCTGAAAATCATATGACAGGGATTGTGTCCAGGACTATGCGAAAATCTTTACATTCATATAGTTTTTCCGCTTCCAATTTCTTAAAGCGGAGTTCATTGATATTATCGCCAAACATGGAACTAGTTTTTATTTCAATTCTTTGTATAATTCCATCAGTTTTAGGAGCTGTTGTACCGTTTCCATCTGGTAAGTTTTCGTGCATACTTTTATTTTGCATTTCTTTCTTTTGGAGACAACTTTTTTTTAATCTTTTACTTTTTCCGTTTGTGTTAATGGCATCATATAGTATTTCATTTCATAGATTATGCAAATCATGAAAGTTGTACTTAGAACAACGCAAAAAAATATATTGCCCATTTTTTGCGTCGTTCTAAGTATTGCCTTTAAAACATTCATTTATGTAAGACTCGAATGCTACCCATAATAATCAAAGAAGAAAAAACTGTAACAAAGAAAAAAACCAACACCTTTAATATTTCGCGCAAATTTATTCCATCACTGTCAACTCAAGCCAAACAGCCTGCCTCATTTTCGTCTTATGTTTTAACCGTTATTATACAAAAAGTTATCTCAGACAACCGTACATTTTGTTCGGTGATAGGTTAAAAAATATATTAAAAAAAAACTATATTTAAAAGCTATCCCTGAAAACTTAGCATGTGGAGTGCCAATAACCAACAGTACAATGACCTCGTTACAAAACATTTTTCGTTAATGAATTATCCTCTATGTGTATTCTCTGGTCAATCTCCTAGGTCAATCAATGTAACTGAAGATCGACTCTTAGAGAAAAGCTGAAAAAATGTTGTGTGTGCCACGTGTCGTATGCTTGCATCATGAGAGAAATCTTTTAAAAAATGATATATAAAATATAAGTGTGAAGTTTAAAACATATATGTGCACAGCATGCGTGGAAACCTGTGAAGCAAAGGATGTCTCGCCTAGTTTATTATAACATAAATTGATTTACGAGTGCTTGCGTTTGTTCACACAGTTGAACTGCTTATACAGCACTTTTGGAAATGTAACGTGGTATCAATTAACTTGTGAAACATTTGTTCACTAGTAGATACATCAAATTCAACAGACAGTGGCAAAATATACATTTTTTGAATTTTGTGGTTTCTGCAGAAGTCACGATAGTTGTGATTAATAACCACAATTACATAACATGCTCTTTCGATCAATGTGGAGTCGGTACCCGGCATGTTTTAAAATGATGTCACTTGTGTAATCACACTTTGAGGAGCTTTTACAGTTTGAAACCTTATATATTTTATTTGGATTTTGTCTAATGGACATCCACCATTACTTTTGGAAACTGCTTAAAGGACTTTAAGAATTGGGAATATTATCAAAATATTTTGAATTAAAAAAAAATCGCATATTCATTAAATGATTTTTTTTATACGACAGTAAAATGTTTGCAGACGTATAATGTCATATGACGCTGGAGACATTCAGTTTCTAGACAACAACTTTAGTGGCGAAAAAGGGCAAAAAAAGCATTTTTCTTTTTTCAGGGCAGTCATTTGTTATACATGTATCATGGGATCTCCATAAAATGGTACCGAAAGGTTTCAAACTGAAAAGGAAGGTTGGGATCGTTTAGGAAAAAAGGGGCCATATATACGTTGTACAAAGTGACCAGTTTTAATGTGGCCCAATCTAATGTCTTGTAGACTGATACTAATTGTGTCTTTAGATTTTGGATTTTGGGCCCTGTTTTTTTTTAACTGATCCGTATTTTAATTAAACTTTGTTTGATTTAATAAAAAAAAATATTGGGGTTCTTTCATATGCTGAATCTTAACGTGTCATTGGATATTTTTTTAAATTATTGGTCCATTTTCAAATTAATCCACATTAGGATCCAAATAGTTCCTAATTTAACTTGTTTGATATAAAAATATCAATAACTTTTAGGGTTCTTTGATGCGCTGAATTTAACTCTGTACTCAGATTTTTATTTTATTTTGGGAGTGGTTTTTTAAAAATCTATGTTAAGGTCCAAAGGGTCCAAAATTAGACTTATTTGAATTTATACAAAAAACAGAGTCAAATTGGTTCTTTAATAGGATACATCTAAACATAAATTTAGATTTTGGATGTTGGGCCCATTTTCAGCATGATTTAAATCGGGGTCCAAAATTAAACTTAGTTTGATTTGAACACGAATTGATATGCTGGTTCTTAGCATGCATGTATTTAGATTTTGCATATTATAAAAGGTATTTGTCCAATTTCATTTTATTTAAGTTCTTAGGCCAAATTCATTCTGAGTCAGAAATCATGCTGTATCAAATATTTAATCGTAATCCATATTCAGAACTATATTGCAAAATAAATTGAAATTGACAATAAACAGCTGCACCATAAGCGCACCATACGCCCGTTGCGTTTTCAAATGATAAAGTTCAATAACTTCGCAATTGTGATATCAGAAGTTTTTAAAAATTGGAAGGGAGCTTTCGTCAATAGATATATAAAACAATTCAAGAGAAATGCTGAAAGCATTTTTGAGATCGTGTCCTAAAACTCGAAAATCACACCTTTTTATACGACCTCAAAAATAAAAAATATTTGGTCGTATATTGGTATCACGGCGTCGTCATCGTCGTCAGCATCTTCAGCGTCATCCGAAGACGGATGATTTCCGGATAATCACTTTAGTATAAGCAGAGACATATAATACAATATATATGTCTCTGGTATAAGCAAGGATTTGTATAGTAACTAACTATACAAATCCTTGGTATAAGCATAGATGTAATACATCTATGGTATAAGTAAATAGAAATCAATAAAAAAAAAATTAACACAAGGTTTATAACCACTAAAGGAAGGTTGGGATCTTTTTTAGGGGTTTTGGTCCTGACAGTTTAGGAATTAGGGGCCAAAAGGGTCTAAAATTAATCTTTGTTTGATTTCATCAAAAATTGAATAATTGGGGTTTTGATATGCTGAATCTGAACATGTACTTAGATTTTTTTTTTATTATGGGCCCAGTTTTCAAGTTGGTCCAAATCTGGGTAAAAAAAAACTTTTGTTTGATTTCAACAAAAATTGAATATATGGGGTTCTTTGATATACTGAATCTAACCATGTATTTAGATTTTTGATATTTGGGTCCCGTTATCAAATTAGTCCACATTGAGGTCTAAAGGGTCCAAAATTGAACTGTATTTGATTTCATCAAAAATTGAATTATTGGGTTTTTTTGACATGCTGAATCTAACCATGTCTTTAGATTTTGGATATTGGACCATAAAAGGTAAATGTCCAATTTATTTTTTTTAAATTCTTATACCACATTCATTATGTGTCAGAAACCAAAGCTGTGTCAACTATTTAATCACAATCCAAATTCAGAGCTGTACTATCAAGCTTGAATGTTGTGTTCATACTTGAACCAACTGTTCAGGGTTCGACCTCTGGTCAATTTATTTGAATAAAATATTGTTTAAACTAAACTAGACCTCTGCGGTCGTATCAAGTAATGCCTCTTTACAAATTGATTTTTCGTTTCCATTCTGTAACTTTAGTTTGCCTCAACCAAATGCTATGAAACTTATACACAATGCTAATTAGCACAAAATAATGGTCCAGTATGAATTTTGGGGTTGTCACTTTTACTGTTATCTACTTTACACATTGAAAAATTGCTGATGATTTTTCTTTTCCGTTCTCTAACGAAGGGTTGCCTTAACTTAATTTTATGAAACTTATACACAATACTTAATAATATAACCAAACAAGAATGTGTCCAAAGTACACGGATGCCCCACTCGCACTATCCTTTTCCATGTTCCATGGACCGTGAAATTGGGTAATAATCTAATTTGGCATTAAAATAAGAAAGATTATACTATAGGGAACATATGTACTAAGTTTCAAGTTGATTGGACTTCAATTTTATCAAAAACTACCTTGACCAAAAACTTTAACCTGAAATTCCCACTTTCATTTTCTATGTTCAGTGGACCGTGAAATTGGGGTCAAAAGTCTAATTTGGCTTTAAAATTATAAAGATCATATCATAAGCAACAAGTGTATTAAGTTTCAAGTTGATTGGACTTCAGCTTCATCAAAAACTACCTAGACCAAAAACTTTAACCTGAAACTCCAACTTTCATTTTCTATGTTCAGTGGACCGTGAAATTTGGGTCAAAAGTCTAATTTGGCTTTAAAATTAGAAAGATCATATCATAAGCAACAAGTGTACTAAGTTTCAAGTTGATTGGACTTCAGCTTCATCAATAACTAACTTGACCAAAAACTTTAACCTGAACGGACGGACGGACGCACAGACGGACGGACGAACGAACGAACGGAGCCACAGACCAGAAAACATAATGCCCCTCTACTATCGTAGGTGGGGCATAAAAAATACAGATCAAGTACAAATTTGGAAGCGTGACTTTTATCATTCTTCAGTTATGCCCCTTTTACCTTTATATGCCTTATCATATGCAAGCAGCCTCAGTCTGCTGTCTCCCATGGACACATTCTACTGCCCATTTATTTCTTTATAACAATACTGTCATTGTTATCGGTGGCTTGGACGAGCCAGATTGTCACGGGATTGTGGATTGGGAAAAATACGGTCGTGCCGGAAAGAACTGGGAAAGAAATGCCATTTTATAAGTTGTGATTTGTTAAGCGTTTGTGGTGTCATTTTACCATAGAAAATGGTACCCTTTGAGTCCTTTATACAAACCTCAATATTTGAGCTAGGATGAAATTTGAAAAAAATAGGCAGGACAGGAGTTTTGAGTAAAAAAGAGGCAGGATGAGACACTTGCAAAAAAAAAGTCAGGACGACAATTTAGGTAAAAAAAAGTCAGGATAAACTAAAAAAAAAGGCAGGACCTAACAGAGTGAAAAATAAAAAGGCAGGACAGAGATTACAGCTAAAAAAAATGCAGGTCAAAATTTTTCATCCTAGCCCCCCCCCCCCCCCCCCCCCCCCCCCCCCCCCCCCTCCCATAAAAATCAAATGGTAGCTCCCTTTTAAATTAATATTAAAACAATGTTCATATAAATTCAATTAAGATGCGTGTAACAACAAGTCATAAGCCAATTCTATGTATACCATTACATTATAAACTGATATTGATACCATAAACTTATACATCAGTATTATTCTAAATTGTCTTTTAGTGTTGTCAAACCGGATTTTCACGGTTAGCCATAACCGATTTTCTTGTTACAAAATAGATTTCCGGTTTGACCGTGCGTCTCGTACTGAAATTCATATGTGGGAAATAATAGCACTACTTCTTTAAATACATATTAATTAATGCACTAAGCTTTTAAACTATAATCACTGAGTGATGCTCTAGTAAGGGAGCTACTATGTGATTTTTATGGGGGGAGGGGAGGAGGTGGCTAGGATGAAATCTCTGTCCTGCAATTTTTTTCTCACTCTTTTCGGTCCTGCCTTTTTTCTTAGTTTATCCTGATTTTTTTTTACATAAATTGTCATCCTGCCTTTTTTTTTTGCCAATTTGCTCATCCTGCCTTTTTTTTTACTCAAAACTCCTGTCCTGTCCTGCCTTTTTTTCAAATTCCATGGCTGTTTTGCCAGACAAGCTGGGGCAGTTTAACACCAGAGCTCGTCCCATATCAAAAAGTGGATATTTGCCCATCCAAAATAGATGCCCGGCTTCGTCGCTTCTGATGTCAACTAACGGCCTTGGATTTATATAGTTTTGGCACTAGAAGCGATGAAGCAGTTCTGATTTAAGGTTCATGTTGACCCTTAAATTGCTAAAATGGCTGCATTTTTACCTCAAAATTTTCTCTGACTGAGTACAGACAAATCTGTGCATCTTGAAAAAATGGTAGGCATAGCATCAAACAGACAACAACCTGAGCATAGAACAGATAACAAATCAAGCCCCACTAATGGGTCTTCAATGCAGTGAGAATATCTTACACTGGGAGGGGAGCTGCAACTGACCCCTAAATAATAATGCATACTAGTTCAGGGAAATGGACATCACACTAAACTTTGACACATATAAACATATCAAAATAATAAAATGCACAAGACAAACAAAGGCTAGAAGTTCCTGAATTGGGACCGATGCATAAATTCTGCCTGGTTGATAACTTATAAAAGGTAACAGGAGAAACAAAGCAAATTGACAAAGATCAACATAAATTAACAAAGAACTGCTATTAGTTACTGACATGCCAGCTACAGAGTCATGCAGACCTCAATTAAACTGATCGAAAGATAATGAAAATCAAGCATAATCCATCCAGTAAGGGATTTAGTATAATAGTATCATGTCAACATAAATTGTAGGAGGAAAACATAACTCTTACATTGTATCACACCAACAACTGGTTTTAGAGCAAATGTGTGTATTTCAGTTCCAAAAATCAATATTCCCAAAAATACATCTGGAATGACTTGACAATGGTATGAAAAATATATCTCCCTTCAGAAAAAGTCTGTTTAAGGGTTTTGTAAGCTTTTGAGGTGAATGACAACATTTTTGTGATTTTTATACAACCACAAAAATTAAAAAGAATTTGGTTGTATATTGGTATCATGTCGTCAGCGTCGTCCAAAGACAGATGGTGTCCAGATAATAACTTTAATATAAGAAAATAGAAATCAATATTTGTAGTTTCAAGACAATAACTTTTGTAAAAGTGTATGAATCTTTCTGAAATTATACCACAAGATTTCATACTACTAAGGGAAGGTTAGGATTGACTTTGGGGGGTTATGGCTCAAACCATATATGAATTCGGGGCAAAAAAGGGAAAAAACATTGTTTTTTTCTGGTTAAAGGACAGTTAAGACAATTTGAAAGCAGTGTAAGGTAGGTAATCCAAAAGTTTTGTTGGAACTACTTCACCTGCTGTAAAAAATATGTATTGGAAATTTGCCAATAACTTCAATATAAATAAACTCCATTGGAAATTTGCCAATAACTTAATTAAGTATAGGTAAATGTAAATCTTTGCAATTTAAACACAAGGTTTGAAACCACAAAAGGAAGGTTTTGATTGATTTTTGGGGCTATGGTCCCTTTGGATTAGGAATAAGGAGTATAAAAGGGGCCCAAATAAGCATTTTTCTAGTGTCCAGACAATAACTTGTGGCAAAGTGTATAGAATTGCCTGAAATTGTGTCATAAGTTTCCACACCACAAAAGGATGGTTACGATTGGAGTTGTGGAGTTATGACTCAATCTGTTTAAGAATTAGGGGCAAAAAAGGGGAAAACAAGGGTTTCCTGGTTAATGAACTACATGTATTACTTTAGCTTTGTTTGCTAGTTCTAGCATGAAATATTTTAAACTATTTCTAGAAACATCAAATACTGTGATTTGAATACATATAATAATTAAGAAATTATGATTGTTTTGAGTTTATTAGCTTTAAATTTATCTTTAGAAATTACAATTTATTAATATTAATTTTAACCATGACTGTATATCATTTTATATTTTAATTTTCATACGACCGCAAAAATTTTAATTTTTTGGTCGTATATTGCTATCACGTTGGCGTCGTCGTCGTCGTCGTCGTCGTCCGAATACTTTTAGTTTTCGCACTCTAACTTTAGTAAAAGTGAATAGAAATCAATGAAATTTTAACACAAGGTTTATGACCACAAAAGGAAGGTTGGGATTGATTTTGGGAGTTTTGGTCCCAACATTTTAGGAATTAGGGGCCAAAAAGGGCCCAAATAAGCATTTTCTTGGTTTTCGCACTATAACTTTAGTTTAAGTGAATAGAAATCTATGAAATTTTGACACAAGGTTTATGACCACAAAAGGAAGGTTGGGATTGATTTTGGGAGTTTTGGTTCCAACAGTTTAGGAATTAAGGGCCAAAAAAGGGCCCAAATAAGCATTATTCTTGGTTTTCGCACAATAACTTTAGTATAAGTAAATAGAAATCAATGAAATTTTAACACAAGGTTTATGACCACAAAAGGAAGGTTGGGATTGATTTTTGGAATTGAGGTCACAACAGTTTATGAATTAGGGGCCAAAAAGGGGCTCAAATAAGCATTATTTTTGGTTTTTGCACCATAACTTTAGTATAAGTAAATAGAAATCTATGAAATTTAAACACAAGGTTTATGACCATAAAAGGAAGGTTGGGTTTGATTTTGGGAGTTTTGGTCCTAACAGTTTAGGAATAAGGGGCCCAAAGGGTCCAAAATTGAACTTTGTGTGATTTCATCAAAAATTGAATAATTGGGGTTCTTTGATATGCCGAATCTAACTATGTATGTAGATTCTTAATTTTTGGTCCCGTTTTCAAATTGGTCTACATTAAGGTCCAAAGGGTCCAAAATTAAACTTAGTTTGATTTTAACAAAAATTGAATCCTTGGGGTTCTTTGATATGCTGAATTTAAAAATGTACTTAGATTTTTAATTATTGGCCTAGTTTTCAAGTTGGTCCAAATGGGGGTCCAAAATTAGACTTTGTTTGATTTCATCAAAAATTGAATAAATGGGTTCTTTGATATGCCAAATCTAACTGTGTATGTAGATTCTTAATTTTTGGTCCAGTTTTCAAATTGGTCTACATTAAGGTCCAAAGGGTCCAAAATTAAACTAAGTTTGATTTTAACAAAAATTTAATTCTTGGGCTTATTTGATATGCTTTATCTAAATATGTACTTTGATTTTTGATTATGGGCCCAGTTTTCAAGTTGGTCCAAATCAGGATTCCATATCAAGTATTGTGCAATAGCAAGAAATTTTCAGTTGCACAGTATTGCACAATAGCAAGAAATATCTAATTGCACAATATTGTGCAATAGCAATTAATTTTCAATTGGAGTTATCTTTCTTTGTATAGAATAGTAGTTGATAATATATGTTGGAAATTTGCCAGACATGACTATGATGTCATTTTCTATTTTTATTTGCCAATAACTTTATGTAAATAACTTCATTGGAAATTTGCCAATATAAAATGTTGCTGATGAAGCTTTTTTTCCTTATCTTATCTAAAATGTTTTTAGATAATGTATGTTGGACATTTGCCAGACATGACTATGATGTCATTTTCTATTTTTATTTGCCAATAACTTTATGTAAATAACTTCATTGGAAATTTGCCAATATAAAATGTTGCTGATGAAGTTTTTTTTATTGTTTTATACAATAAACAATGTATATATATATTCACTTTTACTACCAACCAATCTTTACCATTCAGTGATAACAAGCACTTTATTTTACATTTTAATATTTTATGATGTATTTAAAAGAGTAGTTATTGTTGCAAACTCCATTAGAAATTTGAATTGATATCAGTTTTGTAAAAAGGGAAACGGGGATGTGAAAAAAAAGGGGGGGTTAAATTTTTCTCATTTCAGATTTCATAAATAAAAAGAAAATTTCTTCAAACATTTTTTTGAGAGGATTAATATTCAACAGCATAGTGAATTGCTCAAAGGCAAAAAAAAATATTTTAAGTTCATTAGACCACATTCATTCTGTGTCCGAAACCTATGCTGTGTCAACTATTTAATCACAATCCAAATTTAGAGCTGAATCCAGCTTGAATATTGTGTCCATACTTGCCCCAACCGTTCAGGGTTCAACCTTTGCGGTCGTATAAAGTTTGCGAAGCATCTGGTTTAATAAGAAAAACAAATTTGACATGAACCAACAACTTCTGAAACACAGGCTCCTGACTTTGGACAGGCAGATAAAGAATATGGTGTCCTTAAACATGTCTGTGAGTGCTCAACCCTCCCCAAATCTGGGATAGTGGTCACGGTGGTGTTACAGCACAACATTAGGACAAACTTTGAAATTCTGTTGCAATTGGCTAAACTCATCAGATCGATACAAAGCAGAAAGTTTAGAACTTGACAATATCAGCTATTAAAAAAATTGAGAATTTTTTTCATTTTTAAAGTGTATAAATATTTTTTTCCTTTTGTTCCAGGTGCAACAGATTTATTAAAGGTAGCTAATATAGAAACAAAAATATCAGGAACCCAAGATGGCATGTGTCCAGGGAGAGATGTGGCTTACCCCCTTACAGGAAGTGAAGAGCTCAACTTTCAGCTACAAGATGCATTTCCAGGTATAACTGTGAATTATTGTTCGTATCAATTAATATTAAAAAGGTTTTTTGTAGATTTTTTTTTATTGGTTGGTTGATTGATTGATTGATTGATTGATATGTTAATTGATTAATTGATTGGTTGGTTGTTTGAATGATTGATTGATTAATTGATTATATTCTCCTCATCATGAATAATGCTGATTATAAAATCATGTAAAAGTTATTTGCTTTTGCTGCTATCATGTTTCTAAACCAGATTTTTCAATTTGTGTAAAAGATTAAAAGGTATAAGAGGTGTTCATTTTATTTTTTTATTCTTGAATAGGGTTTGTCATGAATGTAAAAAAATCTTGAATAAATATGTCATTTTTGTCTCTCCTTGAAGGAGTCAAAAAGGGAGACATAAGTATTCTGATTCCAGCGTTGGTGGGGTTGGCAGCAGAGTCAATTTGTGGTACTTCAATGATATATATTGTATATAGTTGTATTAGCATTAGCACCTTATTTCCTAGGAGTGATTTGGCCCTGCCCCCTCAGTTATACATGTATGGTATATTGACTTTAAAACTTTTGCATAGTTTATATGTATTAGTTTGTGATTACATGTAGGTCTGTTCAAAGGGAACCATTAGTGGTAGGTCAAGGTAAATATTGATATGCAGTTAAATAAGGATTAGCACATCTCATTTTCCTGGAGAATATTTGGCCCTGCCCCTCAATCATGGTCTACTGACTTTAATACTTCGGCTTAGTTTACACTATGTATTAGTTTGTGATAAGTTCAGTGTAACTGTAAGGTGGTCGATCCCCTTATGATAGCATAAATAAATGATATTTGGTATGCAGTTGTGTAAGCATTGGCACATCTCATTTCCATGGAGATTTTTAAGCCGTGTACAATCAGTTATGGTTCATTGACTTTGAATATTTGCATAACTTACATGTTTAAGTTTTGCTGTTTTAATTTTAACATTTGCATTATCAAAATTACAAAAAGTCGAAACATTTCTCTATGTTAACTTAACAGTTGTTCCCCCTGTATATAAACTGTATTTACTATAGTTTTATTCAGAACCCTATTTTTTCTAGAAAATATTTTGTTTGAACAATTTTTGTTGAATTGAATTTGAAATGTTATACTTATAACATGTATAAAGCTATCCTTTATAAAGATTTAAGAAATCTATTGCTTATTTATTTAGATTTCTTTCTATCTTGAGAAGTCAAGAAATTCCTGAATTTACAATCTGCTGTAAATAGTTCAGTCTCACATTGAACCACAAGTACATTTGATTTGGTTCAAAATTTGGATAGGTTATTATTATGCATAAAAGGTACAACAAAACAATCCAAAGAAAGGCTACCACACTGTACTGAGGATGTGTAGGATTATATACATATATATAGTATTTATCAGTAAATTGGCATTTTATGACAGACTTGAACCATTCTAGATGTTCTATGAAAAGTCATTCACTTTTACCAGAAATCTAATCTTCTCCTGGGATAATTTTGTATATTGCAGAAGGGAAATCGGTCTTAAACTGATGAATCTTAAAGAAAAAACCAGATGCCCTATATTGTACTACTTTACTTAACATGATTGTTTGATGAAACGTAGAAGTACAGTGATTTAAAATCTGTTTTTTATCAGGTTTAGATTAATGTAAAGATATATTACTTGTATTTGGAAGAATTTCATTAAAATGGACGATATATATTACAAGTTCAAATTATATCTATATTTCAATTACAGAGGGTATTCCAGAAACATTCACGATCATCTCCACATTTAAGCAGGGGAAAATCGACCTTGCTGATGGGAAGAAAAAATTGAAAATTCCCTTGTTGACCATCTATAACCAAGAAGAGGTTAGGGAAATCCTTAGCTTGTATGTTGGTTCACGGACATTGTTTCTCTATAGTGACAACACAATCAAAAATGACAAGCCAGCTAGATTCAACTTTAACACTAATGATGATAGGTGAGAAATTGTTTTTTTTTGCCATAGTTATAAATCAACCCATCTCAAATTTATTTAAACAACACAATATATCAAGGATTAATTCATAGCTATGTGACAACAGATTATACAGATATTCTTTTATTGTTATATGTTGGAATTTCTCAAAATGTGTCAAAATTCACTCTAGTCTCTATTGTGTTCAATTCAATGATTTTTTTTGACAACACAGATGCCGAGGGTGCACTCTTGCTGAAGTTTTCCTCATCCAAGTTCTAGAGTTTTGCCCCTTTAAATCTTGGAAATCGCATTTTTTACATTTCTGCAATCTTTCTTCAGTTTTGCTTATCCAAATTTTATGAACTCACACACAACGCTAAGATCCACAACATGCAGACAAATTTCAATTTGGATAGTTATTCATTCTTCCTAGTACACCAAGAATTACTGATTTTTAATAATAAAAAAAAAGTCATCGTCAAGACGAATGAATTTAAGTTTTGGTCAGGTCCTTTGCTTGTTCATACTACAAATGTGGTATGAATCAAAATTTCAGTTATTATTTTTTATACAAAGTTCCTAATTGTTTACATCCAAGTGGTTTGACATTAGACATTTCTATTAAGCTAATATATGTGTATGTAAAGTTTATATTAACCAATTCTTTGAAAGGTAATGCATTATTTCATACTTAATTTGACTAATTGACTCTGCAGTAATCATATTTGATGGTTACGCCCAACAAAGTGATGAAAGTCCACCCTAGAATTATATAATCTTGACCTTTATTATTCATTTTTAGCTCACCTGGCCCGAAGGGCCAAGTGAGCTTTTCTCATCACTTGGCGTCCGTTGTCTGTCGTCCGTTGTCAATCTTTAACTTTTACAAAAATCTTCTCCGAAAATACTAGGCCAAATATAACCAAACTTGGCCACAATCATCATTGGAGTATCTAGTTTAAAAACTTGTCCAGTGACCCAGTCAACCAACCAAGACGGCCGCCATGACTAAAAATAGAACATAGGGGTAAAATGTAGATTTTGGCTTATATCTCTGAAACTAAAGTATTTAGGGCAAATCTGTTGCGGGGTAAAATTGTTTTTTAGATCAAGATCTGTCTGCCCTGAAATTTTCAGATGAATCGGACAACCCATTGTTAGGTTGCTGTCCGTGAATTGGTAATTTTAAGGAAATTTGGCTGTTTTTGGTTATTATCTTAAATATTATTATAGATTGAGATAAACTGTAAACAGCAATAATGTTCAGTAAAGTAAGATCTACAAATAAGTCATGACCAAAATGGTCAGTTGACCCCTTAAGGAGTAATTGCCCTTTATATTCAATTTTTAACAATTTTTTGGTAAATTTTTGTAATCGTTTACAAAAATAATCTCCTCTAAAAGACTAAAACTACTAAGACAGATTTAACCAAACTTGTCTGCAATCATCATTAGGGAATTATGTTTTAAAATTGTGTCCGATGACCCTGCCCGTGAACCAAGATGGCCAACATGGCTAAAAATAGTACATAGGATAAAATGCAGTTCTTGGCTCATATCTCTGAAACCAAAGCATTTAGAGCAAATCTGTCATGGGGGTTAAATTGTTTTTAAGTTCAAGATCTATCTGCCGTGAAATTTTAAGACCATTCAGGCAACCCATTGTAAGGTTGCTGCCCCTGAGTTGGTAATTTTAAGAAAATTTTGCAGCTTTTCGTTATTATCTTGAATATTATTATAGATAGAGGTAAACTGTGAACAGCATTAAGGTAGATGGGGTGTCTAAATTATAATCCATAGAATTTCTTAATAATTTGCCAAAATGTAGTTTATGTCCTGCTTGTTTAAGAACATTAATAAAAAGAATGGGTCACCGGACTTATTTTCACACTACAGGTTGTGCAAAATTGTCAGATTTTGTATAGATTATGCATGGAAAACCCAATTTTCGGTCATAAACGAAAACTACACCATAGAATTTTGAGATAAAATATGAGAAGATAGCTCCAATAATATTCTTTCAGATAAGTAGAAGAAAAAATGGGGTCACCGGACTCGTTTTCTTGCTACATAATAAAATGGGTAAATTCCTAACACATTCTATTGTAAAAGTAACACTATCTGAATTATCTGCCCTTGCATTTGAGTTGTCTCCCCTTATTTGGCAAAGTTTGAAAAAAATGAATCAAACAAAAGTATTTGTTTTTTGGTAAAATACACCCCTAAATATGATAAAACATGGCATTTTCTATATTATAATGAAAAATCTTACACATGAATTACCTACTAATCTCAAAATTTGCACATTTTATCAAAAATCTAGACCTTGATTTCTGGTATTTCAAAATCCAAAATGGAGGAAGACACCCTATCTACCTTAATGTACAGCAAAGTAAGATCTAAAGATAAGTCAGCATAACCAAAATGGTCAATTGGCCCCTTAAAGAGTTATTGACCTTTATAGTCAATTTTTAACAATTTTCATAAATTTTGTAATTTTTTGTAAATTTTTACAAAATATTTTCTACTGTAACTACTGGGCCAAGTTCATTATACAGATAGAAAAAATTGTAAGTAGTAAGCATGTTCAGAAAAGTAAGATCTACAAACACATCACCATCACCAAAACACAATTTTGTCATGAATCCATCTGTGTCCTTTATTTAATATGTGAACTTGCACACAGCCTGCACGGTTAGCCACTAGTCTGATGCCCCAGACTAGTAAAAATATCATTCGAACAAGTAAGTTTTTGCAAAACTTTGTTAGAACCTATAAGAAAAATGTCAGTATATTGGTCATCGCACTAGTAGTTGAAAAAGATTTTGGTGCAGACTGTGCACATAGACCAAGGTGAGCTACACAGGCTATTTAGAGCCTCTAGTTAAAAGTTGAATTTAAAGGCTGAATTTATGAAACAAGTGCACAGATTATAATGCAAATTTACCACATTTTTGATTTGTATATTGTTTGAATAGAAATTCACATGGACCACACTATCTGTCAAAAGTCTGCATCATTTAAAGATAACGGTTAACCTTTAATGGTTATCCAAATTAAGCATTGCTACAACTTTATTATTGCTATTTTGTGTATTTATCCCCTATACAATGTACATGTATTACTTTTTTTGTGATAATTTTTCATATCATGCTACTCTCTTGATATTGAAAATTATTATCAGAAACTAAGGAGGCATGTGACGTTGTCAATATTAATATCAATTCTAACATAGACAAATTAACAATAAACAGATCAATGGTCTTTCAAACTCAACATTTTCTCAGACATATCTAGTCTTGGGGCTTTCGCTCTTCGATGAGATTGAAGCTGAGAAACACCCTCTTGTTTGAAGCACCACCCATATCTATAAATATTATAATTTTTCTCTAATTAATTATCCATTTATTTTGTATATTTCAGTTGGCACCGAGTTGCTATAGTAGTACAAGGTCAGGAGGTTACAGCTTGGTTAGATTGTGATGCTCAATCGCCAAAGAATCTTAAACGAGACATTCCAGCACAAATGAGCAGAGAAGGACTTGTTCTTATTGGCAGGGATTTTCAAGAATCAACCTTATTCAATGTGAGTTAAAATGTATTTATATTCTAGATCATGCTAGTCAACCATAGGTTTTGTCCCTCAACCATGACCTACCCCTTTCATATCATTAATTGTAATAACTAAAAATAAGGTTCAGATTCTCACCCCTGTACCATTTACCTTTTTTAAAAATTGTCATTAATACAAAAGACCTTTACAGTACACCATAGAGGTAGATTTTGTCCTTGGGAATAGTGCCCACTGCTAAATGTAAAACTGTATAAATATATCACAATCTGTTTACCGGTAGATCTTATTCACTAAACTATTTTGTATTCTGAGATCTTTTTAAGTACACTATAGCTTTTGTCATGTGTGGGCAGGGTTGGCAAAAACCCGGGTTTTATGAGTATTGCCCAACCCAGTGGGAAATACTGGGAAAACCTGGGTTTTACTGGGTAATACTGGGCAATACTGGGTAATATAGAATACTGGCCTGAATTTTAAAGAGGATTCATTTATAAAACACAAATGCAATACATTTAAGATATATATAAACCTATTTTTAATTATAACTACATGTACGTTTACTTGTTTGAGAGTCCTATAAGACATACATGTACAAGTGTATACCATACATTTGAGAAAGAATTATTCTAACAACTCTGAGATTATTGTTTTCAAGTATATATAGCTAATATAAAGAATTGACCAATTACATATAATAAAAATCACTTTGAAATAATTTATATGTAAAAATGTACATAACTAATACTTTAACTAATTAATAAGACAAGTAATTATTCAGATAAGAACATATGTTTATATAACAATAATCAGCCTTTTCATTTCTATAAGAGTTAATGACAAGACCCTGTAGGGTGTTTATTTAGCAATCATGATTGCATATACATGTATAGAAATTTAATTTACATTCCACATAAACACTGCAATAAAATGTTTAGATTATTGAAACAATGCTTGGAAATCAAATTAACAAAGAATCCTAAAATGTGTAAATCTTGTGTTTCGCCTACATGAAATTTAAGTAGAGAAGAGAATGAAATTGAATTTTTTAAATGACTCTCAATGGTTATCTGTATAAAATGTATATATTTAGCTATAATACTATGAAACTACAACAAGTCTTTACTATTTATTGTTGAAAAAGCTTAAAAAATCATATTGCCCAGTATTACCCATTTCTGGGAGTATTGTCCAGCCCGGGAAAAGCCCCAGTAAAACCCAGGCAGGTTATACTTTGCCAACCCTGTGTGTGGGTACTAGAGGTCATACTGTACTTCTCATATCAACAATTGTGAAATATATTTAAAACAGTTTATATTCAAACTTATTTACCTTCTATATATTATAATGGCATAACCCAGGCCATTCATTAGGAGGCGGTACCCGGTACTTTTACCCTCCTATGCTATTGACAAGTACCGCCTAAGTGTAGGAATTTGTATATAAGATATTCATGGAATAAATTGAAAAGTACCACCTAGAAACGTGGAAAGTACCAGTCAACATGAAAGATAATGAAACCCCTGATAACCGTTACTAAAATTTCTTTACTTTTTGTGTAATTTCTACCTCAGGAAAAGATAACCTTAGCTGTATTTGGCAAAAGTTTTACGAACTTTTTGTCCTCAATGCTCTTCAATTTTGTACTTTTTTGGCCTTTTTTTAACCTTTTCGAATCTAGCGTCATTGATGAGTTCTTTATAGACGAAACTCCCATCTGACGCACATACATATTTTCAATCCTGGTATCTATGATGATTTTATTTGCACAAGAACTTTTAAGTCAACAAAGTATTGTCATACACATTTGAAATTCCTAAGTGCACTAAGATATATATATTAAAAAAGATAACACCAAATGAGAGAATATTCAGTTTCTCAAGATGATTGTAAAAAAATTAAAATTAAAAAGGGGATTTACTTTTTTAAATAAAATGACCAAATACTTAGTTGAATAAGCCAATCCCATCAATTTAAAAAATTCCAGAAATTGTTTCATACACCAGAAAATTGAAACAAGTTTATGTCTAGATCCTAGATATGAAACAAAGGTCCTTAATCCTTATACATTTGATCTTGCTATTGGTTTATAGGGATTAATCCAAGATCTAGCAGTACTACCAGGAGATCATGGTATGAAACATTGTATAGAGTTCTGTCCAGAATGTATGGCGGGTCCAGGTAATGGCGTTAAGTCTGAGCAGCCTCCACTCCCCATCCATACTGAAGATGGTGGTATGTATGTAATGGGTGGTGACAAGCTTGGAGGTGGAATGCCCTTACTTGGTAAAGATGGTGCTGCACTTCAAATGGTAGGTAAAGATGGAGCTGGCATTCAAATGGTTGGAAAAGATGGAGCTGGACTTCAAATGGTTGATAAAAATGGACAAGGACTTGCTTTGACAGAGAATGAAACTTTTGTGCCATATTCTCCAATACCAGGGGGTGATAAAAATGGAGGCATGTATGTTGATGGTGGATTAGGAATGCCAGTTGGAGGTGGTGATAAAAAGACTGGAGGGCAGTTTGTTGTTGGAGATAAGGTTTACGATAAAGAAGGATATATAGTTGGAAAAGATGGCAGTCTGGTAACTTTGTTTTCTATATATTGTACATTTAAATTACATTCAAATAAAATTAATTATCCATAAACCAGTGATTGAAACAAGTCTATTGATGGTGTGTAATGCACACTTAAATTAAACCTAAACCAAAACGTATATCATTGAGTTTTATGTGTCTGAATATCACACATCACAGTTAGGATTACTAGGCCTTAACTTCTTGTGGAGTTATGACCTAAACTTATTTCAACAAAATATTTTTTTCATGCACATTTGCCTTTGTATGTAATGAAATTCTTAGCTGTTATTAAATAGTATATCATTGTAATGTTTAATTTTGTTAAGCTGTTCATGTAATTGCTATACATTGTTTGTACCCTGTATTTTTCAGCTAGTAGAATATGATGCAGCTGCCGGAGTGTCCTATGCTTACAGATATGTAAGTTCACTTTTGATCACATATGTTTTCAAAATACATCAAATATCTATCTCCATATGTTTGGGACAATTTGAGAGTTAAGACCTCTTGCCACTATCAAACTTAAAATAACAATAAAGTGACAATGATCAGAGAAAAATTTTACAGACTTTGGTGGAATCTCATCTCATCCATCTTTTCTTGACACTTGGATTGAACTTAATGAGAATAAGCCAATTAGAATTGTGTTTAAAAATGATACAATAAGGACATTTATTTAGGGAACTACTTAATTGAGTGACACTGTTGAGTATTAATTTTTTATTCTTTTAACCAGAAAAATGTTAAGGATTAATGCAATAATGCTAACTGGCACATATTAGTTAATTTCCCTTTTTAGCTCACCTGGCCCGAAGGGCCAAGTGAGCTTTTCCCATCACTTTGCGTCCGGCGTCCGGCGTCCGTCGTCGTCCTGCGTCCGTCGTCGTCCTGCGTCGTTAACTTTTACAAAAATCTTCTCCTCTGAAACTACTTGGCCAAATTGAACCAAACTTGGCCACAATCATTATTGGGGTATCTAGTTTAAAAAATGTATCCGGTGACCCAGCCAACTAACCAAGATGGCCACCACGTCTAAAAATAGAACATAGGGGTAAAATGCAGTTTTTGGCTTATAACTCAAAAACCAAAGCATTTAGAGCAAATCTGACATGGGGTAAATTTGTTTATCAGGTCAAGATCTAACTGCCCTGAAATTTTCAGATGAATTGGACAACCTTTTGTTGGGTTGCTGCCCCTGAATTGGTAATTTTAAGGAAATTTTGCTGTTTTTGGTTATTATCTTGAACATTATTATAGATAGAGATAAACTGTAAACAGCAATAATGTTCAGCAAAGTAAGATTTACAAATAAGTCAACATGACCGAAATGGTCAGTTGACCCCTTTAGGAGTTATTGCCCTTTATAGTCAATTTTTAACCATTTTTCGTAAATCTTAGTAATCTTTTACAAAAATCTTCTCCTCTGCAACTACTGGGCCAAATTAATCCAAACTTGACCACAATCATCTTTTGGGTATCTAGTTTAAAAAATGTGTCCGATGACTCAGCCTACCAACCAAGATGGCCGCCATGGCTAAAAATAGAACATAGGGGTAAAATGCAGTTTTGGGCTTATAACTCAAAAACCAAAGCATTTAGAGCAAATCTGACATGGTGTAAAATTGTTAATCAGGTCAAGATCTATCTGCCCTGAAATTTACAGACCAATCAGACAACCTTTTGTTGGGTTCATGCCCCTGAATTGGTAATTTTAAGGACATTTTGCTGTTTTAAGTTATTATCTTGAATATTATTATAGATAGAGATAAACTGTAAACAGCCATAATGTACAGCAAAGTAAGACCTAAAAAGAAGTCAACATGACCAAAATGGTCAATTGACCCCCTAAGGAGTTATTGCCCTTTATTTAGTCATTCTTTAACAATTTTCACAAAATTTGTAAAATTTTACTAACATTTTCCACTGTAACTACTGGGCCAAGTTCATTATAGATAGAGATAATTGTAAGCAGCAAGATTGTTCAGTAAAGTAAGATCTACAAACACATCACCATCACCAAACCACAATTTTGTCTTGAATCCATCTGTGTCCTTTGTTTAATATTCACATAGACCAAAGTGAGCGACACAGGCTCTTTAGAGCCTCTAGTTTCTTTATTTTCTGGTTCATTGATTCAAATTAGTTACCATACATATATAATATTTCAGGGCCCACCTGGACCACCAGGCCCAAGAGGACCAGCTGGACCACAAGGTCCAAAAGGAGATTCAGTAAGTTTAGTACTGCACTGTGTTACAGAAACAAAATTTTAAAAAATAAGATTTCAATTAAAAATAAAGCATGACTAACTGTTCAACTTTGGGTCATATGTGACTTGTCCTTTCAGTGCAAGCATACACGACAAAAATTCTCACATAGGCTTTCTTGGGGATGTTTTTTCAAAATGGAAATAACTGATCCAGTAATAAAAAATTTAATCTTGTATAGCAATCGTACTGTTATTATGAACAATTAAATACTACCAGATTGGAAGTAAAAATATTGTTTTGTTAATACTATACAATGTACTTTCATTTTGCAGGGATATTCTGGCAGGGATGGAGTACCAGGCTCCGCTGGTCTACCAGGAGCCCCAGGCCATGTTTTTGTCATTCCTGTAAGTTAGTTATTGTTGACATTTATTTATTTAATCAGTTCCAATTTCTGCTAAAAGTGATTGTATAATCAATCTTTGATTGACGGTTTCCTTATTTAAATACAAGCTAATCATAAATTATGAATGATTCTAGTTTCATCTAAGGTCTTAGTTTTGCTTATGTTATGGCGACATCTTACCTGGAAATATAATGATGGTCTTATATTAAAGATACTAGAACACACCTGTGAAATTGCTGATCCATGACTGAATTAAAGTATATAACTATGTGTAAGCCTTATTTCAGCCTGGATATTGAGTATTGATATTGTCATTTGATAAAGTCATGCTAATTATAAGATGCACAGTTTTCTCTACTTTCAAAATCTTTCTGTTTGAAACCGTCGACTTGGAACTTATCAATTATTGGTAATATTAATTATTTGAAAAACAGTAGGGCTTGGAATGGAGTAATTTTTTATCAACAGCATTGTCCAATATTAGTTATAAATAAAGTTGAATTCTTTGTATCTCTGTTTTGCGTCATGTCGGCCAACAAATTGGAAATTAACTTACCTATACGCCTTATTTTAAGTCTAGAATTTGGTGTTCATATTGTCATCTTTTAAAGTCATACTGATTAAAATACAACAATAGCAAACAATGTGACAATGATAGAATTTAGTAATGTCATCCCTGTGATAATGACCCATGTATATAGCAAATCCTAAATGCACCGTTTGGTGGTGCGTCTGTCAGATGCGGAACGTACAGATAAGGTATAGGTAACATTTGAATATACTATTGGTATCCGTATCGGATTTGACCCGGAACTTATTATTTATTGGCAATATCAATTATTGGGAAAACAAAATGGTCTGGCCTCACGGTGATAAAACTTTCGAGCATGATTCTTGTACTCAGACTCGAAAATCAACCAATCAAATTGCTGGATTTCATGTTTCGAGCATGATTTTTGTGCTCTGAACACTGAGCAAAGTTTTATGCCTTCAAGGCCTGGACTCCGGAGTGGTGTAATTTTTAATCAACTCTGTTGTCCTATATTAGCTATATATAAAGATGAATTCTTTGATTTGTTGTTTTTACCCCATTGCGGCTGACAAATTGGACCTCGTTATTTTAGTATTATAGATGTTCAGAAAGAAGTTTTTCAATTTTGACAAAACACATGTCTGGCTACGAAATTTTAATCCTGGTATATATGAGTAGTTTTTTTAAATGGAGATGTGTTTAATAAGGAAATATCTATTTTAAATGTTTTATGTGAATATATTCTGTAACTTGTGTATATACATTTTTTTTTTCATTACCTAGCTTTTAATTTCTTATTCAATAAAAAGAAAATAAGTTTAGTTGGCCATACATACTGTATCATAGAGATAGCATCAGTAACTATTTGTTTGTTTGGTTTGTAGATGAATTGGGACCAAAAGAGGGCTCCACAAGCTGAGGCCTTCCGACAAATGTTATCACAGCACATGGTAAGTGTTAACACATTGGAAGTATACTGACAGAACTTTGTGATCTTATAATTACCTGCTAAAGGAAAATCAAGTTACTGTAATTTACTCAGTTAAACATGGGCTTCTTATCTATAATCAAGTCTTTTGCTTTTTGTTTTTACATTTCAAAATTCTACTTTTAGAATGTTAAGTCAGTGGTTGATCTTTTATTGTTTAGGAATTTATGAATGCAATGTGCATTACAACTAGAGAATTTATGTACATGATGCTATGGTTACTCATAACGTTTCTATCTGCACATCATGCAGATATCTATCGTAACATATTTTCTGTAACACTTATCAGATACAATTGATCAAATGATAAGGAAAAGATGGAACTCTAATATGAAATTAAATTGATGTAAATGCATCATGTTTTTTGCAGCAATTAAAAATGCATGTTGTACGGTAGTTAAATATAAATATTTATGAAGAATGTGGTCTAAAAAACAGACTTCTGAAAATCTTTCATTTATTTTATAACATTTTAAAATATTTTACATATTCTTATTACAGATGTCTATGCATGGAGCAAATGGACCACAGGGTATGACTGGAAATTCAGGACCAGTGGTATGTTATTTTAAGATTGAATTCCTTATGAATTGTCGCCCTTAGATAACTTTTTGAAGTGAAATTAAATTCCTAATTAATTGTCTCCCCTAGATAACTTATTTAAGTGAAATTTGAATTCCTAATGAATTGTCTCCCCTATATAACTTATTTAAGTGAAATTGAATTCCTAATTGTCTTCCCTTGATAACTTATTTAAGTGAAACATGATTTCCTAATTAATTGTTCTCCCCTAAATAAATTATTTAATGGAAATTAGAATTCCTAATGAATTGTCTCCCTTAGATAACTTAGTTCAGTGAAATAATGGTTACCAATTTATTTTAGTGATTGAGGGTATAAGGGTTATGGAACAATAGAGTTATTTAGTTGTTCATTCAGTTCGATATTATCCCATTGAGGTTATTTATTCTTGGAAATATCAAAACTGCAGAGCAAATTTTGTTTTTCACTATCAGATGTTAATTGAAAGTTCCAGAAGAAAATTGAACACAAAGGTTAATTTTTATGATGTGATTTTTAAACAAATATATTTTTGATTCTTGTTGTTTAAGCTAGCTTATGCAAATAAAATATCTGATTGAATTTTAATAGCAAAACAGGTCATTATGAAAACATTTTTGCTTGATGATAACAACTAAATGTCTCCAATAATATTTAGAATCTTGTAAATGCAGAGTAAACTCTAAGACAGTTTTTGATTTATACACAGAATCTGCCTTTTGCTAAAACATTTTCTGTATCTATTATATCAATTTTATTTGAATAAGTTTCAAAAGCAGTATCTTAGATTTATATACAATGCAGGACTCAAAGTTTATTGAATGTGCAAAATGGTGTCATGTTCATATACATTTTATCGTTACATTTCCAGTTTGATAAATTGGAAGTAAATGAACTATTTAATTGAACAAAAAATTGATTTTCTACAACTTTTAATTGATTCTTGACAGTATTTTGTTCGATATAATAGATTTTTATTTTTGTCCTTAAAAAACCTGAGTAAAATACAAAGAATATTTTGCTTTGACTCATTTTGGAAATATACTTGGAAGAAAGAAACACTGTTATTGTTTATATATTACATGTATTATTATTATTACAATTTTTAAAATATAAATTAATTACAGGGACCTCCAGGAGATGGTGGATTAAAGGGAGATATTGGACACCCAGGAGAACAGGTATTATAATCTCAACTGTTAATTATTGTCCCTTGATGGTCTAAATAGGGTTTTTTCACATTATTCTTTAAAATCAACATTGGTTTTAAGTCGGGAACATATAATTGACATAATTATGACATACACACTCAGAGTTCTAATTTTTTGTATTGTTTATTATGTTTTGCAAGATGTATTTTCTTTTCATATTGATATATAATTTACAATTAACAGGACAATGTTTATCAGCTCCTTGTCAACTTTACCTTAAAGGCATACAATACAGTTTTGATCCCGTATTTAAATTTTGATGAAAATTTGCATGTAGGCTATTTTTTACCTGATTAAATCAAATATGTAATAAAAAATATACCTTCATGTGCTACTTTTTGAGTAAATTGAGGTTCAAATTTCAGATATTTCCTCAAAATACAGATTTGTGGACTTATTTTTCCTTTCGATAGAAATACATAATTTTTTGTTTTAAAAGATAAACACAATTTGTTTTTTGTTAAATTATTTGTAATTTATGTGTTATATAAATATTGCATAAATTTGTACATTTTTATTTCTACAAAGAACTCCAATTTATCAAATGTTCATGAATGTAGGAAAAAACTGTAATTATTTGCTGTATATTAATCATTAAAAAATTGCACTATTTACGTCTTCATGAAAATTGGTACACATAATCTTCTTACGTAATTAAACCAAATGCCATTTTAAAAAAGAGGGGTCCATGAACTTGTTTTTAAATTAAATCAGTTAGAATGATAGAAATCAGCCAAAAACTGCATCTTTTTTTGATAAGTCACTGTTTGACGTCACGAAAATAACAATTTACATTAGTAAGGTCATTACCTCCCCTGTAACTGTATCGTATGCCCTAAACACTATTCTTACTTCAAAATTTTTGTAGAATTTTGAATTTTTGAAGAATTTTTAATTACTATATAAATTTATCAAACCTCAGATTTTGTTTATTTGTATATTTAAATAAAAAGAATTGGTACTTTTGTACTTTTAATTAAATGTTTTAACTGAAATTCTATGACAATTTTGAATATATGTCATTCCATGAGAAAATGACCCATATCATCATCCTGGAACTTTTCATTTTTATTTTAGGGACCTCAAGGAGGCCGTGGTGCTCCAGGACCACAGGGTAATCCAGGAAAAAGAGTAAGTTTATGCAGGACAGTAAACAACAATCAATTAGGTTATTGGAATATATTCCTTTAGTCTGACCACTCTGTCCATCATTCCTTCAGGTCAATTCAGTTTTCCTCACTTTTTTTGTTATGCCTGATTCAGGTGATTGGATATTTGTTCACAGTCATATGATGAGAAGTTTTATCTGATTTTGAATTTTATTCTGCTTGTGTGATATCTGCAGAATATGTTCCTTTTAGAGAGAAAATTGCTTAAAATTATGTGTTTCTTCTTCTTTCTAGTAGAGGACATTGCATTGCATAGTATGCATACCCATTACCTTTAGAATGCTTTGATTTCTTAAAATATCCAGTAAAAAATACTCATTAAGAGCAGATATAGTTTCTACTTCAATTAACAAGGTTTTGCTTGATGGAAATTAAATGGCAACATTATGTTAAACTCAAAAGGCCAAAAATTCAACAAAATGTCTGGAGCATCAATTTAACTAATATTTATGATGCTTTTGGGATCTGTTGAAATTAATTATTTTTTAAAAACAAGAAATCATTTTTAATTCTTCAATTACTTTTTTAAAAGTTAATTATAAAGGAAAGTGTTACAACAATTTCATATATATAATTAATCTTATTGCCTTTAAAGTGTCAATATGTTAAAAAATTAACAATTCCAATATTTACTGGGTTGAAATTTGTACTATATAACAAAAACAGTTAGTTTTGATTTCATTGATTATTTGATGGTAATAATGATTAAAAAATACAGTAGATTGCTTAGCATAGAAAATTTTCACAATTAGTGAACAAGTTTTGATATTTATTACAGGGAAGAACTGGAAGAGATGGTGAAAGAGGAGCTATGGGAGATCAAGGAGATAAGGTACGATGTATAAGACAGATGGCAAAAGGCTCAGAGCTAGTTCTACCTCATGCTACAAAGTAGCTGGGCTGTCAGTCATCTTTGTTTACAAAAGATAAATCAAATACTTCATACTGAAATACAAATGTACTGTCAGATATAATAAGACTTAGATCTCTATTGATTTTTGAAGTCACTACGTTTAAGGTCTCCATAGTTACTGATAAAAAAAAGTGCAGGAATAATTGAGATGTGTTATTAGTTTCCTGATTATAACTCTAGAAAAAATATGTGGGATAGAAATGTAACTCAATCAGTGGAAGATTTCTATTCCTTTTTATATCAATCTGTACATGGTCAAAGAAAAAGCTGAAATGAGGCTGGGAAAGTTTTTATGTACTGTGGCAGCATTAACTTTTACCCTTGCTTGTCTGTACATCTGTCCATACAGCCAACATTTAGAATTCATATCTTTGGTTTCCTTTGATCAGATGTTATGAAACTTATGTTCATGTATTTTGCCTTTAAAAATTTCTAGATTTACTGTTTCCACACTTTAATTTTACTTGGCTTCAACCAAATGTTATGAAATTTATACAGAATGCTTTTAACCCCCTAACACAATTTCATTTCTAACATGGGTAGCCTTATTTTCCCTGTTTTCAAGTTTATGTCCCTCTATAAATGGAAATGTTTGCAAATTTGTTGTTTCCACACTCTTACTTTAGTTTGCCTTAACCAATTTTTATGTAACTTATACTTACTTCTCTTTATAATCTAAAATTGATAAATTTGTCATAAACTTACAAGGGGCAACTGTGTCCCATGAGCAAAATCTGTTTTTTTTTTTTTTTTTGTGAGGGTGCATATAAAGATCATACCTGTGCTCTCGCGTGTACAATTCTTGCCTGATGATTATGAAATTCATATCAAGTAAAATTGAGAATGGAAATGGGGAATGTGTCAAAGAGACAACAACCCGACCATAGAACAGACTGGTTTATATCAGCAATGTCTCAACCAAGTTAGAAAATCGAATAGGTCAATAATTTGTAAATGAGATATACTCTAGGAAATATTTTATTATATGGAAAATTGCATTGTAAGCATTCTCAAATGTACAATATTTGCCAATTTTTATTGAATTTGTATCAAAGGTTAATATCAGAAATTTCTTGGACAAGTTCATAAATCAGTGCTGATCAAACTATTTTAAAAGAGTTATGCCCCTGGAGGGATTTTAATTATAAAGAAAATTGCATTAAGGGCCTCTCATGCCTTCATTTCCACAAGGATTGTTTTGAAATTTCTATCCAAGGTTAACACCAGGAATGTCTGGTACTATTTAAAAAAAGCAGTGTCGATCAAGTATTTTAAAAAGAGTTATGCCCCTTTGAAATATTAATTTTATGTAAGTAAGAGTTCTAACATGTACCATTCATGTCAGTTTTTTATGAAATTTATATCATAGGTTTATTTCAGCATTGTCTTTGATTGGCTCAAAAATCATTGCATTGGAAAAATTAAATATGTGCAACATTGGGGACACTGGAACTTTTATTCATGTGTAGTTATTTCCTGTTTGTTGATACTTTTTTTCATTTGGTTTAATAAACTTTCATCCGGAATTCTTACCAGAATGATTTTATATTTGATCAACAGTCATAAATAACAGAGATTTATGTCTAGCCTTCAACTTTTGTCACAGAAAGTTCAACATAGGGAAAGTAATAGGGCAGCAGTGTTAGATAACTTTTTAAAAGCTTTATATTAAGAAGACTTGGATCATTCATATTTTGTATATAGATGCCATATATATGTTATGAAGAATAAGGGCAAAGTTTTATTTTTCTTATGTTATCTTTGTAGTTTATTTTGAATGAGATATTTTGTCCATTTCAGGGAGTCGCTGGTTACAATGGAATGCCAGGACCTTTTGGAATGAAAGGAGATAGGGTATGTGGAAACAAGTAATTCCTGTGGAAACAAGTTATTCCCATGGAAACAAGTAATTCCCATGGAAACAAGTAATTCCTGTGGAAACTAGTAACTCCCATGGAAACAAGTTATTCCCAAGACATGGTTGTTGTTTATTTTCAAATTAATAATGATAAATTAAAATTTGTAAAAGAAATTGTTTAAATTCAAATCAATATGCAATTAGTGTTTAACTAGATAGTAAGGAATCATCTACTCTGTAGTATTCTTTTTTATGTATTTTAAGACCATCTAATTACAGATTTTGTTGAGTTTTGCTTGAGATGAGACATTACTATTTTGTTTGATTACAATATTTATACTGTGGAAGGTCAGAATTTGATTTCTAGTATGCAGGTATATGTTATCTTTTTCAATATCTTACTTTTAGGGTCATCTTGGAGCTGCTGGAGTACCTGGACCAGTTGGACCAGAAGGTCCACAGGTAAACAGAACAATTTCATAGAGCATTTTTATAATAACTTTAAAAAAAAAAAGGTCGAATGAATATTTTTCATGTTTTCTTCAGAAATACTTGTGTTCTACACAATTATGTTTTACAAACATCCTATTTTATTACTCTGTGAATGTTAGAAATAATTTTTCCAGCTTTTGCTGAAACTTTGTTTAGTTACAAGATGTTAATAATTTTGAGCAAACATAAGTTGTTTAAAGGACGGACTAAGATTGAAACAAATGCAGAGGTTGGGCCTTCATTGGCATAAGTTGTTGATAACCAAAAGAAATGCAAATTTTGGGCTTTCATAAACCTAAATTGTTTATAAGTAGGAGAACGACTAAAATAAATGCAAAGGTTAGCCTTTTAAAAGCCTAAGTTGTATAGAGGTAGACCAAAACAAAAACATATGTTGGTCTTTAATAAGCCTAAGTTGAATAAAGAGAAACAAAAACAAATAATAGAGTTATGCCCCTTTACAAATGAAAAAATTGCTAAATTTTTCGTTTCCTTTCTCTTACTTTAGTTAGCCTCAACAAAATATTATGAAACTAATACACGATGCTTATAACCACAAAATACAGATCAGATTTTAATTTTGGTGGTGTCACTTTTACTGTTCTAGAGTTGTGCATCTTTACAAATGGAAAAGTTGCTGAGATTTTCAATTCCATTCTCTAACTTAAGTTTCCCTCTACCAAATTTTATGAAAGAAGGGCAAAAGATACCAAAGGGACATCAATTCATTAATCCAAAATAAATGGACAATCATGCCATGGCTAGAAAAGTAAAAGACAAACAAAAGTACACAAAAGGCAACATAGAAAATTAAAAACTGTTCTACATAAACCCCACCAAAAACTTGGGGTGATCTCAGCTGCTCCAGAAGGGTAAGCAGATCTGATCCACATGTGGCACCCTTCATGTTGCTCATGTTAGTACAAACTAGGTAATAAGTCTTATTAGGTAGGTCACATTCAGGAAAAGAGGAAGGCATTGAAGTTACAACATCAGGAACATATCCGCTATCATCTGTGAAACAAATATTCTGTAAGGGTCAACCAACTTGTGGTGGCCTCTGTCAAATTTATGGGATGATTTCAATTCAACTTCACCACTTGAAACTTATACACAATACTTATTCCCACAAAAATCAGATCAAGTTCAAATTTGGGTAGCATCCCTTTTACTGTTCTACAGTTATGTCTCTATAAATTCATATGATATGCAACATGGGCATCATCTGTGTCCAACCATTTATTTGATTATACGATGTGAATTGTCATTTCAGGGAGATATTGGAGAGCCAGGACCAGTGGGACCACCAGGAGAATTGGTAAGTCGGATGTTGTTTATTACTGTATATGGTGCTCTGACATGAAATGTATGATAATCATGCAAACAGAAAATAGCTCCATAAAATAAGCACAATATTCATCTACACAAATCAAAATCAGTTTAAATTTCAAAGTTCTATATTATGTGTGCATATTTTTTTAAATAACTATTAAAGCTTTTATGTCATATGATGCAAAAACTTCAAAAATTTTTTTTTTTATAAACTTTTGATCCTTATTGTATCTTACGACGGTTAATTAGAAAGTTGTGTTTATCCTGTTGAATTTGGTATCATAGATTTATATTGTATAAATGCCTCAATGTTGGTTTTATGACTATGGGAATGACAGTTATGTGGGTGCCATCTGCCCAGAAACAAATGCTTTTGGTATAAGTATGATTTGAAAGATAAAAATATCAGCTACAAGTAACAATCAGAACCAATTTACAGTGTTGGTACAACTTATGGAACAAAATGCATCAAATTGTGTTAATGAGCCTTTTTGATTCTAACAGTTCATATTTTACCTTGCTTAGTCTGTCATAATATTATGATGTCTTTTATATGAGACAAGTTCTCTTCACACAATATGAAGTTGCTGATATGTTTTGCTTGATTCTTCTCCATCTTCACAAAGCTGTGGTATGAGATAACACAAGGTTCAAATCTAAGAGTAGTTACTGAAATCTAAAGTAGTTCAAATGCAATTAAAACAAATAAATTATATTCTCTCAGACTTACGTATCAACCTTATCTAGCAGTCTATCCAATTGGTCATCCAACAAATATTTCCATTACTTTTTTCTCAAGAAACATTATAAAGAAGGATTTAATTTTTGATCAGGAACTTTACAGTGATGAGTTGTAGTGTTTGAATCCTTTTCCAATTTTTCATGCACCTACTTCTTGTTTTCCAATACTTTGAATTATGGGGAGGGGTACGCATTCATTATTTGTTCCTTGTCAATTAAGACTTATGATTTTTTCCTGCACTACATTGTCAATTTATGTATATTCCATGTTAAGTGTATATGATTTTATATTCAGGGTCCAAGAGGTTTTATGGGAACAAGAGGTAGATATGGACCAATGGGAAGTCCTGTAAGTATGATAGCTGTAAAATATCACTCAGTGTCAACTTATTGAAGATTTTATTCATTTAAAGTTTAATGTATAGATAATCTTAAAGGCAATACATAAACATAAAGAAATTAAATGCTTTATCAGAAATAAGAAAAGAAAATGAAAGTGAAATATTTTACATTAAAGAAACACAATTTGTGAAGATAGTTGTTTGGTCATAAGGCCAACTAAAATTAATTAGTAGATTTTCATCCAAATGTTTGAAAAACATGGGGCGGGTGGGAGGATTTTATTTTTTAAATTTTATTTCATATGAAACCCTTGTCACAAGTTCTTCATACCGCGGGGTATATGCTAGTGGAAAACAAGCTTGTATAATGTATATATACATGTTGTATAAGGAATCTGACACTATTTTTTAAACTCTTAAATAAAAATCCCTGATTGGCAACCACTGTTATACATGTAATTGCCGCTTTAGAAACCTATTTATAGTATACATCAAAGGGAAGAGAAATGCTCTCTTCAGTTGGACTAGACCTACACCAAATTTATTTTGCTTTCTAAGCAATGGTTTGTAGTCCACATAAAATCAATAAAATGTATTGGTACAATTGTATGCAACACAAGTATTATGAGTACAAAATAAAATGTAAACTCAGTGTGGAAAGTAATTATGTGATGTAAAACATGAACTTAACCAAAAAGTAGTTTTTTAATGACTAAATTGAGGGTGTTTGCTGTTTGTCAACAAAAACAACAGCCATGGGTAAATATAAGGGAATTAAAATGCGTATTTTCTCAATATACGGTCATAAATCAAACAAATTCGTGCTTGTGTCAATTTCTTTTATCCAGTCATGTTTTTTGTACCTATTTGCTCTACGATTCTTGCGCTTTGGATATCATTTACAGTCCAAATTTCCTGACACAAAGTCATCGTATAAATAAAGAAAAAGCACGGTTTTCGATTCACTTGTGACTACCGCAATATGCGTTAAATTTAAATGACAAGGCGTTTTACTCGTTACTCGAATATTTCATGCCCTTCTCGTTATCAATCTCTTTTCTCGGATGATGTTGTCATAATAGAGCAGCAGAATATGTCGACTCAATCATATCGTTATTAGATTACTCGGAGAAATACATAAACGAAATTTGAAACAGGAAGTGTTGAATGAAACAAAATTATCGATGGTTCCCGGTAACGGACATGATAAAATCCGGAAATCGTATTTTTGTTAAATAAAAAAAATCGGGGCGGGACGATTTCAGAGGGGCGGGCGGGGATGAAAATCTAGCAATTAATTTTAATTGGCCTAACAATGGTTTTAATATTTGTTTTAAAATTTACATGTATAAAAAATAAATAGGAGCTACCAGATTATATTTTACATACTGTTTATTTAATTTTAGGGTGTACCAGGAACTGAGGGACCACCTGGGCCAAAAGGAAACGAGGTAAGACTAAAGCATTATCAAAGAAACACAGTAATTGGCAGTCTTTTAGAATGATTATAAACATACTTATGTTGTATGTCATCAATTTATCATGTTTTTTTTTTTTTATCATTTTGATTTTTTATATTTAAGTTGTTAACTCATAATACAAAATTTGTAATTAAAAAAATGTTTTCACTGTAGTACAACATGTTATTTATGCTTAATGAGTTTTTAATATTACAATTGATACCAGTTATGACATAACAAATGTAAACAGAAACTATTTATTACAGGGAACAGTAGGAGCACCAGGTGCCCCTGGTAATGGAGGAGCACCAGGACCAACTGTGAGTATTCCATGTAACATGTCTCAAATCTTTCTTTTGTCTTGACATTTTCAGTACATGTCTTTTTATCTGTTGTTTAGTGATTCTTTTTCGTTCAAAAGTGCTAATTAAGCAGATAAATGTTATAATCAGATTTCCACTTTAAATGTCAGTATTATTTTTTATAGTTTGACCCTTTCATCCTGTAGCAAATGTATGATCAGTAGACATTATCTGTCTGTTGATTTTCATGCAGACTATTTGTCCAAAATCATTCTTAACTTTATGGTTTAATGAGGGTGGTAATAGGGGTACCTTCTTGCCAAATTACGTTAACGGTTATTTTTTATGCATGACGATAAAATGTACACTTTCTTTTAGATGATAAGAAAATTGACTGATTTTGACGAATCATGTTAAATTTTCCCCAAAAATTAAGGTAACGACAATTATCGGAGACCTCTGACGAATAACGATAAGAATAATTTGACGAATCACGGTAAAAATTTAACCAATATGACTCTAACAGTAGCTGAAAATGACTGTTTGATGCCTGACGGTAAAGGGCATTACTACCCTCTTTAATCACAAGAGTGGTTTCTAGAAAGTGAGCCAGGATATTTTATACCTGCTACAAAGATTATTTAAAAGTTTAAAAGACCTTTCTTTACTAGAATTGTAATTTTTTTTTTTTTTATCAAATGGAGATTTAATATAGATATAAATGTGTTAGACATAGATTATATTTGTGAAATATGTGGTTTCCACAAAATATCTCTGAAAAATTTGCATATAAACATTTCAAGACAAGGTACAAGTAGATGTGAACAATTTTTGGCAGCAGATATTTAGAATACTAGTTTTGTTTTTTAGGGTCCACCAGGACCACCTGGACCAATGGGACCACCAGGCATTTCTGGACCTGTAGGAAAACCTGGACTACCTGGTTTACCTGGACCACTTGGTCCAGCTGTAAGTATATTACAGTAATAATTTTATTTCTTGTTTTTGTATAATATTTATGAGATTAGCTACATTTGATAACCTTGGCAACAAGATTTTCTGGGTCTTATAGTATACAAGAGCTCACCACACTAGATGATTTTAGGATCTATCATATTTTTTATGCCCCACCTACGATCGTAGAGGGGCATTATGTTTTCTGGTCTGTGCGTCCGTTCGTTCGTCCGTCCGTCCATTCGTTCGTTCGTCCGTTCGTTCGTCCGTCTGTCCCGCTTCAGGTTAAAGTTTTTGGTCGAGGTAGTTTTTGATGAAGTTGAAGTCCAATCGACTTCAAACTTGGTACACATGTTCCCTATGATATGATCTTTCTAATTTTAATGCCAAATTAGAGATTTTACCCCAATTTCACGGTCCACTGAACATAGAAAATGATAGTGCGAGTGGGGCATTCGTGTACTGAGGACACATTCTTGTTTTATATTTATTTATGGTAATTTAGAACCAGTATTAACAAATCTTAATATCATTTTGTTTGAATAAGATTTGGAGTTCTGTAAAACTCTTTCAGACAACAAGGACTTAAAATAAAATTAGAACATTTGTCATGAGAAAGACTCCAAATCTATTGTTTAAAAGCATTATTTTGTTTCCTCACTTCTCTTGGTTTAGCAAGAAGAAGTCAGTTTGCTATCAAATTCTGAAGTATGACCCCTGGTATACATGTATATTGACAAATCAAAATAAAAAACAGTGTCAATATTGATTTTACATGGTTATATGTGGTATCCTCTTGCAAAATAGTATGTCAAAAAATGTTTAGGCGTAAATTTTGTTTGCTTTTGAATGAAATGTGATATTGAATGAACATCATGATAGTTCAGGGTAATTCCCTGACCAATGACAGTTGGTTTTTTTCATTATTAATAGTTGTACATTATTCCCTCTGTAAAGATAATTTTTCCGAGAATATTCATCTATAAATAAGTATAAATATTTGAATGTTTAAGAAGATAGGCCAAAGAAAGAGGAAACATGTTTTGTGTGATTTATCAATATATAATATTAGATTGTACTAAATACTTTAATTATTTCTTGACAGGGATTACCTGGCAGAGAGGGTGATCCTGGAATTAAAGGAGATCAGGTAAGAAAAATATAAAGACGAAAGCAACTACTCCATAGTTTATGTCAAACAGTATTCAAATGGACCCAGCATTTAACATTTTGTTACAGTATGGGTTTGTTTAAGTTCCTGAACCAGTTTCCAGAAACAGTATTTCAGTGGGTCTGTTTAAGGTCTTGAATCAGTTTCAAGGGATAGGTGTGATTTTCCTCTTTGAAAAGATGCATACATAGGAAATGTTTGTGTAACTCCATTCATTCCAGAGTAAGGAAGTAAACAAAAGGGAAAACAAATACTTTGAAGGGTAGATTTTATTTCTTCTAATTACAAACAAAAAGGGGATAGAAAATATGTTTGGATTAAAAAGAGAGTAAAATCCAAGAGATATAAATTGTTTTAATACCTTTAAGTTTTTGAGTGCCTATATAGTAATCAGCTTGTCCCACACTGTGTTTGTTCATTAAATACATTGTTTGACTCTCTCACTTTAAAACTCAGTACTGAAACTTGGCTTGTTTCTAAAAGATGTAAAAACATATTTTGATCATCATTGTTCATTTAACTTAAATAACCCTGTGCATAAAAAAATAACCCTTATTGCACATTTCACTAACACATTTATTTACAATGATGTCTCCTATATCTAACATGAAGTTTGACCCAAAAAAATCATACTTATTTTTATCAATGCATATATTTCATGAAATTTGTTTTCATTTTTTTAGCTCACCTGGCCCAAAGGGCCAAGTGAGCTTTTCTCAGCACTTGGCGTCCGGCGTCCGGCGTCCGTCGTCTGTCGTCCGTCGTCTGTCGTCCGTCGTCGTCTGGCGTCGTTAACTTTTACAAAAATCTTCTCCTCTGAAACTACTGGGCCAAATTTAACCAAACTTGGCCACAATCATCATTGGGGTATTTAGTTTAAAAAATGTGTCTGGTGACCCGGTCAACCAACCAAGATGGCCGCCATGGCTAAAAATAGAACATAGGGGTAAAATGCAGTTTTTGGCTTATAACTCAAAAACCAAAGCATTTAGAGCAAATCTGACAGGGGTAAAATTGTTCATCAGGTCAAGATCTATCTGCCCTGAAATTTTCAGATGAATCGGACTACCTGTTGTTGGGTTGCTGCCCCTGAATTGGTAATTTTAAGGAAATTTTACTGTTTTTGGTTATTATCTTGAATATTATTATAGATAGAGATAAACTGTAAACAGCAATAATGTTCAGCAAAGTAAGATTTACAAATAAGTCAACCTGACCCAAATGGTCAGTTGACCCCTTTAGGAGTTATTGCCCTTTATAGTCAATTTTTTCACCATTTTTCGTAAATCTTAGTTATCTTTTAGAAAAATCTTCTCCTCTGAAACTACTGGGCCAAATTAAACCAAACTTGGCCACAATCATCATTGGGGTATCTAGTTTAAAAAATGTGTCCGGTGACCCGGCCAACTAACAAAGATGGCCACCACGGCTAAAAATAGAACATAGGGGTAAAATGCAGTTTTTGGCTTATAACTCAAAAACTAAAGCATTTAGAGCAAATCTGACATGGGGGTAAAATTGTTTATAGGGTCAAGATCTATCTGCCCTGAAATTTTCAGATGAATCGGACAACCTGATGTTGGGTTGCTGCCCCTGAATTGGTAATTTTAAGGAAATTTTGCTGTTCTTGGTTATTATCTTGAACATTATTATAGATAGAGATAAACTGTAAACAGCAATAATGTTAAGCAAAGTAAGATTAACAAATAAGTCAACATGACCGAAATGGTCAGTTGACCCCTTTAGGAGTTATTGCCCTTTATAGTCAATTTTTAACCATTTTTAGCTCACCTGGCCTAAAAGGCCAAGTGAGCTTTTCTCATCACTTGGCGTCCGGCGTCCGGCGTCGTCCGTCGTCCGTCGTCGTCCGTCGTCGTCGTTAACTTTTACAAAAATCTTCTTCTCTGAAACTACTGGGCCAAATTAAAACAAACTTGGCCACAATCATCATTGGGGTATCTAGTTTAAAAAATGTGTCCGGTGACCCAGCCAACCATCCAAGATGGCCGCCATGGCTAAAAATAGAACATAGGGGTAAAATGCAGTTTTTGGCTCATAACTCAAAAACCAAAGCATTTAGAGCAAATCTGACAATGGGTAGAATTGTTAAACAGGTGAAGATCTATCTGCCCTGAAATTTTCAGATGAATCGGATAACCCGTTGTTGGGTTGCTGCCCCTGAATTAGTAATTTTAAGGAAATTTTGCTGTTTTTGGTTATTATCTTGAATATTATTATAGATAGAGATAAACAGTAAACAGCAATAATGTTCAGCAAAGTAAGATTTACAAATAAGTCAACATGACTGAAATGGTCAGTTGACCCCTTTAGGAGTTATTGCCCTTTATAGTCAATTTTTAACCATTTTTCGTAAATCTTACTAATCTTTTACAAAAATCTTCTCCTCTGAAACTACTGGGCCAAATTAATCCAAACTTGGCCACAATCATCTTTTGGGTTAGTAGTTTGAAAAATGTGTCCAGTGACCCGGCCATCCAAACAAAATGGCCGACATGGCTAAAAATAGAACATGGGGTAAAATGCAGTTTTTGGCTTATAACTCAAAACCCAAAGCATTTAGAGCAAATCTGACAGGGGTAAAATTGTTTATCAGGTCAACATTTATCTGCTCTGAAATTTTTAGATGAATCGGACAACCCGTTGTTGGGTTGCTGACCCTGAATTGTTAGTTTTAAGGAAATTTTGCTGTTTTTGGTCATTATCTTGAATATTATTATTGATAGAGATAAACTGTAAACAACAATAATGTTCAGCAAAGTAAGATTTACTAATAAGTCAACATGACCGAAATGGTCAATTGACCCCCTTAGGAGTTATTGTTCTTTATAGTCAATTTTTAACAATTTTCATAAAATTTGTAAATTTTTACTAACATTTTCCACTGAAACTAATGGGCCAAGTTCATTATAGATAGAGATAATTTTAAGCAGCAAGAATGTTCAGTAAAGTAAGATGTACAAACACATCACCATCACCAAAACACAATTTTGTCATGAATCCATCTGCTTCCTTTCATATTCACCTAGACCAAGGTGAGCGACACAGGCTCTTTAGAGCCTCTAGTTCGTAAATCTTAGTAATCTTTTACAAAAATCTTCTCCTCTGAAACTACTGGGCCAAATTAATCCAAACTTGGCCAAAATCATCTTTTGGATTAGTAGTTTGAAAAATGTGTCCGGTGACCCGGCCATCAAACCAAGATGGCCGCCATGGCTAAAAATAGAACATGGGGTAAAATGCAGTTTTTGGCTTATAACTCAAAACCCAAAGCATTTAGAACAAATATGACAGGGGTAAAATTGTTTATCAGTTCAAGATCTATCTGCCCTTAAATTTTCAGATGAATCGGACAACCCGTTGTTGGGTTGCTGGCCCTGAATTAGTAATTTTAAGGAAATTTTTCTTTTTTTGGTTATTATCATGAATATCATTATAGACAGAGATAAACTGTAAACAGCAATAATGTTCACCAAAGTAAGATTTAAAAATAAGTCAACATGACTGAAATGGTCAGTTGACCCCTTTAGGAGTTATTGCCCTTTATAGTCAATTTTTAACCATTTTTCGTAAATCTTAGTAATCTTTTACAAAAATCTTCTCCTCTGAAACTACTGGGCCAAATTAATCCAAACTTGGTCACAATCATCTTTTGGGTTAGTAGTTTGAAAAATGTGTCCGGTGACCCGGCCATCCAACCAAGATGGCCGCTATGGCTAAAAATAGAACATGGGGTAAAATGCAGTTTTTGGCTTATTACTCAAAACCCAAAGCATTTAGAGCAAATCTGACATGGGGTAAAATGTTTATCAGGTCAACATTTATCTGCTCTGAAATTTTTAGATGAATCGGACAACCCGTTGTTGGGTTACTGACCATGAATTGTTAGTTTTAAGGAAATTTTGCTGTTTTTGGTCATTATCTTGAATATTATTATTGATAGAGATAAACTGTAAACAACAATAATGTTCAGCAAAGTAAGATTTACAAATTAGTCAACATGACCGAAATGGTCAATTGACCCCCTTAGGAGTTATTGTTCTTTATAGTCAATTTTTAACAATTTTCATAAAATTTGTAAATTTTTACTAACATTTTCCACTGAAACTAATGGGCCAAGTTCATTATAGATAGAGATAATTTTAAGCAGCAAGAATGTTCAGTAAAGTAAGATGTACAAACACATCACCATCACCAAAACACAATTTTGTCATGAATCCATCTGCTTCCTTTGATATTCACAAAGACCAAGGTGAGCGACACAGGCTCTTTAGAGCCTCTAGTTTTTTATATTGATGTAAAAATTAGCTACTTTACTCTAAAGAACTATTGTCTGTTTTGCATTCATGAATTGTTATAATTTATTAAATTTCAGGGCTCACAAGGAATGCAGGGTATTATTGGATATCCAGGACCAAGAGGAATTAAGGTACTGTAATATTTAAGCATTTAGATACAGTCACAAATATTGCAAACCAGCAATTTGAGACTTTGACTTATTTTTGTTCAATGTACTGTGTAGTTTGTAAAAAACTGTAAATAATTGAATAATTGGAGAGAAAAAAACTATGTTGATGTGTATATTTTTTTTAACATATATTGAATTGTCTAAAACTGACATATCTGTAAATATATTTTGTGTACTTGTAGGGAGATACAGGTAACACAGGGCCACTTGGGATTAAAGGTGACATGGTAAGTTTTAACAGATAATGTCTTTCTCAATCTTTTTCCTTTCATATTACAATGGATTCTGAAGAAATGGCTGTACGGTTAGAGCAAAAACATGTGTACTTGAGGTACTCTCTGACAATCAAAAACTGAAAAAAATATATCAGTTTTAATTTTCATGGTTCCATTATATCATAAATACAAAAGAATAAGAAGGGATGTGCTGAAATTTTTCATGTCTTATTTCCGTGTGAACACGTACAGGAAAGAGAAGCAAAGTAGGTAGTTAAAAAGTTAGTGCAAAAAATGACATATTTTTGTCACCAATTCTTGATAATCTAATTTTTCTATTTGCAATGATGCAATATCTTAGAATATTGCATGCTGAGTTCTTTTAATTATGTTCTTTGGCCAATATTATAATACAATACATAATTATAGTTTACATCGTCATTGTTGTTTTAGGGTGGCCCAGGTATGGATGGTATGAAAGGTGACTATGGATATAAAGGGGATAAAGGACTTAAAGGGACCAATGGACCTCAAGGTTTCGAAGGAATTGAAGGAACAAAGGTAATTAAACGGATGTGAAAATTTCAAAATCCATTTCATATTGTACAAGAATCAGATACTAACATCATTATGTGAAGCAAAATTACTACAATCTTCACAATTTTTACATTTTTGCTAATTTGTAGACACTTTTGTTCTGAAATGGTAGGGCAGCACATGTTTATTCTTAATATTTAAATATGTGTTGTACTTAATGATATTACATAACATATGTAAAGGTTGAGATTAAAAATGAATGCTAGCGCTTTCATTTAAAAAAAGCATCAGGAAAAGGATGTTAAGGGCATGTATATAATTGATAGATTCTTCATAGATTTAAGCTTGAATTTGAGACACTTTTAAAAAATCTTAAATAATTTTTCATCATATGTACTTCAAATATAAGGCCAAAATAAAACCTAACTGGACCTTCTCCTTTGTCATAAGTAGGGAAATCAAAAGATCTTCACAAAAAAATAAATAAATCTGTAAATGTTATTGAACGGCGCCACCTGAAACACAAGGACATGCATCCACCCAGTAACCAGATGAACTCTTGTTATATACATGTAGTTCTGTCTGTATGAATTAAACCTAATAAAAATATAATTTAAACTTTTGTTTTTTATTTATAGGGAGATCCAGGACAAAGAGGAGAAGTAGGAGAACAAGGTATTCAAGGAGAAAAGGTGAGATTAATTGGAGCGTGATTAATAGTGTAATCATAGTTCCCTTTGAATATAAATAATAAAAGATCAAAACAAGCTACATATTACAGTTGACTACTGTGGGATCATTATTATTCTTTGTATGTCATTTTTCAGTGCTTATGTGGATATTTGTTCAATGAAAAACAAATTTCATAAAGGCTTGTTATAATACAGACTTTTGGCAAAATCAAATATCCACTAACTTACATCTTTTACTCAATTCCTTAAAAAATTGGTATCTATCAAAATAAATTAATCAACAGTATACTGTTTGATTGAAACAGGGGAAATCTTAAAAATATCATTATGAAATAGAATAATAGTTCAGTTAAACTAGAAGGTTAAATATAATAATATACCCTACCTTCTATAGATATTAGAGAATTGAATTGAATGTGCAAAGTCACATGCTGACTGTGTACCATTATATGTATTGCACAGTGTGTACCAGAGTGTTGCTCTTAATATTGCCAATTATAAGAAAGCATCTGTAAGATATTCAAAGCTAGTAAAAGATACTCATGGTGTATTGCAAGTATCAGATAGTCAGTAGTAAATAAATATTACACAGTCCATCATTGGCTTAATATGGTATATACAAGGGGTTGAAGTAATAAAACTTTGCTCAGTGGTCCGAGCACAAAAATCATGCTCAAAAACATGAAATCCAGCATTTTGATTGGTTTATTTTGGAGTATGAGTACAAAAAACTGTCTCGAAAGTTTTATGACTTCAAGGCAAGGTCTGTAAACTTTGTAAGGGGACTCTTACCTATGCTTTCAACTCGTATGAAATCGAATGTGTATATGTACTATATACCCCATCAGGTCACGAACAATCTGTGTAATACATATTCTGTAAATTATTTTACAATGTCTTATGAATGTTCACTTATTTAGTCCAATATATTTTCAGGGACGACAAGGAATGCCTGGTATAACAGGATACCCAGGACCAAATGGAGCAAAGGTAATTAAACTATTAAAAAACCCAGATTCTTTCCAAATTAGTTTTGGAACTTTTGCTCCATGTAGTGAATTAAAATTACTGAATGAATTAAAATAACTGACTTTAAGTTTGTTGAAGCATGGCTATTTTTTATTTAAATTTTGTTGTCATGAAGTATTTGCCACTAGACACTAAGTAAGCAGCAATAAATGTGTCATAATTTGATCATTTTAATTATTGTGTTTGATACTTACAGGGACCAGCTGGTCGTCATGGACGCCGTGGAAGAAGAGGCACAAGAGGAAAATCTGTAAGTTGTTTATATGTCTTAGTTGGATTATATACACCTAATTGTTCTATATTTGAGTTATACACTTTAAGAAATTTCATTTTGCTTAATGCAAGGAAACCTTTATTACTCAAAGAAACATTCATTTCAATTTGAAGACTTGACAGATTGACCCGAACCAAGCAACTGAAAACATATAGGATGGGTGTGATTGGGGTCTCATCACGATTCACTAGTTGATTTTTTGGTCAATCACGATTTACAGAAAATAAATTTCCATGATCACGGATCACGAAAATATAAAAAAAAAATCTGTAGAAAAACGGGTCACGATAGCGAAAATGTACTGATCACGAAGAATGAAAATAACCCATCAGGCCCCTCATATAGAAAAGTTAGAATAAAAGGGAATAGGGATAGTTTTTAATATAAGATAGGCTGCAAATTTGCTGAATCAGTAGGTCCAGTGAAAAAAATGTCTACAACAAAATGAGTTACATTTATATAAAATATTTATCAGTTCTTTCTAACAATATTTTTTTTTCAGGGAAAACCTGGACAAGTTGGAGACCGTGGAGAGCCTGGACCACAGGTAAGGAGATGACATTTATAAAAATTGATTGAATCATGCTACACAAAAGTTCTGTTTAGTAGTATTTTATAAAGCAATTTAATCATATGAAATAAGGTTGTTGATGATTGAATTGATTGCAACTCTTTGTAGTATAACTCTCTGCTTATAGCTTTGTTGTCAAAATCAAAAGTTCTGAAAGAAATATGCGAAAGCTCAATCAGATTCTTGATATATTGATAGTCATTGCAACTGCTAGAAGTGCTGTTTTAATTAATGTTATGAAAAAAAGTCTAACCAAATGGAAAAAGCTCAAACACATTCAATGAATGTAAAACAACTGTAATATTCCTGACTTGGTACAGACAATATACACTGAAGATGATTCATGCTTGTTTTAGAAAAAAAAAAACTATGCATGAAATTGATGATCGTTTACGATGAGTTGATTGAATTATAAAAAATAAGTGATGATGTTTGATATATTTTATAGGGACCAAATGGTGAAAGAGGAAAGCAAGGAACACCAGGTCCCTTGGGACCAAAGGGAGATTCAGGTGTACCAGGTCCACCAGGTTTTACGGGAGAACAAGGAATCCAAGGGCCTCCTGGACCACCAGGTTTGATGGGCCCCTTCGGTCCACCGGTAAGCAAAAAATTAATACTTGTTTGTCTTCTAGTACTTATTTTTAGAGCTGATTTCATCTTATAATTTCTTGATTGGTTTAATCATTTTGAATATTGTTATTTCTTGCAAGATTATTAGATAAAATAGAAGAACACATATTTGATACCATTTTGTACTGGTATAGAACTGGAGCTTAACAGCTATTGATAAGATTGAGATGTATAATTTCATCATTGTAGGGATTACCAGGAAAAGAAGGAATGTTTGGACCCCCTGGAGAAAGAGGTGAATCAGTAAGTATAAATAGTAATGTATACACCACAAAGGTTTGCCACAGGAACTAAATAATGACAACTACCTCATGTCCCCACATTGTTTCAGAGCAAAGGAAAATTCAATTCAAAAATATATTTTTTTCCAGATCAAAATACTGTTATTTAGAAGCAATGTATAGGCAAGTGTAACTCAAGAATATTACTCAAATATTTAAAAAGCCTATCTGGCCTATAAATTATTAACCAAGTGAGCCATCGGTATCTTTTGGCATCTATTTTTGTCCTCCAATGTCAAATTAAAAAAAAAATGATATAAAACCATTAGACAATTTCCACCAAATTGGTCTGATTGATTCTTGGGTACTTATAGTGTCTTTGCTTCAACAGTTTTGGGTTTGCACGTTCCTGATTTTAAAAGATGAATCAAGAAAACCACTTCAGATATTTCAAATTTAGAAAGTGTTATTTTCATTTTGAATTAATACGAATGTAAGGAGATTTAGTATGATTGGAAACTAGACAACCATCCACAAAAAGTAAATACTTACATGTACAGGTCACTGTAAGACCATCAACAATGAGCAAAACTAATATTGTATAGTATCAATATGATATACTGTAATTTCTGGGGATTTGTTGTTGGTGGCTGTCTGCCGTATATGTTTTTCTTTACTGTTTTAGCACAAATCAGGCACTGTTATTGCTAATATAGATAAATTTTTAAAGCTTAATTCTAGATAGGAGGTATAATTTTGGTTTCAGTTGTTTCCATTTTCCTTGCTTATGTTGAAATAAAGCTTGAACAGTTTTTATTGCAGAGTAAATAGGTTACATAAGAAAAGTTTTATGACATGATTACATATATATCATTTTTTGACGGGTAGTTTATATATTACATTACTTGACAGGGTTCACCAGGAAGGCCAGGTTTACCAGGACAAGCTGGTGTTATGGGTGCAACAGTAAGTTATTTATTAGATTACTCTATAGGGTCAGAAAACTCTCCTCATTTCATTTTAAAGTCTATTAAATTTAATTTATAAAGTGTAAATTTTGACAAATGTTAAATGTTAAGATATCTTGTTAGAAGTATATTGCAAGTTTTAACTTTTGATTTCTGTTTCATATGAAGATGTAAAAAAAATATTGAAAAACACCTAAATTAGATACTTAAGTAGGACAAAAGCTTTGACCAATCTGAAAGTTGTCTTATTTTAATGGTTTTTAATAATTATAGCTTGGTTCATAACAAACAAAAATAATGGTTTTTTACAGAAATTTGAAACTATTGAATTTGTTATAAGATTTCAGTACCTTTATCAGAAATCATGTGATTTTTTACAATTTTTAGAAATAAAATGAAAAGACTGTGTTTGTATTAATATATCAATTTAACAAATAAGATGACATGACAAATATAAATATTTTAGGGATCTTCCGGAGAACCCGGTGCTGCAGGAGATAGAGGCGCCCCAGGGAACCCCGTAAGTACTGTATTGATTATCTTTTACTTTTAAATTAAGAGGACAGATATATAGGCCAGTTAAATTGTTAACATGCTGATAATTTGTAATTTATTTTATTTTACATTTCTTGTGATATTTATCCAGACAAAATCTGAATTGTTTTTCATGCTGATCCAAATAAAAAAGATGTTGAATAAAATAAATTTCCAAACTACACATGACAAACAGGACAGAATATGAAAATTTGAAGAAATCTTCATGTAAAATCCATTTTTTATTAGTTTAACTAGTTGCTGACAGGGAAATTTTTATTTCCTCATAATATGCATTGGATATAATGTAGCATACTGTAATATATGGAAGTGTTTTTATAACAGGGTCCACCAGGAGAAACTGGCGTACCAGGAAATACTGGAGAAAGAGGAGAGCAAGTAAGTTTGTTAGTTCCTATGGTAACAACAAAACACTCTTTTCTCACCACTTCTTTCAAATTGGGGATCCTATTAGTTTTGATGTCAATAGTTCAAAGATAAAGGTCACAGCTTCTATTTATAGTTTAAAATTGTAGCCAATTTTGGGTTTTATGATGTTATTTTTTTAGCTGAAAGGTCAAGTGAGTTTTTCTCATCATTTGGCGTCCGGCGTCCATAACCTTTTACAAAAATCTTCTCCTCTGAAACTACTGGGCCAAATTTAACCAAACTTGGCCACAATCATCATTTGGGTATGTAGTTTAAAAAATGTGTGGCGTGACCTGGCCAACCAACCAAGATGGCTGCCGTGGCTAAAAATAGTACAATGGGGTGAAATGTAGATTTTGGCTTATATCTCTGAAACCAAAGCATTTAGAGCAAATCTGACGCGGGGGTAAAATTGTCTATTAGGTCAAGATCTATCTGCCCTGAAATTTTCAGACAAATCGGACAACCAGTTGTTGGGTTGCTGCCCTTGAATTAGTAATTTTAAGGAAATTTGCAGATTTTGGTTATTATCTTGATTGTTGTTATAGATAGAGTTAAACTGTAAACAGCAGTAATGTTCAGCAAAATAAGATCTAAAAATAAGTCTACATGACCAAAATTGTCAACTGACCCCTTAAGGAATAGTCAATTTTTAACAATTTTCATAAATTTTTGTAAATTTTTAAAAAATATTTTCAACTGTAATTACTGGGCCAAGTTCATTATAGATAGAGATAATTGTAGCAACAATAATGTTCAGTAAAGAAAGATCTACAAACACATCACCATCACTAAAACACAATTTTGTCATGAATTTATCTGTGTCCATTGTTTAATATGCACATAGACCAAGGTGAGCGACACAGGCTCTTGAGAGCCTCTAGTTTTAACTTTCCAGGTTTTTATGTGTAACTTTGTCTAACAAAAGTTATGATATATTTTCTAGGACAGACACAAAACTAACTTAAAAGAATATGTTGATTGTATATGAATGGAAGGCAGATAATATTGATTTAGTCCTATACTCAATTACAAGGAATAAACAAGTAATGAATAAAGCATAAGGACAGTCAAACAGAATATAGCCAATGAAACATATACAAAAATAATCTTGATGTTCTTATAAACCAACTTAGAAGGCTAAATTATTACTCAGCTCTCTAAAAATGAATTTTATTACACAATAACTTTTGAAAAATCCACAGGGGACAAAATGAAAAACCACACGCTGAGCTGTGTATTGCTACCTTATAAGAAGACCTCTATATGTTTGTTTTGTAGGGAAACACTGGACCACAAGGAGAAACTGGAGTGATGGGTCCCCCAGGCCCACCTGGTTTCCAAGGAGACAGAGGATATCCTGGACCACAAGTAAGTATATATAGTAGTCTTTATCATTAAGGAATCTTGTAGCATTACATGCTTACATACCATACCCTTAGCAACGAATTAATATGCAAATACAAAGCAGTCCCTTTCCTGACCTCCCGTTATCAGGGGACACATTGAACTGTTGGAAAATATAAACAATTTCATTAGATCTTTTCTTTATGATCTGCAAAAGAAAATTGTTCACTAGAATTTAAAAACAAGTTAACCTGATATTTTGATATGAATATTTCAGAAAAAGTTATTGATCATTTATGTGACTTTGTTTTTGACAAGAATGTTCCCTGGTTGTAAACTAAGATTATGTTTAAACTTTTAAAAAGGTTTATTTATGATATGATGTAGTTATAGCCATTGCATTCTACATTTTATACAGTTTTCTATCATATGATTATATGTTAATGTTGAATTTTAAAACATTTCTCCATTTTTCAGGGAAAAGATGGACCCATTGGACCAACAGGACAAAGAGGACGAGTAGGGTCACCTGTAAGTTATTTAATTTTAAGATGTGAAAATGATTCATTTTATCTTCTGAAACTACAGATTATGTGTGAAGTTTAATATTTCATATAATATTTGGAAATAATGATATTAATTTGATTGTAAACAGAGAAGTACTGTTTTTTTAATGTCATTCTTCTTTGCATGTTGAATTTTCTGATTTAGAAAGTTGTAAAAATAATTGTAAATATTGACCTCAATGTAGGTAAACATAATAGACTTAATCCATTGAACTGAACTATACGTCAAAGAAAGCAGGATTTTCTTTTGTGTGCACATGATTGATTAATTGCACTTTATCAAATCAGATGAATTATTTTTAGCTCACCTGGCCCGAAGGGCCAAGTGAGCTTTTCCCATCACTTTGCGTCCGTCGTCGTCGTCGTCGTCGTCCGTCGTCCGTCGTCCGTCGTCGTTAACTTTTACAAAAATCTTCTCCTCTGAAACTACTGGGCCAAATTGAACCAAACTTGGCCACAATCATCATTGGAGTATCTAGTTTAAAAAATGTGTGGCGTGACCCGGTCAACCAACCAAGATGGCCGCCACGGCTAAAAATAGAACATAGGGGTAAAATGCAGTTTTTGGCTTATAACTCAAAAACCAAAGCATTTAGAGGAAATCTGCCATGGGGTAAATATGTTTATCAGGTCAAGATCTATCTGCCCTGAAATTTTCAGATGAATCGGTCAACCCGTTGTTGGGTTGCTGCCCCTGAATTGGTCATTTTGAGGAAATTTTGCTGTTTTTGGTTATTATCTTGAATATTATTATAGATAGAGATAAACTGTAAACAGCAATAATGTTCGGCAAAGTTAGATTTACAAATAAGTCAACATGACCGAAATGGTCAGTTGACCCCTTTAGGAGTTATTGCCCTTTATAGTCAATTTTTAACCATTTTTCATAAATATAAGTAATCTTTTACAAAAATCTTCTCCTCTGAAACTACTGGGCCAAATTAATCCAAACTTGGCCACAATTATCTTTGTGGTATCTAGTTTAAAAAATGTGTGGCGTGACCCGGTCAACCAATCAAGATGGCCGCCACGGCTAAAAATAGAACATAGGGGTAAAATGCAGTTTTTGGCTTATAACTCAAAAACCAAAGCATTTAGAGCAAATCTGATGTGGGGTAAAAATGTTTATCAGGTCAAGATCTATCTGCCCTGAAATTTTCAGATGAATCGGTCAACCTGTTGTTGGGTTGCTGCCCCTGAATTGGTAATTTTGAGGAAATTTTTGCCGTTTTTGGTTATTATCTTGAATATTATTATAGATAGAGATAAACTGTAAACAGGAATAATGTTCAGCAAAGTTAGATTTACAAATAAGTCAACATGACCAAAATGGTCAGTTGACCCCTTAAGGAGTTATTGCCCTTTATAGTCAATTTTTAACCATTTTTCATAAATCTAAGTAATCTTTTACAAAAATCTTCTCCTCTGAAACTAATGGGCCAAATTAATCCAAAGTTGGCCACAATTATCTTTGGGGTATCTAGTTTAAAAAATGTGTGGCGTGACCTGGTCAACCAACCAAGATGGCCGCCACGGCTAAAAATAGAACATAGGGGTAAAATGCAGTTTATGGCTTATAACTCAAAAACCAAAACATTTAGAGGAACTCTGACATGGAGTAAAAATGTTTGTCAGGTCAAGATCTATCTGCCCTGAAATTTTCAGATGAATCGGTCAACCTGTTGTTGGGTTGCTGCCCCTGAATTGGTAATTTTGAGGAAATTTTGCTGTTTTTGGTTATTATCTTGAATATTATTATAGATAGAGATCAACTGTAAACAGCAATAATGTTCATCAAAGTAAGATTTACAAATAAGTCAACATGACCGAAATGGTCAGTTGACCCCTTTAGGAGTTATTGCCCTTTATAGTCAATTTTTAACCATTTTTCGTAAATCTTAGTTATCTTTTACAAAAATCTTCTCCTCTGAAACTACTGGGCCAAATTAATTCAAACCTGGCCACAGTCATCTTTGAGGTACCTTGTTTGAAAAATGTGTCCGATGACCTGGCCATCCAACCAAGATGGCCACCACGGCTAAAAATAGAACAGGGGTAAAATGTAGTTTTTTGCCTATAACTCTGAAACCCAAATCATTTAGAGGAAATCTGACAAGGAGTTAAATTGTTAATTAAGTCAATATATATCTGCCCTGAAATATTCAAATGAATAGGACAACTGGTTATTGGGTTGCTGCCCTCCAATTGGTAATTTTTAAAGAAATTTTGCTGTTTTTGGTTATTATCTTGAATACTATTATAGATAGCGATAAACTGTAAACAGCGATAATGTTCATCAAAGTAAGATCTACAAATAAGTCCACATGACCTAAATGGTCAATTGACCCCTTAAGGAGTTATTGCCCTTTATAGTCAATTTTTAACAATTTTCATTAATTTGGTAAATTTATGTAAATTTTTACCAAATATTTTTCTCTGTTACTAATGGGCAAAGTTCATTATAGATATAATTGTAAGAAGCAAGAATGTTCAGTAAAGTAAGAACTTCAAACACATCACCATCACCAAAATACAATTTTGTCATGAATCCATTTGTGTTCTTTGTTTAATATGCACATAGACCAAGGTGAGCGACACAGGCTCTTTAGAGCCTCTAGTTAATATAGGATTTTGAATGTGAACATTTTATAACCCTATGTACTACCATAATTAATGTAAATAATGATTTTATGTTTTTTATTTTTCAGGGAGAGAAAGGATCAGTAGGCTTCCCAGGATCAGCAGGAACACATGGACCTCCAGTAAGATTTATGATGATCTTCAGTTAGGGCTATTCTAGAAAAAAATGTATGCGGGGGGGGGGGTTGGAAGGCAGTTTTTGTCAGCACCCGCCACCATGACAATTGTAATTAATAATTATAGTGCATTATAGTGTGAAAAGTTTCTCTGATACCCATTACCTATGTATTATTATTACAATGTGCCTTCCAACCCCCCTACATTTTTTTTCTGGAATAGCCCTTATTTAATTAGTCAGTAAATTTATATCCATACAAGGGAAATAAATAATGCATTACAGATGTAGATCATTACATTAGTAAAACACATGGATTGATTATATGAATATTTCTTATTTATCATTCCTTGGGAATAATTTCATGCATATTCAGGATGATTGATTGCATGTACCAGAAAGATAAAGTGAATTTATTTGTATCATATAAGAAAGATGATTAAGTTAAGTAGGGCTAGCTTTGATGAAGGTTTATTAAAGAAGAATACAATTAGCTTAAATATTTGATATACACAATATCTGCTCTTGTTTTATCTGCTGTTCTAAATCAATTGATCTCTCGATAAATCTATTCTTTTATTAAATTTGAATTTTGAATTTCAGAAACTGCAAATACAAAAAGAAAATATTTGCCCAACAGACAATTTATTTAGACACAATGTATATTGTTATTTATATAATTTTAGGGTCAGCCAGGAGCCCCAGGACAAGAGGGAATGATGGGAACTAAAGGAGACATGGTAATTAAATCTAAAACATATTTAAACAAACAACTGTCAGTATTGAACTTAAGTTATATCAAGTATGAATGGTTAAACATGTGGGTAAAAAATGAAATCTGCATAAATGTTGAATAATAATTTGTTCTTTAAGCAAAACCTTGTTATTTTGTATAATATATATTCTTACAATATTATGATAGTTAAACAGTATAAAGAAGTAATCCCATATGTATTTTCATATTTCAATATTTTCATATTTCGATAATATTATTATTCAGGGTGTTGAAGGCCAGTCAGGCTTACCCGGACCAACAGGACCTGATGGACCAAGAGTAAGTACTTATTTTAGGGGCCTTTTTGTATTGCTTGCAGACCCCAAAGGTCAACATGTGTTCTCTTCATCACTGGAATCTGCAGTGAAGGTCTATCAATGTTCATGATTAAAAAAATAATCCTTAACTAAAATCACTGAACTAATTACTATTATTATCTTGGCTACAATCAATCTTTTAATTTGAAGTTTCCATATGATCTGAGCCTTGTATTTTTATACTGATGACAAGGGTGGTTTTTAACGACCTTGACTACCCATGAGGGTCTTGCACAAACAATACTTTTATACCCTTTGAGGAGGTAATTAGATATACAAGAATGACTCTGTTGTTCCATCATGTCAGCACAACTGAATAAGAATAGAAATTTAACATTGAATACTTTACACAAAACATCGGTCACTGAAAGCACAAGAAAGGCTGACTAGAACTCATCAACCTGTTAGGATCAGAGGAGACAAGTTTGATAGAAAAACAAAGTACACAACAATCATTTTCAATGGAAGACAAGTCTCATATATTAATAAAAAAAATAAAAAAAATATGCATATACATAGCAATGGGTTGATGTATGCTTTATTTGTTGATAAAGAATATGGTAAGCTGAATAACTTTTATTGATGTGAAATTTTTTTAAGATATAATGTTGAAAATATGATGTTAGATTTTAGGGATATAGGACATTGATTACTGTAAATATTGCATTACTAAATCATTTGTTTTTTATTTTCTAGGGATATGCAGGACCACCAGGACCTATTGGCTCACCTGGACAAGATGGAGATAAGGTGCTTTTATAAAAATATGACAAATTTTTCACTAGAATGGTTTTTTAAAATACATATAGAATTTGTTTTATTAGAATGCATTTGAAATATTAATATTTCTTCTATGTTGTTATACACATGACAAGAAGACATAACAGTTTATAATACAGATAAAAATGAACTTGATTGAAACTGTTAAGAACTAAAATTGAGGCCAACTGTTATGAAATGATTTTCCAATTCTTTAAAAGTTTTGATTTGGTTAAAAACTTTTTTAACTGATTGCAACTGATGGACTTATTGATTCCAGCCATATTATGTTTTTCCAAGGTTAGTACAATTGTATATTTCTTCTTTATTTAAATTTATTTAAAGGGAGAAATTGGAGCTCCAGGACAAAGGGGACAAAAAGGAGAACATGGTGATATGGTAAGTATTCCACTATAAAATGCTAAAAAGTATTTCTATAATGTTGAATTACGAAGTCAGTTTTGTCTATGATTTATGGTCTCTTGTGGAAAGTTGTCTCATTGGCAATCAAGCCACATCTTTTTTTTATATAAAGTACGTTATTTTAATTGCATGTGCTGTCTTTATGGAAACAATTTATCATTTCTCCCCTTTATATTTGATTTTTATAGTTTGAAAAGAGATTAATATTTGGCTAAATAATACCAGTATTATCAGATATAACATTGAACCTAAACAGAGATGTTGAAATTTAAAGCAGTTAGATATAAGTCAATCTGAATAAAGCATACATGTGATACATTAGTTAAAGTATTGAATCATGAATATGAAGGTATCCATATAATTGATAATTTCAGGGCCCACCTGGACCATCAGGACCCCAGGGTATAGTTGGACCACTTGGACCACCGGTAAGTTGCTTCATCCTAAAATAAGATTGGAGGATTTATTGTCATCAACAAAATTAACAGTGCTTAGTATTAGTGCTATTTGAACTTTCATATGTGAATCAAACCACATATGATTTTCATCAATAATACAGGTTAATAGAATAGATAAAACTAAATAAAAGTAAGATATTGACTAGGATAAATTTGAAATATTTGAATAGTAGGTATTAACAAGATTATCTCCAGTTTCTGTTTGCATCATAAAAGGATGTATGTCCCCATCTGTTACACACAGATTCTTTTTTGCATCTATATTACTTGTTTATATTCTTCAATACTCTAAGTAATATGCATGTGTTGAAGTGACATTCATTTCTATATGAAAAAATAGCATAAACCAATTGAAACCTATGGATGTACTCCACAATTTTTTTAACACACCTTATAATAAGGATGCAGAATACAATGAAAGAGACAGTCATTTATGTAACATGTAAAATGGTACAGAGTAATTATTTACTTTTTGACACAAATTAAATACTACATATTTTAAATGCAATGCAATCTATTGATTAATACATAGTTGTGATGATGGTGAATATTTTAAAGAATGCGACAGACAGATAACATTGCACCAATATATTTATGATTTAAGATTGATATGCTGCACTTAAAATGTGTATGTATCATATTATTCTAGTAAATGATGTCTATTTATTTTAGGGACCAATTGGTGAGCCTGGAATTCAAGGAATCCAAGGTCCAGTTGGAATGAAGGTAAATTTTATTATTAGGCGCTTAACAATGTGAAGATAAAGACTTTATAATTGGTTATTAAATTTAATACTTTTTCAAGAATGTTTTCTTACGGAAAGCACAAGGATCCTATGTTTTTTGTCCCATTTGAAAAACTTATATCTCATTGGAATTTGAATACAGTTTAAGTTCATTTAGAGTAAGTACTATGGTATGAAATGAATTATAAAGACAAAAAGCCCATGATTGGTTGAGTAGACAATTTAATCTTTTTTCTACTTGTATATTTTATGATTTAATTTAATTGATTATAGGGTACTGAGGGACCAAGAGGATTAGTTGGACCTCCAGGTTTAGTGGGACTACAAGGATTACCTGGAGTAGAAGGGTCTATTTTGTATATTTTATGATTTAATTTAATTGATTATAGGGTACTGAGGGACCAAGAGGATTAGTAGGACCTCCAGGTTTAGTGGGACTACAAGAATTACCTGGAGTAGAAGGGTCTATTTTGTATATTTTATGATTTAATTTAATTGATAATAGGGTACTGAGGGACCAAGAGGATTAGTTGGACCTCCAGGTTTAGTGGGACTACACGGATTACCTGGAGTAGAAGGGTCTATTTTGTATATTTTATGATTTAATTTAATTGATTATAGGGTACTGAGGGACCAAGAGGATTAGTTGGACCTCCAGGTTTAGAGGGACTACAAGGTTTACCTGGAGCTGAAGGATCTAAGGGAGAGAGTGGAGATCTTGGTAAAGTTGGACCACCTGGCCCACCTGGACCTGTTGGAAAACCAGGAACAGCAGGACCACCAGTAAGTTACACAAATTAGTGTGGATATATTTATTTTTGAAGATAGCAATTTAAGTTGAATAAGGGAAACTTACATTTCTTGGATATTTAATTTCCTGTATTTTCCAAAGTCTGCTTACAAGACTATAAATTTTGTTTACTTCGTTGAACTTCAAAATTCATGGACCACTTGTTCCCATGAAATCAACTAAAATTGGTATCCAATGAGTGATGATGAATCCACAGTAGTACTTAAAATAATAGTTTCCAGAACATCAATATTTTCTTTGGTTGTGTTAGCGATCACTATATTTCATAAACTTTATAGCTTTCAGACCATTTCAGAGTATGTTCCTTGATAATTACATCTTTTGTCAAAGCATTGATTCCAGGACATTATTTGTCAATTGTCTCTCAAGGTTCTTTCAAATAAAAATTTCATAATTTTATTCAATTTAGATTCTCTAGAATTGTTTCTTTGCACATAACCCTTTGTCATAATATCAGATTAAAATAGTAATACATAAAACAACAATGTAAAAACTTGATGTACTATGGTTCAAAATTTGTAAAAGGAATTAATCAGATGTATATGTATTTTGTTCTGTAGCATTTAATTTCAGATGAGAAAACTTGTATTCTTTCATTTTTCAAAAGGGTGTTCCTGGAAGCGAAGGACAATTAGGACCTGAAGGAAAGCAAGGACAGAAGGGAGAGCAGGGAACTCCAGGTGAACCAGGATACAGGGGACTAGATGGAATGATGGTAAGATTACCAATTGTAAAGGTATTGTCATCAATTTGAATTCTTAATTGCTAATTTTTTTTTCGTTACCTTAAAATTTATCATAGACAGAAACTGTAGACAGTATAAAATAATCAGCAAAAGATAGTGAATCTGATCTACAAAAATACATACATGATGGATACCATGGTTTGGCTCTCTATGGTACATTTAGTTTTTGTCCTCGAATGACACGTTTTGGCCAATTCAAACATTTTTGCTTTTTGTTTTGAAATATATAATCAACAAACAAAAACTGAAAAGATTTGACTGTGAAAGGTTTTAAAATATAAAAATAGGTAAGTAATTCCAGCTCGTTGATGCATAAGTTATTAAGGGGAGACTATTCATTTACAATTTCATGTATTGGTACCTTTTTTCAGTAAGCAAAACCATCCTACTGGCAATTGGCCTTTTTGATGGACTATGGTAATCTCATTGTTCGTAAAACCAAAATGAAAAAAACGTAACGTCATTGGTTGAATTTCCGTTGTTTAGAATGGTTATATACCAATCGTAACGTTTTGGTGTAAGCATTTGAAAACATTACCCAGAATGCATTAGATTTTGAAATGGGGAATTGAAATGGTCTTTTTGGTACTCAATAACAAAAAATATTCACTTGCATAACAACCCAACAGTTTGATCTTACTTGTTGGTTCATAATCAATCAGATTAGGTGTACTTCTAAAGATTTACTAGTTTATATCTGTCTACTTTTAAAGATTTGTTTATTGTTGTGGTAATGTTATTGTTTGTGTGTGGTTTTAACCATTCAACAAAATTATGTCTCTTTAAACAATAAAAAAAAAATGTGTTACAGACAGGCTTCCATAAAGAAATATTATTGATAATAAAGGCACATTTGAATATTAACAAATGATCTGCGTCGTATAGAAACGGACCTTATGCAAGTGAATATCAATGCATCTGTTTTCTTATTTTGGTTTGAAAAATATCTTTAAGAATTGTCTATAACTGTTTGATAATTGAGTTTTATACGAACCATACAAAACAAACCAAAATTCCTCTTTAATTTATTTAATATTTAAATGTTATATTATAAATCAATGTCTTATATGTGGTGATGTTATACTATTGTTTCAGAAAAAGGGAGAAGGTTTGGTACCATTAAAACGTTTAATCCCGCTGCAAATGTTTGCATCTGTCCTAAGTCAGAAATCTGATGTACAGTAGTTGTCGTTTGTTTATGTAATTTATACGTGTTTCTCGTTTTTTTTTATATAAATTAGACCCCTGGTTTTCCCATTTGAATGGTTTTACAATAGTAATTTTGGGGCCCTTTATAGCTTGTTGTTAGGTGTGAGCCAAGGCTCTGTGTTGAAGACCGTACCTTGACCTATAATGGTTTACTTTTATAATTGTTACTTGGATGGAGAGTTGTCTCATTGACACTCATACCACATCTTCCTATATCTATTTATACATTTACATGTTTATGTACACTTGCATAAGGTTGATATCTATCAGACACAGCTCCAATGTTAAAGTTTCACAGACATAGATGTGTTGGTATAAGGTTGGGAAATATGATAAAGTTTTTATTATGTATCCTTATAGGGACCACAAGGACAACCAGGAGACAAGGGTGACAGTGGAAGACAAGGTAACCAAGGACCAGCTGGTGAAAGGGGAGAAGTTGGACCATTTGGACCTAAAGGCCATGCTGTAAGTTCTTTTTATCAGTAACAGACTAATATGGTGTCTACTCTTATTATTTGGTCTTTTTTTTAACCTTTGGCAGTAACTTCATGTCTTTTATATTGCAAATTATAAATTTGTCTTGTATGGAGTAACAACAACAAAAATTCAAAAGGGTTAAGACTTTTCTAATACTTATTCTGCAATGAAATGTTTTATATGGTAAAATGAAATGTAATTGTAATAAAATAAATAATTCTATATTCTTTTTTACCTGTTTGTGAGCATTAAATTGTTAGAAGTAAATATTACCAGATGAAAAGAGCTAACAGAAATGATAGATTCAATAATTTACATTTTCAGGGTATGCCTGGAGATCCAGGAATGACAGGACCATCTGGGGAACCAGGTCACAAGGTTAGTATTACTTCAGGTTATTGTCCATCGTAATGTTTAAAGCTTAGTCATGCATACCATTTCTCTGAAGGTCATGAATACCATTTCTCTGAAGGTCATGAATAGCATTTCTCTTAAGGTCATGCATTAATATGAACATTCAAGCATATTGATGACTTACACTTAGGTGTAGCAATTTTCAAAACAGTATCTAGATTTTTCATATAAATTTCTAAAAGCAAAAGCAAATATATTTGACAGAAATTACCTCAAAGGAATTTGTCTTGTATGGAAAATTTATGACAAGGCAGCACATTACACAAAACTTAATTTTAAATGCTGTTATGAAATACTGAAACCATTTATATATTTTTTCTGCAACATGTTTGATGTAAATGTGGCAAAGAGAACAAATGTAGACAGTAGTGATGAAATACTTAGATTGATCAATGGCAGAGGTTTAGGTTGTGATAACAGATTGATCAATGGCAGAGGTTTAGGTTGTGATAACAGATTGATCAATGGCAGAGGTTTAGGTTGTGACAACAGATTCATATTTTTTTTGTGTATGATTTGCCAAAGGACATTTATCATAGTACAAATGCAAGCTTATAATTGGTATTGAGGATTTAGATTGTATTCAAGGTATACTGCATCCCAATTTATACTTTGTAGGGAGAGGCAGGCAGAGATGGACCAGAAGGACCCAAGGGACCGCCGGGACCAGCAGTAAGTTACAAAATTCGTTTATCAAACTTAGCTAATGTTAAAAAAGAAGATGTGGTATGATTCCCAACAGGACCATTTATTTACCACATTTTAGATATTGATTATACAGATTCAAAAATAAATTTATGATTTAATTAATAAATCAGTCAAACTGTTTTCAAATGTTCACTATTGGTTTTCATGTTAATTCAAACTGTCCCTGACTTTCATAACTAGACCTTTACAAACAAGTACACAAATGTTTTGCAATTTTAAATACATTCTCATTTAGTAATTGTTTGTTCTTAACATAATTTGTGAATTACAGGGACCAGTTGGCTCACCTGGTGACCCAGGGTTACCTGGAAGAAATGGAAAACAGGTAAGACATTTACATTTAAAAATAAAAATTATAAACACTCATGAATTGAGGAATATGATATGAATTTGGTTTCATTTTTTAAGGAGGAGGTATAGCTAGAACCAATGAATTTGCTTAAGGTGGTACATTACACTAAAGGGAGATAACTCTGTAAAAATGTACTGAACAATTTAATACCGTTCAATTGTTAATGAAAATTAAGCTTCTCAATGATCAAAATTAGTGTTTTTATCAAACTGCAATATAGACTAGGAATTTTGAATTTTTTTTATTTTTGTCAAAGGGTCAAAGTAAATATTCTGTCAAAATTTTAAGAAAATTAAACTAGCCAAATTAATTTCAGTGAAGGTGTTTGGTACCATTTTAAAAAGTTAAATTATTCAATCATTAGAAATTATGATTTTTAAATTTATATAATTTTTAGATTTTTTTATTCAAAATGCTGAAAGAGTTTACTTTTCTTATCTTCTACTTTTGATTTAATTAGTTTAAGATTTACTTATCTTGGGTAACTAACAAACTTGTGTCCTTCATAAGAATTGAATAAAACTTATATATGTTAAAATGTTCAATTGTAAGCTTCCAATGATAAATAATTTAAGAAATGACATTTGTTTTGCATACTGCAAAACTCAAACATTTCATGTTTTCATTTGGTGTCAAATTGAAGTAACAAAAGTTGAGCTCTTTATACATTAGCTACATGCTACCAAACTTCAAATGTTTGAAAGTTATTGCAAATTAGCAGTACCAATAGATATACAGAATTTCATGAGATCCTATCACCAGGATTTGTTATGTAGGGCATACAAACAGACACTCATTTCATACATGGTTTTCATGGATAAATTTTATACTTTACAGTAGCATTTGATCAACTTCTTATATTTTTTAAAATAAAAAAAAAAACAAAAAACATTGTATCATTAACAAAATTTTGTGTGACATTTTTTCAGCCAGTCTGGATAATATAAATACAAGGTGCTATTGTATATCTGATAGTTGATTAAGTTTGAGTTAAACAATGATCAATTAAACAAGAATATCAGAGGTGGATTTAGGGGGGCGGTGGGCCAGCCCCCCCTTTTTTGGAAAAAATTTGGTTGCTGATATAGAGAATCACTGAAGCGTGACTGGAGCAGGCCCCCTCTTAGGCAGTCAGTGGGCCCCCACTTCTGAGAATTTCTTGATCCGCCACTGAATATATCTTAAGTTTCAAACTTTTAGAAAAAGTAATTTTTAATGTTGATTGGTGTAATTTTACACAATATTACATTGCAGGGAGACGCAGGTGCACCTGGTGTACCCGGGGCAATAGGAGAAGTTGGAATTAAAGGAAGTCAAGGAATGAAGGGAAATTCTGGACCAAGAGGACCAGCCGGACCCGCAGTAAGTACTATCTAAAAAAAAGTTAATTCAAAAAGTAGTTGGACAGCACATATTTTAAAGAATAAAAATTGTGTAAAAACTGTTCAACTTTGATAATTTTAATCTGGGAAATTATATCTAAAGCAAAAAAAAAAGCTCACTATGAAAAAAATTAATGTAGATCTGACTGCAAAGTCATAAGTGCATAACCTTATATGTTTAAAAAGACTTTCTAGTGATTAATTTTAGAAGAGAATCAACAAGATTTATTACAAAGGATTTTTTATTTGAACACAACTTTTGATGGAAAATTAATATTAAAGTAATTACTTTGTTAGGGCCAACCAGGAGTACAAGGAACTTCAGGACCTAGAGGAAATCCAGGCCCTGTGGTATGTATATACAAGTGTTTGTCACATGTAGATTTAATGTATGATAGCAAATGTTGTATGATTTGATTGATAAGTGTTTGCTTTATGCTGCCTTATAGGGCAAAAAGGCCAAACCACAGCTATTACCGGTAATTGTAAAGAAATATTTGATTTTTTTATAAAGTGCAAACATAAAGATTTCTGTCAAAAGGTTTTATGATTACCGGTACATGATATCTAACTTTTCAGTTAATCCATTTAATCTTTTTGAAAATAAAGTTAAGAATTGTGGTATGTATTGCCAATTAGGCAACTATAAATAGTTAAAAGTAAAGTAGGCAACTATTGATAGGCTAAAGAGTTAAGTAGGCAACTATCCATATGCTACAGAGTAGAGTAGGCAACTATACATAGGATAAATAGTAAAGTAGGCAACTATCCATAGACTAAAAAGAACAGATGTGAACACTTCAACCTTCAACAATGAGCAATAATTCCCATACAAAATAAAAAGCTATATTGAGCCCCAATCAGAAGAGAAAACCAATGGCCTGATTTTAATAGTCCAATGACAGAAAAACGAATATGGACGACAGCAACTAACAATTTTTGTCGAGCCTGCAACTTTTGTTGCAGAAAGCTCGATATAGGGATAGTGATCCGGTGGCGGCGGCTACGGCGGTGGGGCGGCGGTGTTAGCTAACTTCTTAAAAGCTTTATATTTTAGAAGGTGGAAGACCTGGATGCTTCATACTTTGTATATAGATGCCTCATGTTACGAAGTTTCCGTCAGTCACATGTCCAATGTCCTTGACCTCATTTTCATGGTTCAGTGACCACTTGAAAAAAAGTTCAAATTTTTTGTAATGTTGAATTCTCTCTTATTATAAGTAATAGGATAACTATATTTGATATGTGCGTACCTTGAAAGGTCCTCATGTCTGTCAGACAGTTTTCACTTGACCTCGACCTCATTTCATGGATCAGTGAACAAGGTTAAGTTTTGGTGGTCAAGTCCATATCTCAGATACTACAAGCAATAGGGCTAGTATATTCGGTGTATGGAAGGACTGTATGGTGTACATGTCCAACTGGCAGGTGTCATCTGACCTTGACCTCATTTTCATGGTTCACTGGTTATAGTTAAATTTTTGTGTTTTGGTCTGTTTTTCTCATACTATATGCAATAGGTCTACTATATTTGTTGTATGGAATGATTGTAAGGTGTACCTATCTAGCGGGCAGATGTCATGTGACCTTGACCTCATTTTCATGGTTCAGTGGTCAAAGTTAAGTTTTTGAGTTTTGGTCTTTTTATTTAATACTATATGCCATAGGTCATCTATATTTGGTGTATGGAAATATTTTATGATCTTTATGTCAGTCGCGCAGGTTTTATTTGACCATGACCTCATTTTCACGGTTCATTGCACAGTGTTAAGTTTTTGTGTTTTGGTCTATTTTTCTTAAACTATAAGTAATAGGTCAACTATATATGTTGTATAGAAGCATTGTTAGCTGTACATGTCTGCCTGGCATGGTTCATCTGACCTTGACCTCATTTTCAAGGTTCATTGGTCTTTGTTTAGTTATCTTGGTTAATGTTAAGTTAATGTGACAGTTGTATTAAAGCTTATCTTTATACTTAGGACTATCAACATAATATCAATGATTAGTATAGAAGGCGAGACATTTCAGCGTGTGCACTCTTGTGTTTACATGATGTTAGAATATGTGTCATGGAGAGTTGCTCTTATCATGAATTCATGCTGCTATTATATACTACCTATAACTTATCTGTAAGAAAAATAGACAACTCAATTTACCTTACTTTTGTACAATATGTAGGCTTATGTCAATTTTTAATGTATGATGTATGTTGTATGTGTGTTTTCTCTTCTGTGAGAACAGAAATATGGACAACAAATTCATATATGGTAGCAATTTATGCCAAAGGAATTTGAGAATTTTGTATCTTTAATGGGTAAAAAAAATGTTTAAAAGTAATGAATGGTAAAAGTATGATAATTATAAATACAATATTACAGGGAGAAGCTGGTTCCACAGGACCACCTGGTTTATCTGGAGAACAGGGACTTCTTGTAAGTATACATAACACTACAACTTTTGTTCAATTTCTAGTATCATGAAAGAATATGTGGTGTCACAAGTTGTATGAAGAGGGAAAGGTCTTCTGCTATAAAAAAAAATTGACAAAATTTGACTTCATGTTGTAAAGATTTTACCTTAAAGAGGGGAAGGAGACCACTGAACAGATTTTACATCAACCACAAATAATGGATAGCTGTAAGAAAAAAGAACAGCTAAAAATGCAATCTTACATGTTCTGACAATGGTTTACATGTAATGGACAAACAATTACTTAAGTTGGAATCAAACAGATAAAACTGAGAGATATTTTTTATCAGAATGTTTGAGATTTTCAAAAAGAGTTTAACTTCATGAAGAGCTGATAAGATATTAAACTAGATAAGGTTAATTAAGTCTTTATGTTAATGGTATCTGGGTGAGAAATGATGACTTTTAATTTTTTTTACAACAGATAATACAAGGTGGTAGGATAACCATTATTTGGCCTTGTTACCTTTTTAAATTGTGGTAATTTTGTATGTTGTAGGGACCACTAGGACCATCTGGCTCAAAGGGAGAAAGAGGAGAGAAGGGGATAAAGGTAAGATTATTCTATTACAAATCCAATTGTCAAGTGAGTAAAATAGATCTCAGTGTTCTAACATTTAATAGAATATAGGAAAATATATGCTCTTACAACTTAATATCAGCACCTGATGATAATAAATTACACTTGTCAGAAAATTTGTTGACACTTCCTATCTCAGATTGTTTTTTATATTATTATAATTTTAGTACTTCTAAGAGGTTTAGCTATGTGGCATTTAATTTTCTCAACTGTGATATTCTTTGCAATTATTTTGCTTCTTTGGTATTTTCCAAAGTTGGAGTTGTATAAATTATAAAAAAAGCAACTATCTGTATTTTATCAAAAATATATTTATTTTGTTGGGTGGTTGTTTTACATTTAAAAGAGAAAAGGAAACCATTCAGATAAGTAAATCAGATTCATAGAATGGATATTAAGTTCATCCGTCGTGCTTTCGTTGAGTTTCTTGTCTGCCACCCACTCTCTTACTCTGTCTATGTCTTCCATTGTGATGATTTACGCAGAAAATCGTTAACAATAATGTCACTGCAGAACTTGCGGTTCAGTTAACATCCATACACTAATCTTGAAGAACTTGGTACTAAATCGAGTAGACAATCTCTTAATCAGCGCGAGGCTGTTTACATGTCACACATATCGGCAATATAGCATTTATGTTGCAAAAAATGCATCCCAAGCGCCACAGTCTAGTTTTAATGACCACAAAGCCCGAGAAAGATCATTCTCTGTTTCGGTCAGGTAGTAATCAAATGATGAAATTTCTTCCTTGGACAGAAGGAACCACTCTGGAATTTCCAATAAAAGTTTAAATTGTTCCAAAACAGCGGCCATAGCATGAAAATGTTCTAGACTTGCATATCATTTACGAATGCTTAATATTCCTGTATGTAAAATTAAATCAAAAATAGTTTCTGCTGAAAACTTTGTTGCTTACAGCCACGCCAAATTGAAAATGAAGTTAGCACACTTTGTTTCAAACAATTTTTATACGACCGCAAAATTTGAAAAAATTTTCGTCGTATATTGCTATCACTTTGGCGTCGGCGTCGTCGTCGTCGTCCGAATACTTTTAGTTTTCGCACTCTAACTTTAGTAAAAGTGAATAGAAATCAATGAAATTTTAACACAAGGTTTATGACCACAAAAGGAAGGTTGGGATTGATTTTGGGAGTTTTGGTCCCAACATTTTAGGAATTAGGGGCCAAAAAGGGCCCAAATATGCATTTTCTTGGTTTTCGCACTATAACTTTAGTTTAAGTGAATAGAAATCTATGAAATTTTGACACAAGGTTTATGACCACAAAAGGAAGGTTGGGATTGATTTTGGGAGTTTTGGTTCCAACAGTTTAGGAATTAAGGGCCAAAAAAGGGCCCAAATAAGCATTATTCTTGGTTTTCGCACAATAACTTTAGTATAAGTAAATAGAAATCAATGAAATTTTAACACAAGGTTTATGACCACAAAAGGAAGGTTTGGATTGATTTTTGGAGTTGAGGTCACAACAGTTTATGAATTAGGGGCCAAAAAGGGGCCCAAATAAGCATTATTTTTGGTTTTTGCACCATAACTTTAGTATAAGTAAATAGAAATCTATGAAATTTAAATACAAGGTTTATGACCATAAAAGGAAGGTTGGGTTTGATTTTGGGAGTTTTGGTCCTAACAGTTTAGGAATAAGGGCCCAAAGGGTCCAAAATTGAACTTTGTGTGATTTCATCAAAAATTGAATAATTGGGGTTCTTTGATATGCCGAATCTAACTATGTATGTAGATTCTTAATTTTTGGTCTCGTTTTCAAATTGGTCTACATTAAGGTCCAAAGGGTCCAAAATTAAACTTAGTTTGATTTTAACAAAAATTGAATCCTTGGGGTTCTTTGATATGCTGAATTTAAAAATGTACTTAGATTTTTAATTATTGGCCTAGTTTTCAAGTTGGTCCAAATGGGGGTCCAAAATTAAACTTTGTTTGATTTCATCAAAAATTGAATAAATGGGTTCTTTGATATGCCAAATCTAACTGTGTATGTAGATTCTTAATTTTTGGTCCAGTTTTCAAATTGGTCTACATTAAGGTCCAAAGGGTCCAAAATTAAACTAAGTTTGATTTTAACAAAAATTAAATTCTTGGGCTTATTTGATATGCTTTATCTAAATATGTACTTTGATTTTTGATTATGGGCCCAGTTTTCAAGTTGGTCCAAATCAGGATTCCATATCAAGTATTGTGCAATAGCAAGAAATTTTCAATTGCACAGTATTGCACAATAGCAAGAAATATCTAATTGCACAATATTGTGCAATAGCAATTAATTTTCAATTGGAGTTATCTTTCTTTGTATAGAATAGTAGTTGATAATATATGTTGGAAATTTGCCAGACATGACTATGATGTCATTTTCTATTTTTATTTGCCAATAACTTTATGTAAATAACTTCATTGGAAATTTGCCAATATAAAATGTTGCTGATGAAGTTTTTTTTATTGTTTTATACAATAAACAATGTATATTCACTTTTACTACCAACCAATCTTTACCATTCAGTGATAACAAGCACTTTATTTTACATTTTAATATTTTATGATGTATTTAAAAGAGTAGTTATTGTTGCAAACTCCATTAGAAATTTGAATTGATATCAGTTTTGGAGAAAGGGAAACGGGGATGTGAAAAAAAAGGGGGGGGGTTTAAATTTTTCTCATTTCAGATTTCATAAATAAAAAGAAAATTTCTTCAAACATTTTTTTGAGAGGATTAATATTCAACAGCATAGTGAATTGCTCAAAGGCAAAAAAAAACTTTTAAGTTCATTAGACCACATTCATTCTGTGTCAGAAACCTATGCTGTGTCAACTATTTAATTTTAGATTTAAAAAGTTTGAAGAAGAAATCTTTAATTGATTTGTAAAATCTTGACATTTGTTTTGTGTAAAAAAAACCCATGTAATGTCAAAAATTTGATCACAATCCAAATTCAGAGCTGTATCACGCTTGAATGTTTTGTCCATACTTGCCCCAACTGTTCAGGGTTCGACCTCTGCGGTCGTATAAAGCTGCGCCCTGCGGAGCACCTGGTTTAATTAGTCATGTGACTGGTCAACATGAGAGCCACCTTCCTATTGGTTTCAGTCAGTCTCTTGACCAAATATGGACTGACGTCCGAGAGGCAGACATGCCCCAGCTGTAATCCTACACCACCTTTGTATGTTGTGGAGTTTCCCTTATCAGTGCCCCACAGGATGCATATGTCTGATAGTGATTTTATTTTGATTAATAATATATTTAACTAAATACCCCAAAAACTTGATTGCACATACCTGTTATAGTCAAATTAAAGTAATAACTTTGTCCTTTAGGGAAATACTGGTAGAGTTGGACCACCTGGTGTAATTGGTGATCCTGGACCAAAAGGACATCCTGGACCTCAAGGCCCACCTGGAGAGAAAGGAGATCGTGGACCTTTAGTAAGTTAATTTAAAACTGATGTTAAAAGTATGTTTAAATTTAAAATAAGATACTTAGCAAGCACTGTACTCAAGTACTCGTTATTGATTTTCAGGGGAAATGAAAATAGGGGTTTAAAACTTCTAATTGTCCACTTAATGATTTATTTACAAATTAAGATATACATTTGTGATCTCTGTCTGATAGAAAATAGTACATTGATATTAAGAATTTTATCTGTTTTACTTATTTTGTACTGATCATGTTTCATAGAATACATTATAGCCTAATATTAGTACAGCAAAATCCTGAATGCCTCAATAATTTGTACATAGAAGATGCCGTTTTTTTAGGAGATCTATTTTCCCTTTTAGAGCTCCTAAATTCTTAGGTTTTGTTTTGATTTCTATTGTTCAATGTAGTTTTCAGTGTAGTGTTTTATGGATGATGATTGTCTATTAATTTTTTTTATCCCCCCCCCCTTAGGCAATGGGGACATTAAGTTTTACATAAGTCCTTCCTTCTTTCTGTCGTTTTGTCTGTCCCACATTTAGTTTCAGCACTCTAACTCAAGTTTTTCTCATCCAAATTTTATGAAACTCATACACAGAATTCAAATCTGTGCAGTGAGTCAATTGCCATTCTATTTTAACTGGGGAAATTGCAAAGCATGAATGCACTCATCTCCTCAGATACTTTCACCTTTATAGCCCACCTTATTGCTCCCTATTAGAGTTATTGCCCTTTGATGACAATTTATACCATTTTTTTGTGGTTTTGCCTTATATCTTAAAAATTATGATAGATAGATAGATAGAAACTTATATAAGATAAGCAAAGATTATAAGCAAGTCAAGATTTACTAACAAGTCAAATTTTGACAATATAGCTAGTAGATTGTCACTCTTTATAGGAGTGATTGCCCTTAAATGAGGATTTATTCTTTTGTGTTTTGAGCAAAATTAAAGACAATAAAGATAAACTAAACAAGCTAAATGATCAGCTATACAAGATCAACAAAACAGATTTTTTTTTATGTTTAAAAGCTATATTTCATGTGACACTTTTTTTGAAATAGTGCTAAGTAAATATCCACAACTCAATCATTTATTTTCCTTTCAAATTCAATGTGGAACTTTGCTATTCTTGATGAACTAGTATATATTCAAGAACTTAGACATGAATACTTATTATATGTGTGTTTTAAAGTCATATATTTTTACAGGGTCAAAATGGACCACCAGGATTAATGGGAGTTGAAGGCATGCCAGGCTCACCAGTAAGTAATTTATTCAACATATATGTAGCTTATAAATATAAGATACAAAGGCAATATGTACTAAGAAATATTGATCTGTTTGTTATGTGTTTTGGCATAACCTACTTTTTATAAGCCATTTGTAATAAAAGATATTATTTGGCTCCAAAAGTTAACCTTAAAAAATGAAGAAACAATGAAAATTTGTTTGCATGGAAAATTATAAAATACTGTTAAAAGTAATGAAGATGTAAATAGGACATTGTATCGAGTTTTATTTGCCAATAGTAGATTAGCTAGAATGGATGTTGTATTTGAATACATGTACACACATAACTTTTTTTATGAAGCAGATTGAATATAAGTTTATTTCCATCATGTTTTTCTATTGTTTCTGTAAATTATGATTACCATAAAGTGTTTATTATATTTCAGGGCCAAGAAGGACCTCCAGGACCTAAAGGAGAACAAGTGAGTATGACTGGCCTTCTATAGCTGACTATGTGGTATGGACTGTTCTCATTGTTGAAGGCTGTATGGTGACCTATAGTTGTTAATTTCTGTGTCATTTGGTCTCTTGTGGAGAGTTGTGTAATTGGCAATCACACCACATCTTTTTTTTTATATAGGGTTGTATATTGTGTGTTGTGTTTCCAATCATCACAATTCTGATGATGTGTTCCTGACTTAATTTGCTGCACTAGAAACCAGAAAGGAAGATGTTTTTTTTATATTTTAAGATGAACAATTTGAACAGGCAATTTTGAAACCATTTTGTACTTGAATAACTATACACAATTCTTTTAAATATACACTTCACTGGTTTAAACATGGTCATCACATCAGCATATTTGAAAGCAAAGAGTAACAGTCTATCATTCTTCCATCCAGGAAGTTGGTGGACCCTCATCATATTGCTTGGTTCTCATAGCTGGATCATCTTGCCAGATCATCTTAGTTGCCGTTTGTTTTCTTGTCTGTTCATACTTTGTTTACAGATAATGACTTTTGCTTTAATTATTTTATAATTGATATTTTTGATGTGAGATGATAAGAAAAAAAAAATATTCAGGGAAAACAGTTTTTCTTGCTGTGAATATGCATTTTACTGACAGATATTCACTTTTAATTTCAACTTCTGGTGAATTTGCCAATATTTATATACTTGGATTTCCTTTAATGATAGAACTAATGATCAATTCAACAAATACACTCATTAGCATAATACACGTGACATTTATAGTTGTCCTCCATGCTGGAGTTGCAACAATTAGTTGTTTAAAGTTATTATTTTATTTTAGGGACTTGATGGTCCAAAGGGAAATATTGGTCCACCGGTAAGTTACTTTTCATTAACATTTTAATCATTAAGAGTAGATTTAATTTTGTATGATTTAATCCATATTGGAAATTGGCTAGATTGATCAAACATTGAAGTGATAAATGTCTGATACATTTTTGTATTTTTGCATGGAAACCAATAGATGTTATATAGTAAACTTGTCTTAGGTCTCCTTGCTTGACAAGTTATTTATGTCAGTGGCACCTTATTTTGTTAATAATAATACATAAAGATACATGTCCATTGTTTTTAGCTCACCTGGCCCGAAAACAAAGATTTCCCCAATAGGAAAGGTGATTTCCTATTTGATATGAAGGTCACAGACATCAAAGATCAAGCTGATATAATAAGTGAGATTGGGGAGATGCTGTTGATCCTACTGGCTAAAATTATTTTAAGAACATGGACAGGATATGATGCAGGAAAATATTTGGCAATGCTGTCATATTGCACTACAGCACTGTCAAACATGATGCCCTTGTAATCAATTTTTAAATGAAATTCAAGTGGCTTCATTCATATAATCGAACAACTATTACAAGATTTTAGATTAAAAAAAAATAGTTTTATTTACTATTTATTGTTATTTTATATTAAAAAAAGGAGAAAGAAAGACAAAAAGAAGTTTTGATCAATGACATATGAAATTTGATGGCTATATTTGAACAATAATTTTCTTTTCTTTAGGGTCCAGCTGGGCCAATGGGGCCACCAGGTGAACAACAGGCCTTCCCAGCTGAACTTCTTGGTAGATACATAAATCAAGGTGACAAAGCTGGTTCAAATGGTCGTAGACGAAGGTCTGTACCAGACTTCCAGAGTGATATGGCTGTTATGGTAGAAGACATGGGTTCAAAACAGGTTGAACTGAAAGAAGGAGTAACTCTAGTAGTTAGTAGACTGTTTAGTCAGATAGATCAGCTTAGAGCCGAGGTAAAGAAGATAAGATACCCTACTGGACAAGAAGACAGTCCAGCACCAACCTGCCGTGACATTCAAATGGTCCATGAAGACGCTAAAGATGGTATGTTAGATTTCCTAAACACTCCTGGCTATTTCCATGGATGTTTTGTTGTTGATATTTTCAATGAATATTTTTTAAGTTGGACAAATTATAGAACATTGAACTAAATAATAGAATCAAAAGTATTGTAGGTAGGTAGAAGGGATTTTTCACTGTTGTTCAGTCCCGAGTTGAATATTCTTTTCATTGCATAAGCTATTGATGTAAATAAAGAAGAAAATGCAAACAACTATATATGTTCCTGTACGGTCTCACTTGGTTGTGATTTTAACTTAAACAATGTCTTGACAAAACATATTGCTGTATGACGACAGAGTAGTGCAATTACAGGATGTCTTTGACTTTTTAAAATATTATATTTTATTTGTCTTAAAAAACAAGGTATTTCATTGGAACGATTAAAATGATTTTAAATTATCTTTTATTTGCTGTGATATAAAATGTTATTTACCATATGAAAATGCTCACATGTCCCTTTACATTTTTGAATTAAAAATTCCATTTTGTCTGAAAATTGTAAGATTTCCAGTCAACTCTAACAAGCTTTAAATCTTATTTTCAGTTTTCTAAGACATTTCACAGATGTAAGTTATTAATGATATTTGTATTTTAGGTTGGTATTGGGTTGATCCTAATCTTGGTTCTCCAAGTGATGCGATGAAAGTCTGGTGTAACATGGAGGCTGGAGGCCAGACTTGTGTTCATCCTCTGAAAAAATCAGGAGGGGTAAGTTTTCTAAGGATAACTTGTCTAATCTCTGACTGATTGGTTAATATGTCTTGTGAATATTTTGCTGACTTTCAAAAATTTGTGTATCTATTCTTTTCAAACAAAAATTTTGTTAGTAAATGGTACATTTTAATTTGATGATGCGCTATTGAACAAGGGAGCTATATATATTATTATTACATTACATTGATGGCAAAAATAATTTGATTTCTTAATGATGATAACTTAATTTGTTTATTATCACACTCAACTCTTAATGGTAACTTTATTGATTGTAAATAAAAAATTAGTCTTATTTAAAAAAAAATCTGTTTCAGGTACCTCTTAAAGCTTGGCCAAGAAAGAAGGATGGCAATCCATTCTTTAGTGAAATGAAAGGAGGTTCAACGGTAAGATTTACTAATTTATCTTTAATATATGTTATTGATTTATTTCTCGCTATATGAAAGGTTCATATATGACCATACTTCGAATATATGTTAATTGATTCATTACAATTTATGTTTGAGCTCTTTATTTCTTATTTGAGTACTGTAACAAAGGAGATCATTTGATTTATTAGATTTTTTTTTTTTGCAGTTGGTGTGAAAATACACTTTGTATGCCCCAGTGTAGGGGCATTAAGTTTTACCCTTGTCCGTCTGAATGTACATCAGTATGTACATCCGTCTGTATGTCCCAAAGTTGGTTTCTGTTCTCTGACTTCAGTTTGCTTCAAGCAAATGTTGTGGAACTTATACACAATGCTTATTACCAAAAAAAAAACAAACATATCAAGTTTGAATTTTGGTGGCATCACTTTAACCTTGCTAGAGTTATGCCACTCTACAAATGGAAAATTGCTGAATTTTTCGTTTCTGTACTCTAAAATAAGTTTGCATCAACCAAATTTTAAGAAACTTATACTTATAACCACAAAACTGAGATTAAGTACAAATTTGGGTAGAGTCCCTTTTACTTTTCTTCAGTTATGTTCCTTTATAACTTTATATGATATGCCAGCATGGACACATTCCCCATTTATTAAAAGTTCAAAATACCGAAAGGAGATTAGCCAAATCTTTTTAGGAAAAATCATAAGAAGACATTTGGTTCAAAACATAAAAATGAATGTACATTTATTATTTCTTGATTGGTATTTTTAGTTTATGATTGCTTTGTTAACATGAGTCACATTTTTTCCATTTACAGATTGAATATCCTGATGAAGTCCAATTGGCTTTCCTCCGTTTAAGTAGTCTGGAAGCATCACAGAAGTTTACTTACTATTGTAAGAAATCAATAGCATGGTTTGACTCAGAAATGTCCAATTATGACCAAGCCATCACACTTGAAGGTTACAATAAAGAAAAGATAGACACAACTGATGTCAGCAATGTCAACGATGGATGTGCTGTGAGTTAAATACTATGATTACAACAAGCAAACCAGAAAATAAAAACATTGCTTTTAAAAGTCATTAATGAGGTCAAATAGCTTTCATCTTCCTTCAGGAAACAAACATGAATGTCTTATTTTAAATGTTATTACACACCTTCATAATAAAATATTTTCTCTATTTACATTTTGTAATAGAATAATATAAAACAAAATTAGTAAAACAAAGTGCTTTCGATGGTGTTTGATATGAGTTAGGGATGATAAAAAGCTGTTGCAGTTTTAACATGAAATAAGTTTAAAAGCACATGGTATCTCATTCTAAAATGACATTCTTCTTTTGTAAACAAAGCTTTGTTCTTAATTAAATAAAACATGGGTTACATGTGCTTTATGTTACATTTAAATTTGCAAGTCAGTTGGGTTTTTAAAAACCCTGGAGGTCAAAATGGACATTACTGCAGGAGTTGCATTGCACACATGTTTTAAGGTCTGATTAAAAAAAACTTTAATTTTCTTTAATTATTTCAATTTTTTCATTACACGCTCTATTTAACAAGGATTTCCTTTGTGAATACCTATGTTTTTGTTTGTCAATATCGCTTCATTATGTGAGGATTAAATCAGATTTGTCAGCAATCAACATATATTTCATATTTTCATGCCCCCTATTTCTTATATTTGCAGGATCGTTCTGGAGAGGGCAAGACTATATTTGATGTCTATGCCTCTGATGTTTCAATTCTACCAATCATGGACTTTGCACCTAAAGATTATGGAGCAGATGGCCAAGAGTTTGGATTTGAAGCAGGACCTGTTTGTTTCTTCTAGAACCTACATGTCTGTGTCATGCAGTTCAAATAGAAACTTGGACAACCACAGTATGCACTGCTTAATGTTCTACACAGCAAAACAGTTTATGTTGCTTTATTTTTCAGTAGTTTTAAAAATGAATATACAAAACATGTCTTAGGAAATTTGCATAGCTCAATAAATTTGCTTAATTGGTGCTTCCAAAAAAACAAAAATTACTGCACATATTATTTATTTTTTAAATATTACATGCCATGTATGTGAGATAATTGTATATGTTAGAAAGAAATGTAAGCTTTTGTAATTGAATAATCCATCACAAACAATGTATATGTTAGAAAGAAAATGTTAGGAAATTTGATAATCAAGCACAGACCAATTTTATTGTCTCACTTTTGTTCTTTCTATTCATTTATTTCTTATTGCACATTTTTCATTTTAAGCTACCAATCAAAAAGTTAGACTTAATTTTATAAAAGAAATAAAAATGTTTTTATATACTGCTCAACATGAAGTAGAACATTACACACCATATATTTTTGTCAATTTCTAGGAAGTATTGATTTGTAGAATTTTACAGCTGCTTATTTTGAATTGTAAATATTATCAGAATTCAAGCCTGTCAGAAATTTCTATGTGTAATTTTTTTATAGTGTTCTTTTAACTGTTTTCTAACTTTCCTCCTTTCTATAGCTATAGCTGTATTGATGATTTTTTTTCTGTATTGGAATCTGTATTGCTCAGGTGAAATGTTTTGCTTTAGGTGACTTTTTCCATTACCTCTGAACAAGTTTGTTTTTTTTTTAATTTACAAAAAATACAAAATTGACTACTTGCAAGAATATTGGTTAATACTTATGATTGGTAATGAAAAATGAATTACACCTATTAGCAGACGAGAGGCTTTAAATTATTCCAGCAATAACAAAAGTAGATTTGTGACAGGCTTGACAATTGTTTGTTTATATACAGCAGGCAGGGGCCAAGTGGAAATAAAACATATATCTAATCTATATAGTCTGTAAGGAGAAGCTGGTTCTGTGATTTAACATTGTATTATGTAATTTTGTATCATTGTTTTTACTTTTTTATGATTTTTTTATTTGCAAATGTTTGAATATTTGTTATTTTCTCAGAAAACATTTGTAAAAATTTTTTTAAAAGGAATGCATTTTCATACAGTTTCTCTTTTATTGGAACTTACTTTTAATCGCTTGTGATGTTTTTGTGTAAAGTAAGGAAAATTTAAACATTTGTATTTTACTTATTATCCGTCCAATCACAGAACAGCATGACAACTAGCTCAATCACTGCCATAGAACACATTTTTGCAAAATAAAAGTATTTACCTTTTCATTTTTAGTTTGTTTTTTATGAGATGTTGTTAGTATGTGATTTAATAGAAATGATCACAAAGAATTGGCATTTGTATTGTACAATTTATTTAACACTACTTTCTGCTGTTTTTATAGATTAATCGATGGTTGTTTAACGCCACTCTCAACACTATTGTGCTATTTCCTGGCGATCAGTTGAGGAAGCTAGAGTGCCCGGATAGATATAAAAAATGGGGAAACTATTAATGATTTTCATTTCTAAAAACTTCTTGATCTCTTATAGCCAGTCCTTATTAAAATTATAAATAAGATTGCTCCCTCTTTGAAATATATCACTAACCATTCTATAGACACTGTTACTAAACATTTCATATGTTGCTAAAGTAACAAAAAATCATGGGATGATATTAAGTAAGTCAGCACTGTTCATTTATCTTTGAGTAGGGTTGAATGCTGATTACAGTAACTCCATTTTAAGCATTTATATCCACCTTTTGCAGTTTGATGAAAATGCTGACCAAATTGCAATTTCTATCATCAAGTCGACTTGTTCAACTGGTTAGAAATTTTAACCAAATGTTGTAGAAAAACTAAAGCCACAGTCAAGTCACCATAGTCCAAAGTGATAAAATAAGGCATACATGACCAGTTGGACATTTTTTATTAGATGAAACAAACTACAATTTTGTCTGCCTTTTGATTGAACTGCAATATGTAGAGAGCAGAACTTACAATAGAGTCATAGTTAAATGAGTAAATTTGTTTATTTAGAAGTTGTGCTTCTTAAAAAGTTGAAAATTTAAAAACATTCTATATCCTGTACAGTTCTCATTTCTCCTTTGATTATCTTGGAAATGATAAAGATAGATGTAGCTCATCTTCTTCAAAGTTACAAAAAAAAGAACTGGAAAAAAATGTGTCACTAGAGTAGACCTGTAGGCTGATAAAGAACAGCCGAATGAACGGGAACTAATTGAAGAAAATGGTTCATAAATCATCTTAGCTCCAGATCTGAAGGCATAACAAACAAAAGTTTGAACATGTACAATTTTCAAAGTTCAATGGCTGTACTTTCACAAAAACTTGGTTAGCGGCACAAATATTGTAACTATGATCATTTTTATACGACCGCAAAAATTTTAATTTTTCTTCGTATATTGCTATCACGTTGGCGTCGTCGTCCTGCGTTGTCTTGCGTTGTCGTCGTTGTCGTCCGAATACTTTTAGTTTTCGCACTCTAACTTTAGTAAAAGTGAATAGAAATCTATGAAATTTTAACACAAGGTTTATGACCACAAAAGGAAGGTTGGGATTGATTTTGGGAGTTTTGGTCCCAACATTTTAGGAATTAGGGGCCAAAAAGGGCCCAAATGAGCATTTTCTTGGTTTTCGCACTATAACTTTAGTTTAAGTAAATTGAAATCTATGAAATTTGACACAAGGTTTATGACCACAAAAGAAAAGTTGGGATTGATTTTGGGAGTTTTGGTTCAAACAGTTTAGGAGTTAGGGGCCAAAAAAGGGCCCAAATAAGCATTATTCTTGGTTTTCGTACAATAACTTTAGTATAAGTAAATAGAAATCTATGAAATTTAAACACAAGGTTTATGAACACAAAAGGAAGGTTGGGATTGATTTTGGGAGTTTTGGTCCCAACAGTTTAGGAATTAGGGGCCAAAAAGGGGCCCAAATAAGCATTATTCTTTGTTTTCGCACCATAACTTTAGTATAAGTAAATAGAAATCTATGAAATTTAAACACAAGGTTAATGACCATAAAAGGAAGGTTGGGTTTGATTTTGGGAGGTTTGGTCCCAACAGTTTAGGAATAAGGGGCCCAAAGGGTCCAAAATTGAACTTTGTTTGATTTCATCAAAAATTGAATAATTGGGGTTCTTTGATATGCCGAATCTAACTGTGTATGTAGATTCTTAATTTTTGGTCCCTTTTTCAAATTGGTCTACATTAAGGTCCAAAGGGTCCAAAATTAAGCTTAATTTGATTTTAACAAAAATTGAATCCTTGGGGTTCTTTGATATGCTGAATCTAAAAATGTACTTAGATTTTTGATTATTGGCCCAGTTTTCAAGTTGGTCCAAATCAGGTCCAAAATTAAACTTTGTTTGATTTCATCAAAAATTGAATAATTGGGGTTCTTTGATATGCCAAATCTAACTGTGTATGTAGATTCTTAATTTTTGGTCCCGTTTTCAAATTGGTCTACATTAAATTCCAAAGGGTCCAAAATTAAACTAAGTTTGATTTTAACAAAAATTGAATTCTTGGGCTTTTTTGATATGCTGAATCTAAACATATACTTAGATTTTTGATTATGGGCCCAGTTTTCAAGTTGGTTCAAATCAGGATCCAAAATTATTATATTAAGTATTCAGCAATAGCAAGAAATCTTCAAGTGCAATAGCAAGCAATTTTCAATTGCACAGTATTGCGCAATAGCAAGAAATCTTCAATTGCACAATATTGTGCAATAGCAAATATTTTCAGTTGCACAGTATTGCGCAATAGCAAGAAATATCTAATTGCACAATATTGTGCAATAGCAAGAAATTTTCAATTGGAGTTATCTTTCTTTGTCCAGAATAGTAGTTGAATCAACTTAAATCATTGTTTTATACAATATACAATGTATATTCACTTTTACTACCAACTGATAAATTAAAACAATCTATCATTCAGTGATAACAAGCACTTTATTTTACATTTTGATATTTTATGATGTATTTAAATGAGTAGTTATTGTTGTGTTGCAAACTCCATTAGGAATTTGAATTGAGATCAGTTTTAGAAAAAGGGAAAGGGGGATGTGAAAAAAAAATGGGGGGGGGGGTTAAATTTTTCTCATTTCAGATTTCATAAATAAAAAGAAAATTTCTTCAAACATTTTTTTGAGAGGATTAATATTCAACAGCATAGTGAATTGCTCAAAGACAAAAAAAATATTTTAAGTTCATTAGACCACATTCATTCTGTGTCAGAAACCTATGCTGTGTCAACTATTTAATCACAATCCAAATTTAGAGCTGAATCCAGCTTAAATGTTGTGTCCATACTTGCCCCAACTGTTCAGGGTTCAACCTCTGCGGTAGTATATAGCTGCGCCCTGCGGAGCATCTGGTTTAAGTTATGATTATTCACTCATGTCCCAAAAACCAGCTCACCTTTTGGAGACATAATGCTAAGTACAGTCAAGTAAAATTTTCATGAATTCAGAATGAAACATAGACTTTTAAAATATGTCATCATTATGCACTAATGTACCCAAATTCCGACAAATATTTTCAAAAAAATATTATAGCAGCTGTTTGGTTTCAGAATGATGAACAAAGGTATCACTATTATGCCAGAGTGCCATGGGATTTTGAAGAAATACAATATCTTTGGAGTTGCCTTCGATGGAAAGTTTAATTGGAAAATTTATCATGAATAAAAAAACAGTCATTCATTGATAAATTTGACGGTTACAGAAATTAAAGTGATGATAAAAAATAAATGTGCCAATATAGAAAATATTGTAGAACTGGACATGATCAAAGAAACATTGAAATCACATAGTTCTGAAATTTCCCGTAGTTTTTTCAAATCTCTGAAATGACTGAACAGATTTGAATCAAACTGTGTGCTAATGTTATTGAGTACAATCCAGTCAACGAAAGAATTATAACAGCAAAACTGAACAAAAAACCTATATAAAGGCCATTATCCAAGTCTATTCTCCGTCAAATGAAGATGATAAAGAAATAAAGATGGAATTCTATGAAATGCTCCAAGCTGAGATAGAGAAAATCCCCCAAAAATATGTAACAAACATCATGGGAGATTTTAATGCTTAAGTAGGTATAGGACATGATAACAGTGGTTTTGAGATAATAATGGGGGAAATATGGATGTAGAATTATGAACGAAAACGGACAACATCTAGTAGACTTATGTGGAATGAACAATCTTGTAATAGGTGGAACATTATTCCTACACAAGGAAGGCCATATGCTGACTTGGGTTTCACCTGGCATTAGAGATAAAAATCCGATTGACCACATAGCAATTAATGGTAAATGTAGGAGATCCTTACAAGATGTGACTGAGTAAGGTGTGGAGCTGATGTAGGAAGTGACAATTATCTTGTCACAGCAAACATCAAACTCAAACTTGCAAGGTATAGAGTTTTGACACAGGGAAACTCAGAGTTATAAAAAAAAAAAAAACCATGAAGTCAAATTAGAACTGAAGAACCGCTTTCCACTCTTAGAAAATCGTAAATGTAACAACATAGAAGAAAGTGAAACAGTAGATGAGCAATGGCAAGAAGTGGAAGAACTGTTTACAAAGACTAGAAAAAATATCTTCAAAATGACAAAAACACAAAGAATGGATCAAACCAGAGACCTGGAATCTGATTGACAAGCGGAAAGAACTGAAAAGAAAGATCTGCCATACACAATCTGATAGACTTTAAGATAGATTAATGAGTAAATACTCTAGCTTTAATAAGGAAGACAAGAAAGCCACTATAGAAAAGATAAAAAATCTCATTATCAAATAGGGGCTGAAAAAGCTGCTTCGGAGCAAGGAATGACCTATTTATGTATATCAAATTACAAAGGAACTATGTGGCCACAAAAGAAACACCAGCATGCTATAGGAAAAGAAAAACAGAATCATAAAATAACATACAAAAGAGAACGGCAAGAGAGTAGATGGAGTGTACATTTCAAAGACGTATTACACAGCACAGAACCAGAAACAACAGCAAAGATACCCATCACAGAAAACGAAGTAAACATAGAAATTCCATCAAAATCAGAAATTATAAGAGCAGTTAAGAGCCTTAAAAACAATAAAGCCCACAGGAACATTAGGCTATCAACAGAAATATTTTAATCAGATCCAGCCTTAACAGCGAACATAATACTAGTACACCAAACATTCAAAAAGATTTTGCAAAATATAAAAAATCTGTAAAAATTTGGTCAGAAAGACACATCACAAGACTGGCTAAGAGAGATGATCTCACAAACAGCAATAACTGGAGATGAATCACCTTATCACCAATCCCTAATAAAATTTTCAGCAAAATACTAATAGATAGAATTAAAACAGCAATTGACAACAAACTCAGAAAAGAACAGGCGGGTTTTAGAAAACAAAAGTCACTTGTTGCGACCACATATTTGTGCTACGAAACATTATCGAACAGTGCACAGAATGGTAGAGACAACTGATAATAAACTTCATAGAAATTAAAAAAGCCTTTGACAGTGTACACAAAGAAAGTTTATGGAAGATCTTACTAAGCAATGGAATACGGGGTATCAGCAAAAAATAGTACAACTTATCCACATATGTTTTATACAGAATTCAGATGCATTGTAGGTACTTCATCATACATCAGTTTTTTTTAATAGTTGTCGATTGGGTGATGAAATCCACCATCAGCAGTGACAACACAGGTATCAGATGGTGTCTCTTTAACTACCTAGTTAAGATCTTCACTATGCAGATGATCTGGACTTACTGTCACATCTAGAAGTACAAATACACATGTAAGACAAAACCACTAAGTTGCAAAAGAATGCAAGTATGATTGGATTGAATATCATCACCAAGCGTGAAATCAGAAGTTATTGACTCTAGATCTTTAAAACATCAAACCGCCTTTAAAAGATTTAAATGGCTTACACCTGAACTGCAATTCATCGTTCACTTACCTGGGCAGCATAGTAACACCTGAAGGAGGATCAGACAAAAACACCAGAGCCAGAATAGGTAAAGGCAAGAACTGCATTTTTAATGCTACGTTACATCAGGGGGCTAAGCAAAATCAGTAAGAATACTAAAATTCGACTACTGTTGTTTACTAGCAGAGCTGCAAAAAAAAAATTACAGAAAAGGATACCAACCAGCTCTCCGCTCCAGTTTTCCCAACGGTTGCATCAGAAAGATCTTAAGGATATTCTAGCCACGCAAGATCACTAACAAGATCTCCTTGAAACTAGTATAGGACTCAAAAACATGGAGACTACTTAAGCACCAAAAGATGGAAATGGAATAGCAATGTTCTTGAAGTCCAGATGAGGACTTGACCAGAGTCGCCCTAAGATGGACACCTGAGGAGAAAAGAAAGAAGCCACAAAACAACTTGAAGAAGAACAATTGACGCTGTAATGAAAGAACACGGAATGAGCTTGGGTGAAATAGAAAAGAAAGCACACACGAAATTTTAAGCATCATCTAATTATTATCTGTTTGATAATAGTAACTAAGTATATTTTATTTTGGGGATAAATTTTCTGAACTTTCTCTGTTTTTATGACCTGAAGTATAAAAAAGTGTTACACTTTGTCTAAATCCTACTGCTTCGTGGGCAACAAAAGACTTAAATGATATAAACTATACAATTTTTAACTATACGGAGATATTATTGCCGTTCTTTCATGATAAGGTTATGCAAATTTAATACAAATATCATAATCGTCAATGCAAGTCGATAATTACATAAAAGCAGACAAAATGAAAAATGTAGTCTAGCAAAACCTGATGTGTATGAGAACGTTAAAAGAAAAATTATAATGCTACTTATAACATGTACTTGTATACACATTAAAATTTTATGTACTTTCTATTTGTACATTCAAACATAAATCATAAATTCAAAGTCATTAACATTTTGTCGTTTTCAGGTTTTTCCTGGGCATGAAATACCATTTCCTTGGTGGGTATGCCAATAGCAGAATAGAGGACTTACTTATCCTGATCCATGGAAATGTAACTATGTTTTATGAGTAAGTAAGTTTAAATTTGTCACAATCCTGTTCTTCTTATCGTTCACTTGAATCGTCTGAAATTAGAAAGATCAATTCAATTTAAGATGCAAATACATTGAGTATTAGATACTGTGAATTCAATTTTTTAAGAAATGATCAATTAATAAATCTTTGAATTATGTTTTCATAATCAAAAATAAATAAAAAAACATCGTAATTTTTATCTATCTAGATGAACTCGAAAAGATTGGTCTCCTGAAAAATATGGGAGGACAAAGGGAAGACAAAAGTAAATTGACAGCAGAGAATATGCTCAAGGCAGGACTCCACCAAACTGTGCAATGGACTTCTTCCACAGAATGCACTGTTCCATCACAGACAGCATTTAGAAGTCCAGCTGCAACAACAAGAGGTAAGTTTTTTTTTATTATCTTAAGTCAGTTCAACAATGTTTAAAAGTACACCATCAAGTATGAATGGTTGAAGTTGAAATCAAGATATTTAATTTCGGGTGCCGTAAATGTTCCTGGAAATGCTTACCCTTCTGGAGCACCTAATTTTACTTAAGGTTTATAGTGGAGTTCGTGTTGTTTATTATTGTTTTTTTACTGTTGTTGTAAATGTCTTTTGGTTTTATGAGTCTCCTACAAGTGCAAATAATCATTTGCCTCATCAACTTGTCTAAAACGATGCGATCCAATTTAAGTAAATCTTTACTGAATGTTTATTGGTGGTTTTGTTTAAAGTTTGTACAATTGAAAGTAAACCATAAGGGTACAATGCATTTATTTATGTTCCATTCTCTACTATTTTTCAGGAATGTGTAAGCATGTTTATTTAGTTGAATTGATTGCTTCTAAAAGGAACATCGACCTCACTGTAGAGCGCAGATCAGAAGCAATGAATGTATTTAATGCAGAACAATATTTTTATGACAGAGATAACAACCAGGTAAAGGTTTTGTCCAGATTGGGAAATGTATCAGTTGTTAATTTGGCCTTATTCAAATGAACATGTTTTGCCAATAGCCATGGTATACATTGTGTTTGTATAATGGTAGCAAAAATGGTAATTCCATAACCTGACATAGAGTCTACTTCAATTGATGAAACAAGACAACAATTAAAGGAAGACAAAGAAACAACCGACCAGGCTATTAAAAGAAAAATTGAGGAAATCAATATATATGTAAACAATGAAAATTTTCAAACAATTGACGTGAAAAAAAAACTATTTTACAAGCACTCACAACGGCATTACATATTTGTAAGACAACCAACTTTTCCAAAACACCAAGAAAGCGAAAGCAACAACCGCTGTTTCCAATCAGAAAATCCAAAAGTTCAAAAACTGATCATGACTATTCAGTTAGCCGAAAGTGTGTTCTGAAAAAAACGGGGGCGTACAGTTAATGATGATGGCAGTTTCAAATCTACCCAGAGAAAGAAAGGCTCCATTCGTAAAACATTTCAATGAAAAAAATAATTAAATATTATACTGATTTTGAAAAACTGCTTTTTCTTGATATTCATTCCAAAAATTTATATGTTACATTGGTTCCTAAAGGCTTTAAAAGTAGGACATATACAGTTTGCTCTTGAAATGTTTTGCAAAGATATTGCATGATGTTACCAAATGTATATAATTTGATACAACAAATACCTATTTCTAATGAAGATTTTGTCAAGCAGATACATTGGCTAATTATTACATTGGTCTAGGTCTGTTTGCTGTCTCAAGTAGGTTATATTTTTTAAGCAAATGATCAAATAGTTTTTAAGTTAAAATAATACGTGGGATGTGTCTAATAAATCATTACCTGGCAGCATTGTCTCTATTGTCTTCCAAAAGGCCTCAAAAACTTTCCCATGCATTGCCTTGTTTACATTTGTTTTATTTAGTTCGCCTATAACATGGCCAATAATTTCTCTGCAAATATAAGTTAAGACAGCAATTTTATTATTACAGGACATTTCTTTACCTACATAATTTTATATAATGAAACCATTTTAATTCTTCTAGTTTTAATAAGAATCATTTAATCTAAACAAAGAAAAGACTTTACAAGAATGCATTTTATTTTATTGACTTAAATATCTTTTTAAAATGTTTTAATATGTTGGTACTATAATGCTTAATTTATGTCATTAATAACAAAAATTGTATTCAATAATTTCAAATGTTTCCTAGCTACAATAAGATAGAGCATGTTAAACCGTTGAAAAAATAAATAAGAAATGCAATGTTATACATATCAATAATAAAACATAGGACAAAGTAGAATTGTAAGGCCAAATTAAATAGTAATTTGTACATCAATAATTATAAGTCAATTGTTCTACCTAGCTTTCCGATAAAAATGTAGTGTGGATTGTTTCAAGTTTATGACCAGTAAGAAGTAGATTGTATATGATTTTAATATCTTCATAAGGTGACCAGAGGTCCTCAAATCCAATATATCCATAAGGTGACCAGATATTTAACAAATCCAATTTCTTCATAGGGTGACCAGAGGTCCACAAATCAAATATCTGCATAAGGTGACAAGAGGTCCCCCAATCCAATATCTGCATAAGGTGACCAGAGGTCCCCAAATCGATCGAATATCTGCATAAGGTGACCAGAGGTCCCCAAATCCAATATCTGCATGAGGTGACCAGAGGTCCCCAAATTCAATATCTGCATAAGGTGATCAGAGGTCCCCAAATTCAATATCTGCATAAGGTGACCAAATATAACCAAATCCAATATCTGCATAAGGTGACCAGAAGTAACCAAATTTAATATCTTCATAAGGTGACCAGAGGTCATCAAATCCAGTCCAGTATCTGCATAAGGTGACAAGATATATAACAAATCCAATTTCTTTATAGCGTGACCAGAGGTCCACAAATCAAATATCTACATAAGATGACAAGAGGTCCCAAAATCCAATATCTGCATAAGGTGACCAGAGTTCCCTAAATCGAATATCTGCATAAGGTGACCAGAGGTCCCCAAATCCAATATCTGTATAAGGTGACCAGAGGTCCCCAAATCCAATATCTGCATATCGTGACCACAGGTCCCCAAATCCAATAGCTGCATTAGGTGACCAGAGGTCCTCATATCAAATATATACATAAGATGACCAGATATTTAACAAATCCAATTTCTTCATAGGGTGACAAGAGGTCCACAAATCAAATATCTGCATAAGGTGACAAGAGGTCCCCAAATCCAATATCTGCATAAGGTGACCAGAGGTCCCCAAATCCAATATCTGCATAAGGTGACCAGAGGTCCCCAAATCCAATATCTGCATAAGGTGACCAGAGGTCCCCAAATCCAATATCTGCATATCGTGACCACAGGTCCCCAAATCCAATAGCTGCATTAGGTGACCAGAGGTCCTCATATCAAATATATACATAAGATGACCAGATATTTAACAAATCCAATTTCTTCATAGGGTGACCAGAGGTCCACAAATCAAATATCTGCATAAGGTGACAAGAGGTCCCCAAATCCAATATCTGCATAAGGTGACCAGAGGTCCCCAAATCCAATATCTGCATAAGGTGACCAGAGGTCCCCAAATCCAATATCTGCATAAGGTGACCAGAGGTCTCAAAATTCAATATCTGCATAAGGTGACCAAAGGTCCGAATATCCAATATCTGCACAAGGTGACCAGATTTAACCAAATCCAATATCTTCATAAGGTGACCAGAGGTCCCCAAATCCAATATCTGCATAGAGTGACCAGAGGTCCCAAAATCCAATATCTGCATAAGGTGACCAGATTTAACCAAATCCAATATCTTCATAAGGTGACCAGAGGTCCCCAAATCCAATATCTGCATAAGGTGACCAGAGATAACCAAATTTAATATCTTCATAAGGTGACCAGAGGTCCTCAAATCCAATACCTGGGACAGTGGTGTAATAGTACAACTTAAGAACGAACTATAAAAATCAGTTGGAAAAGGTTTAACTCAACATATGGATACAACAGGGACCTTTATTAACAGTTAATATAGGTCCCTGGATGCAAATAGAAAAACATCTAACAAAAAAGAGTGAAAATGGCTCGGCACTTATACATCCCAACAACTAAAAGATCATTTGTACAGATCTGAGAGTACTTACTAATTCAAAGTTAACAACAACTAATAAAACAATCATACATCTAAGACTACATATGACCAATTTTTGTAAATTTTAATGACCAGTGAATAACAAAATCCGAAATCTGCAAAAGGTGCCACGAGAATTCAAATAACAACAGAAAATGACCAAAGATAACTAAATACAATATCTGCTTTAGGTAACCAAGTCTATTATCTACATTAGGTGACCAGTGGTAACACAATTCTATATCATTTTAAGGTTACTTAGGGTACTCAAAAACCATATCTGGTAAAGTTGACCACATGTAGCCAATTAAATATACCAAAAAAATGAACTTTTCAATCAAACCGAAGTAGCCATTTTACAGCTATCGATAACAAGTTTTAAGTTCAAATAGAATTATAGTTTCAGTATCATACACACTTGATGTACTTATCCATCATATATAAGAATTATATATAACAAATTAAATGCATACATACCACTTTCATCTACATTTTCTGAGTACTTCTGAAAAAAGAAGATAAACAAATGATATTTGTATTAGTAAATTCAATTCTATTTATCCAAAACTATCTTATTGGATAAATAAAAATTGACTAAATTATCAACTGTCAATACTCTTAGCAATGTTTGCAAGGTCAATGATTTTCTAAGATTTGTTTTTTAAAAGATCAGGATAGACAATGTTCATTCTGTTGAGTGTAATTAATATTTTTAATGTAACATGCAGTAATGCATATCAAACCTGTTCTTGTTCTTGTTCCTTTTTTCCTCTCTTCGATTGTCTTACATTTCCTACAAATGATAAAAAACATAACACGACTTATGTTTTGATGACAAGAGGTAACCAAATCTGAATTCAGCATGAGGTAACCAAATCCAATATTAACATAAGGTGGCCAGAGGTCACCAAATCTAATATTAACATAAGGTGACCAGAGGTCACCAAATCCAATATTTACATAAGGTGACCAGAGGTCATCAAATCCAATATATGAATAAGGTGACCAGAAGGTACCCAATTCTAGCATGTTAAGGCCACCAGAGGTTAACATATCCCATTTCTGATTAAGATGACCACATGTAATCAAATTAAATATTTATGTAAGGTAATCAAGAAACAAAAAAATGATTTGTTCAATCAAGCCTAAGTGGCCATTTTACCAGTCACGATTGCAAGATTTAAGTTCAAAAAGAATAATAGTTGCAGCATTATATAAACAT